>NC_057866.1:27229722-27529722 GCF_019393635.1 Dromiciops gliroides | reverse complement strand
GTCTGATGTTGGTTTGGCTGTTTTCCTCTCCATTCTCCTATACCACTATTAGTATTTCCCTACCCTGTAGTCCTTCCAGAGGCAATAGTGTATACTATAGGAGGGTTATTTTTGCTCCAAAATTGAGAATGAAAACTTCACACTTGTGATTATTTCCCCTTTTTACAGACACCTGTTTATCATCTTGTTGAAATGTAAATGTTCCCCTATGCTTTTGGAATAAATTCATTTTGTAATTTTGTTTGTGTCTCTGTGTTGTGATTTGTCTTCTTCAGGGTCTATCCCCTCTTCCCCAATACAAACAGAAATTTTACTTAGGTAACTAGATATAGTCACATCGAGTCTTCATCAGTAAATAATTACTTTTCCTAAAATGGTTAGTGGAGAAATTATTTAGGCAGGTAGAAGAGGTCCGTGTCTGAATCCCTTAGTTATTCACAGACCAAAAATGTCACTCATGAGCTAGGAGGCCAGGACCCTCTGCCCAAAATGGGTCAGCTGCTGAGCGGGTCTTGGTTCTAAAGGTAGATATTTGGTATCAATCTCTAATCTCCAGATCTGTGCCTTAATTATATGTGTAGCCTGTTTAGCCTTAGCTTTACTAGTGCTACCAAGATGATTGGGGAGGGGGTGCAGAAGAAATTAAAAGAAGCATTTAAATGTTCATTTTTACATTTTTCTTTAAATGCTCATTTTTTAAAATGGTAACCTTTAAAAATGATCCTTTGAATTGTTGAGTGCTGAATTACAAAGTATAGAATCCAGCTTCTCAAAAATATCTTTCCTTGGGCTTGTTCTTGAGAATCTAGCTAAGCAAGCCAAGAACCAGTCCTTGTTTACAAAGACCTTTAGCCAAGTCTCCAGGCCAGGTTATTCAGAGAGCTAGGATTTTTTTAGGTGTGGGAAGACTGCCTTCTTGGAGCCCTCTTAGGTCTGGTTTGTGGGACTACCCTGTGCATCTCCCTACAGCCTTCAAGGTTGGGCTTTGGACTTTGGAGGCTTGCTTTCAAAGCTTTGCCATCTTGGTCAGACCTGTCACAACTCATACTCTGATGGAGTCTTTGAAGGAGAAAGTAGGGTTACTAGCACACCTGAGAAGGTATACCGTGGGGTCAGGTGCTACAGAAATATTAACACTAAGTACCCTAGAATCTGGCAGAATTGGGATCAATCTTAATGTTTCAGTAGTGTTTCTTCCTCTCCCCTCCCCCCCCTTTGGGGGGGGGGGGTCAGTGAGGCTTAAGTGACTTGCCCAGGGTCTCACAGCTAGTGTCAAGTGTCTGAAGCCAGATTTGAACTCAGGTCCTCCTGAATCCAGGGCCGGTACTTTATCCACTGTGCCACCCAGCTGCCCCCAGCATCCTCTCTTAAATGAAGGTTTTGGGAAGTCCTCTAATCAGAGGCATCCCAAGGGAGAGGGTACTGATAAGGTGTAAGTATCAAGGCTGTTGTGATCTTTCAGGATGAGGTTTCCCAGAGGCTTGATGGAGATACAGCCATGAGAAATGAATGGAGGATAAAGATCTGGAAGGGCTTCATGGAGGTAACATCTGTGGTAGTCATTCAGCCCCAACAGTAAGGAAGGGCATTCCAGATACCAGGAATGGTAAGACAAGGGAGTGGGAAATCACAAGCTCTTTGGGGGATAGTGAGAGTGCATGTGGTTTCAAAGAGAATAGGCCTAGAAAGGACTCAAAAGGAAGATTGCAGCTTAATTTTGGAAAACAGATCTCAAGCCAAGGTATTCAGTAGGGCTGAGGAATAAAAGGATTTCAACAAATGGAAAGCTCGGGTCCTGAAACAGGGAAGTCGGGTCTGCCTATTTTGAGAGCAGAAGTCAGGAGTTTGTCTTTAATCAAATTAAGAACATCTATTCCACAAACAGGAAACATCCTGTATGTGTCAGTTCTGCATGCAGGGGAATGCAAAGACAAAAACCCCGTCCTGTTTTCCTTTGCTCTAGTCAGAGGAAGAAATAACCTTTCCTGCTAAGGCTAACCCCTGCCATCGATAGTATCTCACAGTTGACAAAGGGGACAAGTATTCTACCTGGAGAAGTATTGATGCTTGGGACCAAGACAAACCAGGCATGAGCAGGAGGATGCCCCCAGAAACTCACAGGAATGGTAGACTTGTAAGGAAGAGTCAAGGCATCATGAGGGGCACCCAATAAGCAGGCCATTGTTGGGACAGCAGTTCCTCCCCAAAGCTTGGCCAGTCAGCTGTAATACCATACCAGTGTACTGGAAGCTTAAAAACAGTAGATTCTCACAGACATCCTGGACCATTATTGGTTTACTGATCTATAGGGAGAGGTGAGGGAGAAGTGTTGGATATATTTAGTTACAGGAAAAAAGGAAGAACTTGGTATAGAATGTGCCCACTGTTGTAACCACTAGGGATACAAAGAAAACAAAGCCCTTGCCTTTTATTGGAGCTTACATTCTAATGAGGTAGAAGGTATGTACATAAAGGTACATAGGAGATACCGACAGAGTAGATGGATGGAAACCTTCCTTTAGGAAATTGTGTTTAAATCCTGATTTTATCTACATTATTCCCAAACCTGGCCATGATTGGGAAAGGGCTTCAAGCAATTGAATATATCCTAATTTCCCTGGCTGAGAATCCCAATCTTTCTTCAGGGTTCAACTGAAGGGTCAACTCAGCCTTCCCAGATCTCCTCATTTAATGAGTCATCCTGCTTCAGATTACCTTTATTTGTCTGTCAATGTTCTATTTCTACAATAGAATACGGAAGCTCCTTACTGGCAGCGACTATGTCATTTTGGCCTATGTAATCCCAGCTCATTAGTCCAGTGTTTTACCCTGGGTATGCACCTAGTTAGTATTTGTTGAATTTAATTAATTATGGCCTTTCCTAGGAGTAAAGATTGAGGAAACTATTACAAAGCGACTATCAACTACTCCCTAAAGCTATCACTCATTGCACAGTTTGTTGTGCATTTGGGGGCATCATCACTTGTGCAACCAGATGCTGGCCCATCCTTGATAGGATTTCAAGCCTCAGTGCAGAAATCTATTTGCCCAGGTTGCTTTCAATTCAGCAAAATAAGTTTGAAGAGTATGAAACAAAGCTTCCCAAAAGGACATTGGAAACAAACTGAGACAAACCTTGGAGTATTACATACAATTCTGTTTGGAGCATCTTAGGGATACATTGCAGAGCAGATAACTAAAAGGGTGTGGCTGGAGTAGCTTCTGTAAGAACCAAGACCAAAAAAAAAGAAAGTAGTATTCCCTAGGTTGAGTTATGAAAGGAGTCTTATTAAATTAGGAAGAGTAGAGTGTAAAAGGGGTATCCTCAGAGAGACGTAAGATCAACAAAGACAGTAGTCACATATTGAGAGTATATGCTCCAGTGGCATCTTCACAACCTCCGGCGAAAGTGAGGCAGAGCCTTAGCCTTGAACTTAAGGGGCAGCATAGACCAGAATCCCACCAGAGACAGACAGGTGGGGCTCAAACTTCCGTGTCCATGGGAACACAGAGCCAACATTCAGGAAGTCCCAGAATACTGAGCTGGAGCCATTGTCCCTTCAAGATAAACTATGCAGCACATAGTACTTGTGGAAGTCATTTCCCCAAGAAGTTCAAGCCGGAAATATTCGAACTTCAAGAAAGGTAAGCATAAATTCATGTCAGTCCACAAAGGATCATTAAACAGAAATTAATCATCTTTTTTTGAGGATGGCAACCATGCTCTTCCACAGAACATGCCTAAGTGATACTAAGTAGATTGGCTGAGCTGAATACAGACCCCTTTCTGATCGTGGTGGTTCTTTGTCTCAAATTGCCTGAACCTATTTTTAAGCATAGTGTAGCAAATAGAAATCTGGCTTCCAAGTGAGGACATGTGCACCCAGCTCTCACCTCAGTGTGACCCTGCGCAAGTCACAGCCTCTAACTGGCCCCCAGGTAGCTAAAGCTGCAGAGCAGATATTGATCTGCATTGGTAGAAGGAGTTTCCTTACTGGGAATTCCCACCAACCAGGATTTTTTGTTGTTTCATAAATACATAGGATTACAAATGGAACTGATTATTCTAAAATATCATCAAATCCGCAAAAGAGAAAAAGACCTATTTGTACAAAAATATAGCAGCTTTTTTTGTGGTGGCTAAGAATTGGAAATCAAAGGGATGCCCATCAGTTGGAGAATGGCTGAACAAGCTGTGGTATATGATGGTGATGGATTATTGTGCTATGAGAAATGACAAGCAGGATGATTTCAGAAAGGCCTGGAAAGACTTGTATGAACTGATGTATGGTGAAATAAGTAGAACCAAGAGAACAACATTGTGCACAGAGACAGCAATATTGTTGGATGAAGAACTGTGAAAGACTTAACTATTCTCAGCAGTACAATGATCCAAGACAATCCCAAAGGACTAACCATGAAACATACTATTCACCTCCAAAGATAGAACTGATATTGATGGAGCAGATTGAAGCATGCTATTTTTCACTTTCTTTCATTTTTTTCTTTTATTCAAGTTTTCTTAATACAAAATGACTAATATGGGAATATGTATCACCTATTTCTGATTGCTTACCTTCTCTGAGGAGGGGGGAGAGAAGGAGGGATAAAAATTGAAACCCAAAGTTAAATAAAAATATTTATTACTTTAAAAATAAATAACGATAATTAATCATAAAATAAGTAAATGGTCAAGGATTTTTTGGGGGGTGCAGGGGTGTTTTTTTTTTAATGTTTATGAACCTTAGTTGTTAAGAACCCTTGCTAAACCAATAAAATCATAGGTCTGCCTCCAAAAGGGGGAGGAGGTAACATGAAAACAAAATCAGTTTTTCTTCCCATTGGTCTCTCCTTTTCTACATCCTGAGTAAAGTACTCTTCTACCTTCAGGCCTACATTGCCTTTGTGGCACCCTTCCCATTGTACAGCCTTCCATCAGGAAAGCTGTTTGTTGTTCCTTGGTCTAACAGACAAAAGGGGAGCATCTGTCTCTCTCTCTTTTTTTCTTGCTTTTTTTTTTTTTTTTTTGGTGAGGCAATGAGGGTTAAGTGATTTTCCCAGGGTCACACAGCTAGTAAGTGTCAAGTGTCTGAGGCCAGATTTGAACTCAGCTCCTCCTGAATCCAGGGCCTGTGCTTTATCCA
Source organism: Dromiciops gliroides (assembly GCF_019393635.1). Classification (NCBI taxonomy): domain Eukaryota; kingdom Metazoa; phylum Chordata; class Mammalia; order Microbiotheria; family Microbiotheriidae; genus Dromiciops; species Dromiciops gliroides. The sequence continues at coordinate 27,524,578 of NC_057866.1, read as the reverse complement.
CCGTGCCAACTAGCTGCCCCGTGCATCTGGCTCTCTTAAGGGAATTTTTTCCTGAGGCTATTGGCCTCTTAGGCTTTCAGTAAAGCTGGCCCTGGTAGAGAAGCTTGTAACTCTGAAATCTTCCTTTGCTGTTATCTAACCTATAGCTTTATGTAAAAATATTTGGGATTAGAAGGACCCTTGGAGGCTATCAGGTCAAGGCTTACATTTTAAGAGATGAGGAAAAGCTAAATGATTTACTCAAGGTCACACAGTTAATCAACCTTAGACTGTATTTGAACTGGAGTCAAAGAATCAGCGAGCTGAAAGGGATAGCAGAGGTCATCTAGTTCCACAGGTATCTATCTCCCCAAGAGTTACCCCTGCAGCATACCAGATAAGGAGCTGGGTTATTCAGTAACTTTTTTGAAGAACTCCAGTGCTGCACACTCTACTTTGCCACAGCACTAAATCAAAAGAGGCTTTTCTTCGACTAAAATGAAGAACCAGGAGAACATTGTACATAGTAACAGCAATATTGTATGATGATCTACTGTGAATTAACTTAGCTATTCTCAGCAATTCAGTGATCCAAGACAGTTCTGAAGGACTTAGGACAAAAGGTGCAGTCCATCTCAAGAGAAAACTGGCGAAGGCTGAATACAGATCTAAGATACTTTTCCTTTTTCTTTTCTTTGGTTTTCTTTCACAGTGTGACTTGCATGGAAATGTGTTTTGCATGACTATATATACCTAACCTATGTAAAGTTGTTTGCTTTCTCAATGGGGATGGGGAGAATTTGGAACCCCAAATTTGAAAAAAATGTTAAAATCGTTTTTACATGTAATTGGAGAAAAAAAGGTTTTTTTAAAGGTTTTTTTGGTTTGTTTTTTAAAAAAGGCTTTTTCTTAACCTCAGTCCCAAAGCTGCCATTAACAACTTCCACCTGTTACTACTGGGGCCATTTTGGACCAAGCTGAAGAAGGCTAATTTTTCCTCCATCTGGCAGCTCTTCAAAGCCCTGAAAACAGCTTTTTAGGTACCTTAAATTTTGTCCGGTCTAAACATGTCCAGCTCCTTCAGCCAGTCCCCTTATGGCATTACCTTGAATACTTTGGTCTCCCTTGATGCTCCGTAACTCATACATGCCATTCCTAAGCTGGCAACTGGAACTGAACAAAATCAAGATCTGCACTGCTGAGAAGAGAGTGTTTCTGAGCAGTAACCACGTGGACACTGCTGCTCCAGGAAGCTCTAGCTCCCAGGTGATAATCATGGAAGTATTTGGCTGCAATTCTCCGGGCATTTTCACTGGCTATCTCCTATAATATAACCTCCCTCATCTCTGCCTCCTGCCTTCCGTCAAGTTCTAGTTAAAATTCCACCTTCTCCCAGAAGTCTTAACCAATCCCTCATAATTCTAGTGCTTTTCCCTCTGTTGATCATCTCCTGTTTATCCTGTCTATAGCTTCTGGTACATAGTTGTTTGCCTCTTGCTTCTTCCATTAGATTGTATCCTTGGGGGCTGGGACTGACCTTTGCCTTTCTTTTTCTCCCCAGTGCTTAGCATGGTGCCTGCTGCAGAATGGTCTCAAAATGCAAATAATTCATGTTAAATAAATGCTTATTTATTAAGGCCTTCAACAAATGATTATTGACTGACTTATCACAAGTAAATACATTTGTGCAACTAACAGTTGTACCAGGATTTGAAATATCCATCATTCTGATACCTTTCCAACATCAACTGTTTTATATTGTTATTGGAGCTATACAAGGCAAAAACTATGATTAGGACTGGGAAGTGGAAGTGGGAGGAGGGTTAAAGAAAGTTGGATGGTTAAATACAATGAGGGGGAAAAGGCATTATTCTGTTGCCTAGGTACAAAAAGTTCTAATTATACACAGGGTGATAGCTGGAAGGAACCTTAGAGGCCATCAAAACAAACCCCCCATTTTACAGATGAGGAAATTGAGGCTGAGGATTTATCATGATTATTAAGTGTCTGAGGCAGGATTTGAACTTATGTTTTCCCCACCCAAGTTCACAGAGCCCCCTCCCCCTGAAATCCAGGCACCCAGGGCAAGAACCATGCACTCTTCCAAGCAGTCCCTTAATAAACACTTTTTGTTTAGCTGATGCAGCCTATCATGTAGAATAAATGAAGAACGAAAGAGTGCATGGATGAATGGAAAGACAATGAATGAATGAATTGTGTATGAAGAATTAATGAGTGAATGAATGCATGCATGGTTGAATGAATAAGTGAATGAAGAATAAAGGAGTGCTTGAATTAATGCATGAATGGGTGAATAAAGAATGAGTGAATTAACGAATGAGTGAATGAAGAACAAATGAGTACATAAAGAATGTGGGAATGAATAATTGAGTGAGTGAATGAACAAGTCCATGGGTGGATGGATGAAAGAGCGACTGAAGAAGGAATGAGTGAATGAAGAATAAATGAATGTTTGAATGAAGAATTAATGAGTTCATGGATGAATGAGTGTAGACTGCGTGCATACATGAAGAATGAGTGAATGGAGAATGAATGAATGAGTGAATCAAGGAGTGCACGGGTGAAGAATGAATGCACGCAGACATACATAAATGAAAGCCTGGGGTGCTGGGGGAGTGTGCCCACCCCTCCCACCTCTGGAAAAGCAGTCTGCACATCTGTCCACCCAGCCGAGCAGCTCCAGAGGAGGAGGGGCTTACGGTTTCCCCGGCACTTCCGCCGGTAAAGGGACCGGGGTTAGTGGCTGGAGTTCCAAGACAGGGTCCGGGAGGACCCGGGATCCCTGGTCAGAACCGGGCCGGAAATCCCGCCTCGCAGGCCCCACCTTCGCCCCCCCACCTCCCTTACCAAGATGGCGGGCCGCTGGGCCGTACTTCCGCTTCCGGCGCGAGCACCCGAGCTGGGGGGGGAAAATGGCGGCGGCGGCGGCGGCAGCGGCGGCCGGGGTCCGCGGCCGCTCGGGGCTGCGGCCTGCCCCGGGGCCCCACTGGCTCCTCGGCCTCTCCGTCTTCCTGGGCGTCGCGGCTCGCGGCGCCTCGGCCACCACCCACTGGATCGTGACGGAGGACGGCAAGATCCAGCAGCAGGTAGCGGCAGCGTCGGCCCCTCACGGGGGGCCCCCGGGCTGCGGCCCCGGCGCCCCTGGACCCGGGCTCGCCGCAGACCCCACCCCCTTCCTTCCCTCTCCTCCTCCGCCCGCGTGGGGCTGCGAGGCCGCCGACAGGCGCGTGCGCCCCTCGCCCCCAGCCGAGCCCGCCGCGCCGCGTGGGCCCGGCCTCAGTTTCCTCCTCCGTAAGAGGAGCGGTGGGCGGGCTCGGGGACCCTCTCCCAGGGCCGGGGCGCCGGGGCTCCCTCATCCCCCTCCCCTATCAAGCCGGCGGTGACGGCGGCCCGGAGTGGCACCGCCTCGGCCCGCTGGCCAGCCCTGCCTGGAATGGGGGAGAGCCCCGAGACTGCATGGCTAGGATGGGCAGAGACAGGATTCACACCCAGGACACCTGGCTTCAGATCCAGCCCTCCCGGGGTCAGGCAGCGTGGCAAAGTGGACGGACCCGGGATTTCCTTTCTGGCGCCCATTCATTCAGTCCCAAGAGCGCAAAGCCTGGCCCTTAAGCACTTACTCATCCCTTACTAGATGCCAGACATGGTGGTTACAATTAGCCCATCAGCCAGCATTTATTATGCTCCTATTGTGTGCTCGGCTTGAAAATCACCGTGCTGCATGTGATGGCCAGACACCCCGTCTCCAATACTCCTGGGCGAACCACCCACGACCGAGTCACAACTTCTCAGGGTCCCATAGAGGTATTTCACCAGCACTTCCCACACAGAAGAGCCTCTCAGACCATGTTTGCACAAAACAGTTTCCCAGACTAGAAGGTGCCCACCTGCTTTGCTAGAGGAAGTTTCCACACCTGGAGTCATTTACCAGTGAAATCACAAAGCTAGTCCCTATCCCTCCCCCAACCTTACTCACAGTGTCGTGAGGAAAGGGTTTATTGCAGCAAAACAAAACAAAACCCCAAAAAAGCCCTCGAATTGCTTCTAGGAGGATATGAGAATCGAATTGACTAGTTACAAACTGGTAAGCATGGCCACTGGAGTTTTAACCCAGGTCTCCCTTCTTAGTAGTCTTTATTCATTCGACATTGTTTTCTTGATTTAAAAGTCATTCAACAAAATAAAAGGCATTTCTAGACAGAATATGTTGTCGTTGCTAGTATACTGCATCTCTGCTAGCTACTTAAAACTTACTTAGTATTCTGCCATCAGATTTTTCTTTTTTTATCCTAAGCTACTTGTCATATAAAATGAATTAATAAAATATCTAGGAAATGCTTAGCAGCTGGTGAATCTGCCCCGTTATCACAATTAGGTTTTATAATCGCTCTTCTCCCCATCTGATGACATGTGATGAATCCTGACTTTTGAACATTCAGTCAGTTGGGTCTTGATGTCAGATTGTATCTGAATGAGAGAATTGATTGTTTTGTATTTAGAATCGTCTGCTTTTCACAGTCTAGCTGGTGAAATAATGTGCTTTTCGCTGAAGTGTAGATTATTTGGTCACACCTGTCTTCTCCACTCAGATAGGAAAAGTTCCCATGTTTCCTTGTTAGTGGCTACCCTGCTACATAAGACTTTTAAAAATAACCACCTCAAAGACATTAGAAAGCAGCCTTTACAAATCACTCTCTTAGCAGTGCTTGAAATTTAATGTGGGAGCCAATTACAGTGTGTGCTCCACCCTGTTCTTGTTTCCTAGTCTCGGTTTTCCCCAAGGCCCTCTTGAAATGAGATTGGGAATTGTCACATTTACTGCAATTTGGGGAGCCTTTCATGGGTTTCCTTCCATTGGCTCTTCTGCTATATTGTTCTTGGCCACAGCTTTTTATATACCCTGTGACATTGGTGAACTGAGAAAGTAGTCACTAGTCAGGAAGATGCAAACTTACCCACTGACCCCTGAGATAGGAAAAGAGAAAACCCGCCCTCATTTTACAGTGGTTTACAATAGATGTCTTTTTTTGTCTGTGGACAGAAGAGCATTGTTTCCTCTTTCCTTGTCCATAGTGACCATCCTGGAGGACTTTCTTGGTCTGTCCCAAATAATTCCTGAACTGTAGGAACCAGACAAGTGTCTGGTGGAGAAAGTAAATCCTTGGCCCAACAGAAAGACTTTGAAGGGACCCAGTCTGGCCGGAATCCTTTTGGGAGTAAGGAGTCCTGCTTTATATTGATACTGTTGCATTCCTAGAGGCACATCATTTTATACAGATACAAACAAGGTTCCCCGGGTTTACAATGTAACAGTAAACAAGCTTCAACTTGGAAAAAGTGTGGAGGCAAGAAGTTGGAGCTGTGACCTCTCACCCATTCAAGCCCTACTAGCCCTTGCTCCCGTTGACCTTCGGTCACTTCAGCTAAATTCAAGCTATAGTAAGCTCTTGTTGTGTACTAGAGAAAGCATAATAAAACGGGACCTGCCCAGGTCTCCTTGCGGAAGCCAATGAATTGCCTCTGATTACTTTTTAGATCTCTCCTAAAGATAGTCTCTTTACTCTCAGCTTATTGTGTAAAAGAATTTAACTGGTGAAAAAAGGAAGTCAACCCCAAAAGCTGCCTCTTCAGTGCTCTGGGGGTGTTTTGGGTGCTTCTTGTTGTTTGTGCCATATATAAACTTGGTTTTCAGCCCCACCCTTTGTGTATGCCTAGCTTCCTATGGTGGTATCACTAGTTATAACTTTACTGCTTCGATTAAAGACCTTAATTTTGTTATATTGCTGGTTTTACTAATTTTCAGGTTGACACCCCTGAAGGAATCAATTGTCTCTGGCAGTGGCCAGATTCTTAGATTGACAGCGTTTGTGTGGGCCACATTCTTTGGCTTCATGAAGCATACCAGCCAGGTTCCATAAACATTTAGTAAAACAGTCTCTGAGGAAGGTTTATTTCAGTCCTGTCGCCCCGTTTGTTACATTCTGACTCTGTCACCTTTGTTTGCTGTCAGTCTTCTGTGTTATGATTGCTCCCACCATAGAAAGAGAATATGGTATTTTTTAAATTCCTGATCAAAGCTGTTGTTAAAGACCACAGAATTTTGGAGCTAGAAAGGAAATTGGGGGTCTAGTCCAACCCTGTCCTTTTAAAGAGCAGTGGAGATCCATTGAGCCCAAGTGATTTGCTCAAATTCACACACTGACATAATAGTAGAACTACCATTCAAGCCCAATTCTTCTGTCTCCATCTTTCCACTACACTATGTGATGCTTCTCTCTTCTGGTAATGTCTTAATCCGCCTCCGGAAGGTGTTACCCCTTAGAGTTTGTGTCTTTGTAAATCCCACATTTATAGTTTCAATCGTATTTTTGGATTGCCTGGGATAAGTAGCATTAACACAATGGAATTGTCCTCAGGTGATTGTTAGGAGTGAGATCAAGGTGGAGTTTCAGTGTTGGAGATATAGGTCTGAATCTCTTGTGTGTAAACTGGAACTTTTCCGTTTTTAAGGAAAAAAAAAATCAGTCAACTCCTGTCTTCTCTTTTTCATAGATTCTTATCACCTGAAATATGTTCATACCTTGGGTAGTCAAATCTGCCTCCAGGTACTTGTTTTTGGAAACACTAAACAGCAGAAATGTGAATTTACTTAAAAAAATAATAGCCTCAATATTACCCCCAAAAAAGGACTAAAGTGACTCCTTGAATTCTCTTTCCTTAGGAAGTCAGGTGAATAATCACATTGGAAATCATCATCTTGATATTTCATAGTGTCTCTCTTAAATGTTCAGTAGGTCACCATTTTTAAAATGTGCTCATCAATTAAATATCTGGATTGCTAGAAGCATTGATTTAAAGGACAGTCTGCTGCAATCTAGAATGATGAAGGCATTCAATGAGGTAATCAGTTTTTCCCCCAGAAGAGATCGTTTGCTTGTCAATTTTTATCCTAGCACAGGAAAGACAGGCATTTCCCTGGTAGCTAATTTGTGAGATTGAAGGGCAGCTAGGTGGCAAAGTACATAGCACTGGCTTTGGATTCTGGAAAAGCTGATTCCACATCCTGTCTTAGATGCATGACCTCTCTCTCAAGCTCACTTCTCTTATTTGTGAAAATGAGAAAATAGCATTAGCTGACTTCCAAGGCTTCTTCCCGCTCCAAATCTGTGATCATATAATTATACGAGACTATACCTGGATACACGAGCAAAATCACAATCTTTGACTTTGTGGCTTAATTGTTTTTAACCGGTCTGGTTTTCTGTTTTACTTTGTAAATATATAGTCTTACAATGACCTTGTAGGACTCCAGCAACCATTTATATCACTGATAACTTGTTCTGGAGAAATGGGTTTCACTTCCAAACTGTGGACTGACAAATGAACCTTTGGGAGACCACCCATTTCAGACTTTCCTCTCTCTCTCTCTCTCTGTATGTATGTATGTATGTATGTGTGTGTGTGTGTGTGTATATAGATAATTTATATGTTTGTTTATTTAGTGCTTTCCCCAAGTTACATGTAAAAACAAATTTTCACATCGATTTTTAAAACTTTGTGTTCAAAATTCTCTTCCTCCCTCCCTCCCCAGTTCCCCCGCCCCCGCCAGAACTCAAGCAATTCAATATAAGTTATGCAGACTTCCATATATATTAAGAGGAGTCATTTTTATTGGCTGGTTCCTTGCGCCAGTATGCTAGGTACCCCTAGGTAGAGCTACTTTTACCAGCTCCTCACAGTTTCCCTTTTTTGTATCTTCTACCACAAATGCTTTTCCATCTTGATCAATATTTCTTATTTGACTCTTTGGAAGGTTTGGGGATAGTTTATTATACATATACAGGGTGTCCCAAAAATCTTAGTAAAGTTTTAGGCTAATGAAGTTTAAAACTGCAAGTATGTATATCTTAACTGGCCCTGGAGTCAGTAAGACCCATCTCCCTGAGTTCAAATCTGCCTTCAGATACTCACCAGCTGTGTAACTCTGGGCAAATGACTTCACCATGTTTGCCTTGGTTCCTCATCCGTAAAATGAGCTGGGGAAGGAAATGGCAAACCACTCCAGGATCTTTGTGAAGAAGACCCCAAATGGGGTCAGGAAGAGTTGGAGTCAACAGAACGACTGCAGCAACAAAGTCCCTTCTAACTCTAAATCTAAGCTCCAATTATATAAGGAATACCAAAATATACAAAGTCATTGGGAGTGGGGAAAGGACAGGGAATAGAACCTGGAGGAGGAAGGTTGAGAAAGTCCTCCTACCATTCAACAGAGTTACTGAAAAAAGAGCTAAATGATTTAGATAGAGTAAGTAAACCAAATCCCTTCTCTATAGGACTTTAATAGCTTGTAAGCTCAGTGGGTAAATTTGGGTCTGTCTGCAAGTGGGAAAATCAACTACCCAATATTATGCAGTTAACAGCTCCTTCAGCTATTTGCAGTGCAATTTGTTAAGATAGTCTCTGCCTTCAAGGTGTTTGCAATGATAATAATAATAACAAATTACATTTTACAGTCTGGTTCACTGTCTTGGTTTTATCTATCAATGGGCTAGCATTTCTTAAGCTCTTAATTTGTACTAAGCTTTGAAATGATAAACAGACCCTGCCCCTGAGGAGTTTATATTCTTAGAGGAAACAACATGTACATATACAAAGTATCATAATCTGGTTTGTGTGTTGCTTTTTTTTTTTTTTTTAGTGTGGCAATTGGGGTTAAGTGACTTGCCCAGGGTCACACAGCTAGTAAGTGTTAAGTGTCTCAGGCCGAATTTGAACTCAGGTACTCCTGAATCCAGGGCCAGTGCTCTATCCACTGCGCCACCTAGCTGCCCCTGTGTGTTGCTTTTTTAGGAACTGCTTTTACCAGTGATTTACATGCATGTGCACATGGAGAGAGCATAGACCAAAAGAATACAGAGTTGGCTGTGAGGAAGGTAGTCAGGAAGAGCTTCATATAGAAGATGGCTTGGGCTGATTTTTGAAGGAAAGCAGAGATTCCAAGAGGCTGATGTGAGGAGCAGCCAGCATGGAGTGGGAAGAAAGGAGTGATGTATGAAGGCTTGCTTTAAATGCCACTCAAGCAGGAGTTTGTGTGTGATCCAAAAAGTACATGGGAAGCATCTTATTGAGTAGAGGAGTGACATGATCAACCCTGTGCTTTAGGAAAATCCCTTTGCTCACGGGATGGAGGATGAAATAGCTGAGAAAGAGCCTGGCGGCAGGGAGGCCAAACAGGGGGCTTTGACAGGGCAGTCTTTCGACTTTAGTTGAATGCATGATTCTTGACTCCAGTAGAGTGTTTTTCATTCATTTTTAGGCCTTCATCACATCTCATCTGAACTATCATGGTAGCCAGACAACTTCAACTCCATCTATCCAAGATTTAGCTCTGGGCCCTCTTCTATTCTCCTATTGTACTCTCTCTTCATAGCTCCCATCATTTCTCTGAAGACTACTCACAAATATTTGTGTGTGTGTATGCACACATATACACATGTGTATACATATTGTGTATGGATACATATATACACACACACATACACACAGATGGCATAGACTATTTGTGTGTGTGTAAGTAAATAAGTAATCTCCAGCCCCAGCCTTTCCCCTTACCTCCAAGATGTAATATTTACTGGATACAGGCATGGGGGATGACCTGGAAGCTTTTACACAAACTCCATGCACAGGGCAGTTGCTCTAAAAACTATTTGGCACATTTTCTCCAGTATTTCTGCTGAGCTGACAGGTGATGACTGCCTCTTGTTGTTTGTCCTTCATCCCAAGAAGGACCATGACAGTGGAATGATGTCATGACTTGCACTGAATTGGATTTAAGTGAGGGAGGGCCGTGCAAGGTCATAGACCTCACTCTCTCCTCCAGAGCTATCTGGATCCAGTGGGGAGATAGATTTCAGGTCGACTGGAGATGGCCCCAGATGTTTTAAGGCAATTAATTGGTCATTTGCCCAGGGTCACACAGCTAGTAAGTGTCTGAGGTGAGATTTGAACTCAGGTCCTTCCAACTTCATGGTGAGTACTCTATCCAGGGCATTGCCTTGCTGCCTCTCATAGTCCTTGAATCTGAACAATACTTCCTCAGTGTCTGGTTTGTCTCACCTAAAGCTCCAGGGAAATCATCCCATCTTGAGGTCAAAAGAAGGCATCTTTCTTATATTGAGCTTCAGAATAGGTTGGTTTTACCACCAGTTAAGAGCTTGCCCTGTCAAGCACTGAGCCCACCACTTGATTCTTTCTGTAGAGGCTTACCTCCCCTGCATAGTCATTTCAAAAATGTTTGTTATCTGCCTGTTGTTGAAATTAAACCAGATGGAGAGAAAAGAATCGGATCTTCTCCAGTTCAGAAAGCTACCTTTTAGGGGCATCATGACACTGGACTTCAGGTCAGAAAAACCTGAGGCCAAAACCCTCTTCAGACACTTACTAGTTGTGTGACCCTGGTCACATCTCTTAATTCAGCTTCCTCATCTAAAACAAGGGATTGGTTAGACGTGATGCCTTTCAGATCTCTTCCAGCTCTAAACTCTGGTCCTCCTTGGCTTCTTGTTAACTTGGAGCTCAGTAAAACAGTGTGTAGTTTCAGGGTCAAAATAGGAGGAAAAAACTATACCAAAGTTCCCTTTGTGATCAATAACACATTTTACAGGGCATTCACGATAGGTCCAGCTTTTAGCTAGACTATACCCTGATGGCTACATTTCCAATCCATAGTACTGAGAATTCCAATTAGGGGCTTCCTGGCTGGTGGCTCAGGCACAGGGAGTTTGCCAGAGTACCAGAGGTAGTTAGTTCAAACACAGGTCAAGGCTGAAACTCATTTCCACCAGCATATCTGGAGGGGAAGGAGAGCAAGATTTCTAGAGTGATTGGTTTTAGATGGCATGGAGCACATTCATTATTTGTTAGGCCAGTAAACAGTGTCCTTTATCCCAGTAAGATTCTAAGTTGTACCAACCTTATCAGATTTGTTATCAAATAGGTCTCTGTGTTAGTAGCTAATAATTTCTTCGGTTGTTTTCAGGTTAAAATTAAACATCTCTTCCTCTTATTAATCCTCATTTCACATATGCTAGGCCTTAGTAAGGAAGACAATAGTGTTCGATTATGCAGGGTCTTTCTCATTCTTTCATGAATATGTGGCAATATCACAATGCTTCTGTTTAAAGTGGTGACATTCATTACTAGTCAGCAAATGAATTTCAGTTCCATGTCAAAAACTTTCTCCTTGAAGAACTCATATTGATTTTACCTATTTTCAGAAGGATAAGCTGGAAGCTGAGTATTGTCTCCTGTGGCTTAAGGTACAGAGCAAAGTTAAACAGCATCTCTTTAGTGCTGATCTAGTCTTTGATTTTCCTTAGTGCCCTAAGTAAAATATTCACCATTTGAGCTAGAATTTCTTTGTAAAATTGAGACATCCATAATTTTTATAATCTAATTCTATTTTTGTATGATTTTGAAGGATAAATCTAAATCCAATGGAGTGTATGACTGTAGTTAGAAATGTAGCCCAAATTTATGAGAAGAAAAAAAATCTTGTTGTTGTTGTTATGGAAAATGTGTTCATTTACTTCTTGATATAGGAAATGTACTTTTTTAAGAGGCAACATGCCATAGTGAATAGATAGCTGGGCTTACAGTCAGGATGACCTGGGATCAAATGCTGCCTCAGAAACATACTAGCAGGGTGACACTGAGCAAGTCTCCCTAACCTCCAGGCTACTAAAAGTCACCAGTATTAGTAGAGAATATCACATGTGTGATCTTTCATTGATTCTGCTTAAACAGTGGCCAATCTTATAAAAACAGCAAATTCACTAGAGTATTGATAGTTGGTTAATATACTTTGGAGGGGGGGAGGGCAATGGGGGTTAAGTGAGTTGCCCAGGGTCACACAGCTAGTAAGTGTCAAGTGTCTGAGGCCAGATTTGAACTCAGATACTGCTGAATCCAGGGCCGGTGCCTTATCCACTGCGCCATCTAGCTGTCCCCTCCTTGTACCATTTTGTTTGCCTCCTGGTGGATTGGCCGATTTGGGACCAGCCACCTTAGTTCAGGCCCTCATCTACCCCTCACCTAAATTATTGCAACAGTCTTTTAATTAGTCTTCCTGCCTCTGTCTTACACCATTCCAGTCCATCCAACTCAGCGTTGCCAAAGTAATTTTCCTTAAGCACAGATCTGACCGTGTGACTCTCCTACTTGGTCCATTCCTATTGCCTCTAGACTAAAATATAAGCCCCTTTATTTAGCTTTTATAACAGCCCTGCTTCCACAACCTGGTCCCAATCTATCTTCCCAGCCTCACATACAACCCTCCCATCTTCTGCCCATTCCTTTGCACAGGCTATCCCCCATACCTGGACTGAATTCCCTCCTTTCTTCTGCCACAGAGGCCCTTTCTCCCTTTTATATGCGGCTCACACCATCTTCTGCATTCAGCCCTTTTCTAATCACCTGGAGCTGCTAGCACCCTTCTTGTCAAACTACCTGAAGTTAACGACTCTGGGTCCATTTTTATTCCCTTTATATTTGTCCTGGGTGTATTGATGATGTGTTCGTTATCACCTCCATGTGAGGAAAAGTTGCTTCATTCATTGTCCTATTTGAGTCAGTGCTTCTCCAATGTCTTCTCATTTGCCCATTTTAAAGTTCAGATTTTTAGACTAAGATTTTAGAATCCACATCCAGTTGCTCCCTTTTTAATTGATGGGGGAGGGGAGAGTTCGTTAGAGAAATACTAATAGATATAGAGATCTCTTCCCTTTTTTGTTTCTTTGGTTTTTTTTCCATTTTCATCTTTAAATGATCTTGATCTGACTTAATTGAGTCTCGCACCAGGATCTCTGCAGATTCATTTTACCACCCTTTTCTAAGGAGAATTATAATTTTCTACTATCTCATTAATGACAGCCAGCATTCATACAGCACTTTGAAGTTTACAAAGCATTTTACAATATGTTGTCTCATTTGAGGTGGGTAGGTTATAACAGTGGATCATGAAGACCTGTATTCAAATTCAACCTCAGACACTTTCTATCTCTGTGTCCCTACATAAGGCACTTAAACATTGGCTGCCTCCATTTCCTCTTCTATGAAGTGAGGATAACAGTAGCACCTACCTCCAGAACAATGCAGTAATTTTGTAAACTGCTTTGCAAACCTTAAAGTAGCATATAAATGCTGCTATTATTCTTCTCCACGTTTTTAAAAATTTGTCTTCAGTGAACAAAAATCTGTTTTCTCTCCTCTATTTCCCTTTCCTCCCCGCACCCTGCCCCCATGAAAAAAGATAAAGAAATACAAAACCTTATAAACAAATATGTATAGTCAAGAAAAGCAAATTCCTACACTGGTCATGTCCCAAAAATGTAAGTCAGGAGGTGGATTGTGTGCTTCATCAGTCCTTTGGAATCATGATTAGTCATTGCATTGATCAGCATTCTTAGTCTTTCCGAGTTGTTGATCTTTACATTATTTTTGTCATTGTATAAATTGCTTTCCTGGTTCTGCTTATTTTACCCTGCATCAGTGCATATAACTCTTCCCAGCTTGCTTTATCTTTCCCTTCATCCTTTCTTCCTTCCTTCTTTCCTTTCTTTCAGAGGAAATCAAGATTAAATGACTTGCCCAGGGTCACCCAGCTAGTAAGTGTCTGAAGCCAGATTTTAATTCAGGTTCTCCTGACTCTAGGGCCAGTGCCTTATCCACTGCCCCACCTCGATGCCCCCCTTCATCATTTCTCCCACCACAATGCTATTCCATTGATTCATATACCATAATTTGTTCAGCATTTCTGTTTGATGGGTACTTCTTTAATATCCAATTATTTTCTACCACAAAAAGAGCTGCTATAAATATTTTTGTTTGTATGGATCCATTTCTGCTTTTTTTTTTATCTTTTTAGTTGTAATCAAAGGATATGTACAATTTACTAATTTGCGGAGCACAATTCTCAATAGCTTTCCATAATGGATGGACCAATCCACAGCTCCACCAACATTGCATTAATGTTCCTGTTTACCCACAGCCCCTCCAACATTTGTCATTATCTTTTTATCAGTTTTGCCAATCTGATGAGTATGAGGTTAAACCTAATAGTTGCTTTAATTTGCCTTTTACTAATTATTTGGAGCATTTTTTTTTTCATGTGGGTATTGGTAGGTTCATTTTCCTGCCTGTTTGCCTCTTTGGACTATTTATTAATTGGTGAATGGTTCTTAGTCTTATAAATATGAATCAGTTCCCAATACATCTTAGAAATGAGAACTTTGTCATAGAAGTGCCACAAATATTTTCCCCCATTTATTTATTTCCCTTCTGATTGTAGCTGCATTGATTTTTGTACAAAACTTAAAATTTTCTGGAATCAGAATTGTCCATTTTTATCATCTATGGTCTTCTCTATATCTTGTTTGGTCAAGAATTTTTTACCCATCCTTAGATCTGAAAGATTTCTTTCTTGCTCCTCTAATTGTTTATAATGGCATCCTTTATGTTTCAATCTTATTCATTAAGAGCCTATCTTGATTTGTAGTATAAAATGTTAGTATATCCTGAATTTTCCCCCAGTCTGCTCTCTTGGCTTCCCAACTATTTTTTGTCCAATAGTAAGTTTTTACTCTAGTACCTGGGGTCTGTGGATTTGTCAAACACTTGACTACTATGTTTGGTGTGGGGTTAGGGGTTTTTTTGCCATTAGTAGTTTTTGCCAATATGTTTTTTTATCAAATTCTGATTATAGACATTTTGAAGTTTTTGTGTCATAGACTCTTAGCATTTTGGGTGAAACCTATGAAGTCCTTCTCAGAATAATGTTTTTTAAATGCATAAAGTAAAATACATAGGATCACAAAAGAAACCCCTTATGCTGAAATACAGTTTTCATGAAAAAGGTTTTTTAAAAAGTTTATGGACTGACATATTTTAAATCAGCATTGTTCATGTCTGCCCAGCCCCTTTGCTTATATTAAGATTAAGAGTTCTGTACTCTGTTAAGACCTTTACATTGTGGTGAGCACTTCATAGCAATTAAACTTCTAGAGAAAAATGCTGATTATCTATGTAAACATCTTTTCCTATTTTTCTTTTTGGCATCAGTAGTTTGTTTGAATATGTCAGACTGGATGTTATAATTGCATATCTATCTTCTCCTGTTTATAGTTGCTTCTGACTTCGGGTGTGTTTATCTTTGCCATAACAAGTCAGTGGTCTATCTGTACACTCATAACTGATTCAGAAATGAGTCCTACACAAGTCATTTTTTGCCCATAGTCAGTTGCTTTTTTGTGTGTGGAGACTTGCTGTTTGCCATGCTCCTCATCTTTCAAGTCTGTTTTTGAAGGAAGTCTGTATGACACATTGGCAGGAGACTTCCGTGAATTCTGCAAGCCTTTGGCCTTGTTCATTTCTTGATTCTTAACCAAATTTTCTGACTCATTTTTTTCAATAGTGCTCCCCACCCCCCACCCTTTGCATCAAATTCACAGAGTATAAATACATAACTTGACTTTGTTGGGAGGATCTTGTCAAGCTATTTGTAGACTTTGCCTACATTTTTGTCTTCAGCAGATGTTAACATATAAACTTCTTTATCTTCATAACCATAACTGGATATTTTCATGGTGGTTTTTTTGCTCATGCTTATCATGAGGACTGCAAGGCAAGATGGCCCTTGTCTGTCCAATGAATTTTCTTGTCTTTGGGCACAAGATAAAATCATTTACTCCAGCCCTCTTACTTACCTCTCTAAGGATACCTACAAGCCATCCTTGCATTTAAAAGCAGCTACCTGATGTTCTGGTTTCAGTTACAGTGAGAACAATATTAATATGTTGTATGTCAACTCCTTGGTCCCTGGAAAAACATTACACATTTAGGAGTCCTAATGGCTAAATATTTCTAGACAGTTTACATACTGATTCCTCGCCTTTTCAGCCACTGCCACCTTCACCACAGAAACAGAAAGGACTGGCTATAAATGACTCATTTCAAATTTCTGTTTGTTTCCCAAGCTTCCTTAGCAAAAGAATTCATTGCCTAGAGGCTATGTTGGGCTATGCTGGTTCTCAGGAAGCAGAAACATCACGGTTAATCACTGAGTTAAGACCCAGAGCCTTTTCAGTGTGATAGAAACCATCAGAGCTAGTAGTCTACTGGCCTAGCCTTTTAGAGCCCAGGGTCGCCACTGGGCCATAATGGTGCTTTGGAGTAGGATTTTTGCTGAGAGGAATTCTCAATTAGAGGTAAAAATATTCTGATGTAAGGAAAAATTAGTTTGTGCACAAGAAAATTTAAGGTTTCACTTATCAGGTTCAAACTGGATAGGATGGAATAGATTTCTGTTAGCCTTACTGTGAAGTAACTCTTTAGGTTAGGCCTAAAATTGTAAATAAATAAACTACTTTAAATATGAAAGATCAGTTTAAAGTGAGGATTGAAATAATCTTTCATGAGGAAACAGAAATGTCCAGTTTTCCATCAAAAGTGAATATTGAGAGGCACCTAGGTGGTGCAGTGGATAAAGCCCTGGCCTTGGATTCAGGAGGACCTGAGTTCAAATCCTGTCTCAGACACTTGACACTTACTAGCTGTGTGACCCTGGGCAAGTCACTTAACTCTCATTGCCCCTCCCCCCAAAAAAACGTGAATATTGAGGAATTCTGGAGGCAGAGCCAAGATGGTAGAATGAAACCAGGAAGCTGCCTGAGCTCTCCCAAATTTCCCTCAGAAAGAATGTTAAATTAAGCTTCTCAGCAGATTCTGGAACTACAAAACCTGCAAAAAGACAGTAAATCAGTCATTCGACTTAAGATAACCTAGAAGATCTTCCGCAAAGGTCTGTTTCATCTGGGTAAAAGGGGAGCACAGTGCAGCACAGAGGGTGTCTGGGCAAGCCAGCAAAGGGTTCTTAGCCACTGCACAGATCAGCATCTGAGCACCCAATCCTAGCTCAGCAAGCTAGTGGCACAGCAGGCCAGTTGTGAGGCCTCTAGCCCCAACGCAGAATGCAATCTGACAGCTGGTGTATCTGCTACCCAACAGGCCCATCTAGGCTGGGCCACTCCAGTGCAGTGAGCAAGCTTCAAGCTGCTGAGGCCTCAGAGCAGAAAGCCAGTGACTGGGCCCCTGTCCCCCAGCAAAATAAGCTTGGCACAGTGCATGTTGTACCCCAGGAGCAGAACTCAACCTTAAAAGGCACAAAAGAGGCTAAAATGTGAATAAGAAACAAAAAAGAACTCTCACCATTAAAAATTATTACAGTGACAGGGAGGATCAAAACATAAACTCAGAGGAGGAAAACAATGATAAAATGCCTACATGTGAAGCCTTAAAGGGGAAGAAGAATTGGTCTCAAGACCGAAAAGACCTCTTGGAAGAGTTCAAAAAGGATTTTATAAACCAAATAAGAGAGGTAGAAGAAAAATTGGGAAAAGAAATGAGAGTTTTGCAAGAGAAAGTCAATAGCTTGGAAAAAGAAAATAATGCCTTAAAGTATACAATTGGACAAATGGAAAAGGAGGTGCAAAAGCTGACTGGGGAAAATAATTCCTTAAGAATCAGAATTGGGCAGGTAGAAGCTAATGACTCAATGAAACAACAGGAAGAAGTAAAGCAGAATCAAAAGAATGTAAAAGTAGAATAAAAAGTAAAATACCTATTCAGAAAAACAATAGACCTGAAAAATACATCCTGGAGGGACAACCTCAGAATAATTGGACTATCTGAGGACCTTGACCAAAAAAAAAAAAAAAAAGAGCCTAGACAGCATATTTCATGACATTATCAAGAACTGCTCCAGTGTCTTAGAAGCAGAGGAAGGAATCATTATTGGAAAAAATCCACTGGTCACCTCCTCAAAGAGACCCCAAAAGGAAAACTCCAATGAATATTGTAGCCAAATTCCAGAATTATCAAGTAAAGGAGAAAATACTGCAAGCAGCCAGAAAGAAAAGTGAATATTGGTATTTCCTAGAAATCAAAGACAGTAAGAAAGGTCTTATATAAACTACAAATTCATAGCATTTTTTTTGTGCTAGCAAAGAGCTGGAAACAAAGTTGATATCCGCCAGTTGGGGAATGGATACATAAATTGTGGTGTGTGAATGCAATGGAATATTATTGCATACTAAGGAACAACAAATACGAAGAATTCCAAGTGTGTTGTTTAAAAATCTAAATGTGGGTTCTAATCTGCCCCCCCCCCCAGTTTTGAGGGGAAACTGGCTAAAATCACTGATAAATTCACCAAGAGTTTAGGCTTTTAAGGGTTTGTTAAAAGATATAAGATAGTAGAGAGAGAGAAAAATTGAGAACAGATTCCTTATAGCATGGAAATCCTAGCCTTCCTAACCACTCACATGAAGTCCTGCCACCAAGCTGATGTCTTGAACCAAAAGAGGAAGAAGTCCTCCACCAGCATCCGCTTCCTACTTCGTGTCCTCCTCCCAGAAATGGGAGGCTCTTCATGTTGATTGGCTGAGAGCGGTCTACTAAGTCAATCAAGTCAGACTCCTGGGCATCTACCAAACTCCATTATGTTAACACACAAGCATGGAAAGAATTATTTCTATACACAGGTACAGAGTAAAATAAACAAAAGCAGAAAAACTACACACAGTGACTATAACATTGTAAGTAGAACACACAAAAAAAGAAAATACTGAATTTTGTATAATTATAATGACCAAGGCAAAGACTTGAAAAAATACACCACTGTCCCTGCTTTACAGGTATAGGGAACTATGGGTGTGAAATATTGTGTGATAATATCAGAGCTGGTTGATGGATAGTTTAAATTGGTTTTTATCCTCTTTTAGCTTTGTAATCACTCACTGAATAGTGGAGATGGGAGGAAAGATTCAGAAATCAAAGCTATATAAACATAAAAGGCATCAATACACATTTCAATGAAAATATTAAAAAATACACATTGGAATACAGTTGACAAAAAAAGAAAAAGAAAAAAATTGGGCAGCTAGGTGACCTGGTGGATAGAGCACCAGTCTTGGAGTCAGAAGAACCTGAGTTCAAATTTGGCCTCAGACACTTGACACTAGCTGTGTGACCCTGGGCAAGTCACTTAACCCCAGTTGCTTTACAAAAAAAAAAAAAAGGAATACAGTTGAACAAAGTCTTGCACTAGCTAAGGTGGTTCTGAAATTTTTTTGCTCTTATTGTTTTGAGTTTTAAATGTTTGCCCTTTGCCTGATTCTGCAGTAATTGCTCTTTTGTAGTGACACCTCCAGCTATTACTATGTGAATATTCTGAGTTCATAGAAATATGGTCTCAAATAGAAGATACAGATGATCTAAGAGATGGTCTTCTTTAAAGAACAAATCTCTTCTTAATTAGTGAAAGTTGCCCATGAAATATGTGAAAGTGAGCTGGCTGAGTAATATATTTACTGGTTTTATATGTAATTGCATGAATATATAATGTGTAAAAAGAAAAATAATAAATTTGTACTATGATCTCTGCTGTGCTATTTTGTGTGTATAAAGATGAGTCCACCAGCAGCTGGCTACATAACCTTGGGCAAACTCTTTAATCTCTCGGAGACCCAGGTACCTCAGCCTGTAAAATGAGAGGGTTGGAGCTGATTATCTCTTAGATCTCTTGAAGCTAGCTCCCCCTAATAATGTGGGATTCTTCAACATGAATACAGGAAGACTTAGCTCTCTGGAATCCTTGGGGAATGCGTTGTTTTAGGTAGTTGTGTTCCAGATGATTAAAGGTTTAAATTTCTTTAAGAGACAAAACTTTGTTGTGACTATTTTGGATGAAGACGTGTTTAACTTGTGTTATAAATATGTATGTGTGTGTGTGTGTGTATACACACTGACTTAAACAGGATATGTGCAACATAAATCACTTTTTATTGTTGACTCAAGAACATGATGTGAAATAAAAGTAGTTAATATTTATATGGTGCCTTAAGAGTTAATATGAAATCCAGCCTCAGACACTTGACACTTAACTAGCTGTGTGACCTTGGGCAAGTCGCTTAACCGTGACTGCCTTGCTCCCGCCTGCCCCCCCCCCCAAAAAAAAAGTTGATGTGTTTTCTTTCTTCAACAGTCCTAAGGTGAGCAATGTAAATAATATTGCCCCCATTTTTAAAATGAGAAAACTACTATAAAAATTTAAATAATTTTCCCAAGATCCTATAATGATTAAGTTTGAGTTGGGGTTTGAACTCAGGCCCTTCTTGCCTTTCATGCGAGCAACCATTCCACTAGGCTTAGTTGTTTCCGTATTATTGTACTGTATTGAACTAAGGTGGATTTTCCTAAGGCCTTTTAGTCTATATTGGGTTGTTGGACTAGATAGTTCCAGCCTGAGAGTGTTTTTCAATTTCTCTATCTTCCCACCTCCATGTCCCCCTGCTGAAATCCTACCCATCCTTCAAAGTCCTGCTCTGAAATGTCCTCTCCTCTCTCCAAACTGCTCCTGTCTATGAAATCTCAAAAAATGTTGTACTTCTTTATGCACATAATATAGTCTACCTTGGATTATTATAGTTATTACTGCCTCACTTAGTAGGTTGTGTAATGGTTTAGAGGGTACTCAGAAATATCTGAAATTGAATCTGATCTCAGACATTTCCTAGCTGTGTGACCCCAGGAAAGTCACTTAACCCCTCTCAGCCTTATTTCCTTCTTCTCTAAAATGAGGATGATAATAACATCTACCTCACAGGGTTGTTTTAGGATCAAATGAGATAACAGTGTATCAATTGCTTTGCAAGCCTTAAAGCACTAGAGAAATGTTAACTTATTACCATTTTTATATCTTATCTCTATCGGAGTCTTTTCATCTCTATTTTTTCTTCAGCACTGTGTGCATGTGCTTTATGAAAGTCTTCAAGTGCGATGTAGTAGAAAAGGATTGGACTTGCTGATTCTGGCTCCTCCCATCGCTGCTTCATGGGTTTCAGACTGCCCTGCAGCCTCGGTTTCCTTTTCTGAAAAATAAGCGGGCTGGACCAGACCAGAGGTGTCAGACACTCAGCCCATGGGCCAATCAACAAAAATACATTAAAACTATTTTTAAACCAAGTCTGTAGGCAGCCCATGGGATCCTTCCGTACAGATTAGTGGCTCCTGCTTCTATTTGAGTTTCACACCCCTGGACAGGGTGATCTCTAAGGTTCCTTGTAGTTCTACATCCAAACCAAGGATCCTAGTCAACAAATTCAGTCTAACAAATTATTAAAGAATTAGTCATGAAAATGAGGAAATGGACAGTGTGAGAGGAAGCCGAGCAACTTCCTCTGGAGTAGAGCAAAGAGAGGTGAGCAGGACCAGAAGGATGTTTGCTACAATAACAATGACATTGTATAGAAAGGACTTGGAAGGACCTTGGACTCTGATGAATGCCAAGACACGTCCCAGATCCAGAAGACTGACCATGCGATGTTCCCCTTGCCTCTTGCCAGAATAGCAATAAATTCAAAAGGCAGAGAGATGGCTAGTTTGGGGCATGGCCGGTGTGGAAACGGATTCTGCTGCTCTGCACATTTAGGGTGACGGTTTTGTTTTTAGGATTGGTTCAGTGTGGGTGAGGGGGTATAAGGGGAGGGACAGATTGTAAATGCATATAGAGATAAAGACATTATTTTATTTTTTAAAGTAAATATGCCCGCACAGTAGAAAAACAGTATTTATTAAGCTCTTCTACTGTGCCAGGAATTGTGCTAAGTGCTGAGGCTACAAAGAAAGCCAAAAACATGCTCTGCCCCCCCTTAGGAAACTCCCATTCTAATGGGGGAGACAAGCTGTAAAGAACTATTTCTACATCAGGTATATATAGTGGGAAAGGAAAGGCATCTCAGAGGTCAAGCACCAGGGGTGGAAGGACAGGGAAATGCCACTGGCAGGAAGTAGGATGTGAGCTGAATCTTATAGGAAGCTAGGGGAAAAGGGAAAGCCTTCAGGGCATGTGCACAGCCAGTCAAAAAGGCTTGGAAGCCCTCTGCAGGTCGGGGGTAGTGTAGGACTAAGGGGAAGAGAAGCATGTGGCTGGAGCAGAGAGTCCATGGAATAGAATGTAACAAGACAGGGAAGGGCCCAGAACCTTCTCTTTGATCCTGGAGTTTATTGAGCAGAGACACACCATTGTCAGACCTTCTTTTTAGGAAGGGCACTCGGGCAGCTGAGAGGAGGGGAATAAAGGCTGTTGGAGTAGGCTAGGTATGGGATGACGAGGGTCTGCACCAGGATCAGGGCTGTGAGAGCTGTTATAAAGGCAGAAATGACCAGACTGAGGGTCTGCACCAGGATCAGGGCTGTGAGAGCTGTTATAAAGACAGAAATGACCAGACTTGGTGACAGATTGGATAGGTGGGGTGATCATAGAGTTGAAGATGACACTGAGGTGGCCAACCTTGGTGACTGAGAGGATGGTCGTGGCCTCAGCAGTAACAGGAGAGGGCTTAGGAGGAAAGAGAATGAGTTCAATTTTAGAGTGGAGATGTCTACAGGACATCTGGTTATACTAGGCAGTGATGCGAAACTGGATGCCAAGAGAGAGATTAGGGCTAGATAAATAGATATGAGGAATGGACTCCAAAGAGATGATAATGGATCCAATGGGAGTTGATGAGATCAACAAACAAGATCACCCAGGAGTGGGCTTGACCTAGATGAAGATACAGCAAAGAGAGTTGAGAAAAATTGGTCAGATAATTAGGGAAACAGGAGAGAGCAATGTAATGAAAACTGAGAGCAGAGGATGTACAGAGAGTGTCATGTGTCAAAAACAGCAATTATGTCAAAAAAGGATGAACACATAACTATGCAGAAGACCTGTGCTAGGTGCTAAGTATATAAAAGCAAGAATAAAATAGTCCCTGCCATTAAAGAGGTTAGTCTTTGGTGAGGATAAAATGTGGACACCTACAGGTAAATTCACATAAGTGATTTGAGGGAGGGAGACGATATTAGTAACTAAGAAGATCAAGGAATTTCACAGAGGAGGTAGCAGAGGAGCTTATCCCCAAAGCAAGACAGGGATTCTGAGAGAAGAAAAGGGAGTCTTAGAATAATGTTTGTCTGGACGTGGAAACAGTGTCAAGTCCAGAAGCAGCAAGTCATTCAATTCATGAAGAATCCAAGTGGGTCTGTGATTTCTTAAGTTTGTTTACTGCCTCTGTCAGCTCATCCATTGTGATTTTCATCAATGTTTTTCCAGAAATACCATGTTGATTGCCTACCCAGTGTACTAGAGATATCTCATTGGTGGTTCTAATACTTGGTGGTATTTAAGTACCAGTACAACACCAACCCTCCCCACAATGGCCCATGGACAGCTTTGCTCATAAGTGTTCAGTAAGGACATGGAGAATCTGCTGTGGATTTGGAAACCAGATTAACAAACTTCGAAAATCTTGTGAAAAATAGAATTCACTTTTAGAGAAGACATAAGAAGTTCCTCCTGGGTTGTTTAGCAGTTGCTCTTGCTTAGATCCTGGTACTCCACTATGTTGTAAATAGGCAGTCAATAAACATCTTTAAGTGCCAGCTACGGGCCAAGCACCATGTTAAGTGTTTGGGATACAAAGTCTCTCTCCTAAACTCCGCCCCCACCCCCCCAACTACTGGATAGATTGTAAAGTGTAGGTAGGTCATTTTTAGTTGAAAGAACCAACCCTAAGATTCATTGTTAGAAAAGTTTACAACTTTAAAAAGAGTGGGTATTCAATGAAGGTTATTATTTTAGTCAAACTTTCCGAATAGAAGGAAGAATGAGCTCCTTTACTGGCATCCATGGATCCATGGGCTTCTCTTTTTTGGTAAAATCTTTGAGTACAAGAAAGATAACCAACCCACACAGAATGTCATTGGTCCAGCCCAGTCTATAACTGTACCAGACTCCTCCTACAACCTCATTAAGAAGTGGTTGGGGGGCAGCTAGGTGGTACAGTGGATAAAGTACCAGCCCGGGATTCAGAAGGACCTGAGTTCAAATCTGGCCTCAGACACTTGACACTTACTAGCTGTGTGACCTTGGGCAAGTCACTTAACCCTCATTGCCTCACCCCCCCCCCCAAAAAAAAAAAAGAAGAAGTGGTTGGCTGACTTTTGCATTCTGTCACACCGAAAGTGATCCTAGTGATGGGGGAAGAGTTGGGGCAAGGGACCTACTCCCTTACACTTTTGAACAGCTCTCATCATTAAGATTTTCCTTACACTAGAACTGAAATCTCCCCCCCCCCCCATCCCAGTCTTTCAGGTTAAGTATTCCATATTCCCTCTGTCAGTCTTTGTGTAAGAGGAAATCCCACCCCTCCTCTAGAGTCTTTCATTTTTTGAATGTCTCTTTTTGTTTGTTTGTTTTTTGGTGAGGCAATTGGGGTTAAGTGACTTGCCCAGGGTCACACAGCTAGTAAGTGTTAAGTGTCTGAGGCCGGATTTGAACTCAGTTACTCCTGAATCCAGGGCCGGTGCTCTTTCTACTGCGCCACCTAGCTGCCCCTGAATGTCTCTTTTAAAAGATAGTGTATAGGGGCAGCATTAAGCACCGGCCCTGGACTCAGGAGGACCTGAGTTCAAACTGGGCCTCAGACACTTGATACTTACTAGCTGTGTGACTCTGTGCAACTCACTTAACCCTCATTGCCCTGCAAAAAGAAAAGAAAAAAAAAAAGTGCATAGAATCAAACACAGTATTCAAGGTGTCCTGACCAGAGCAGCCTCTGAACAAATTAGCTTTTTTGGCAGCCATGTCACATTGTTGGCCTACAGTGAGTTTTTGGTATGATGGGAGAAAAAACCCAACACATTATAATTAGGTTCGTTTTAGATTTCTCCTCATTTTAAAGGAGCAACTAGTTTCACATAAGTGAATTGGTTTGCCTAGGGTCACACAGTCAACTCAAGTCAACAAGCATTTATTAAGTGCTTAGTTTGTATCCCCCTGTGCTGAGCACTGAGAATGCAGTTATAAACAGAAAGATGGTCTCTGCCCTCAAGGAGCTTCCATTTTAATGGGAGAAGACAACACATAAAAAGGAAGCTAAAAAGGTGGAAAGGGGTGGAGAGAGATAAAGGTATTCATTGTGGGGCATCATAGAGAAAGTCCACAATAGTCCAGAATGCAGAGGGGTTGGTTCTTGGAAAGGAATGAAGATATAATCTCCTCATTAAGATGGAAATTCTGGGAGGAACCTGCCAATCAGAAAGCAGGGTTAGAGGATACTCCCAAAATGCTAAGTTCAGGGGTTAGAGTGAGCTCCCAGACCTAAGAGGTTTTCTCTACCGTTTTAGAGAAAATCTAGGAATCAGGGTTCGAGTCAAACCTGGGTTTTCTGAGCCCTGAATAAAGGCATTGTTGGTGGCTATGTAAACAAGAATTAAACTTCTCTTAGCTCAGATTTTATAACACAGTATCTGAGGTTATTCCCATTAATGTTAGCTACTGGGTCTTAAAATGGCAAAGTAAACATGCCTCCCTTTCTCTGATCCTCTCAGACCTCCTAATTGTCTCGCTTCCATGGCCAAAGCCCTTATGGTGGTCTTTGTAAACAGAGCTTGACTTCCTCTTGTATATAATTTCATACTAAATAAATGACTGCCAATCATGACCTTTTTATAGTATTTTATATTTTAAAAGATCTTATTGGCCTGATTTAATTTCTGATTGGTGGAATGTATAAGAGAACTTTATGGGCCAGGGACCTTTGCCATGTCTCAACCAACTCTGCTCCCCGACCACCCATTTACAGAAGTGTGGTATGGCAAGAGCCCTGCTTTCAGAGTTTGAAGATCGATGTTCCTACTAGCCATGACACCTTGGGCAAGGCAACAAACCTCTCTGAGTAATTTTTCTCATTTGTAAAATGGATCCATTGCACTCAGTGATCTCTAAGGTTTTTTCCACCTCAAAGTGCCCGTATTTCTAAACTTGACACCCCCTTCCCTCTGAAAAGTTATTAACCCCTTGAATGCATTGTTTGCCACGTAACTCTGATATTGTACCTGGACATTTTCTCTCCATCAGCAGGACAGTTCTCAGAAGCAGTTTTTAGAAAAAGTAATACTATTGGCTCTTAGCTCACCAGTGAGGGGATTTTTTTCTCTTCTCATCGTCAGTAAATAATGTCACAGTATATCTTTATCAGGCCAGGCCTTCCCTTGAACTTGGCACCTCTCTTTGAGACAGCCATCTGATAACCCTGAGGGCTGTTCTTTTCAAACCAAGGTTCATTCCTGAGACCTCATTTGTGATTGTGTCAGATGTTGCTCTGTCTGAACACAGCCCCTGAGTTCTAGGTTCCTGATCAAATCCAGTGGAACTTGGGGTTCCCAAGAGCCTTTTAAGGGAACCGTGCCAGCTCAGCTGTCTTTGCAGCTTGAATACTTTAGGGAAAGCATTCTGGAGAATTTGCACCTGCCAACTTGACAGCTGCCAAGCACTAGATACCATTGTAGCAACTGTTGGCTCCATGAAGCCCAGGAATCCTATTGCTTCTCTAATAACTCTGCCAGAATTAGTTAGCTCGCCTCTAAGAATCAGCTCTGAGAACAGGTAGCAGATTCAGAAGCACACTGTGTACTTGCTGGTAGATGTAGCCAGAAGCCAGCTTTGGCAGTTAAGATGGAATCAAAGTATTGAAGAGTTTAAAAGGCCCACGCTGACTACAACTAGCAGTTATAACTCCTATAATTTGCTTTAAATGCCCCCTACTTCTCAAGTACTTTGTCAATACACCTCCCTGGTGCTTCCTGTTGTTGCCCATCAGTGATTTGAACTTTATCCCATTGATACCTGAGCAAACTCGTGCTCTTTGGGCATTGTTGGCTTTCAGACTCCCAAACCCAAGTTTTACACCTTCACTCTGAAGCTGAGTTTGGGGTTGGTGTTCTTTTCTCTGCTTCATTAGGAATGCTGAGAAAATGCTCAAGAAAGTACAGTTTGTTCTGTGTACAACAAACCCATCTTAGTTTTTCTCAGAGTTCCGAACATGTGAGTTGTTTTTTTTATGAAACTTGAACATGCTTTTTTGCCGTCTGGGTTGTGAAATACGTGGCAGTAAGGTGTAGGCGGTAACATAGTGAGCAAGTTTCCAAGCTGTTTAGACACAGTAGTTTTTCTTGCCTTACCCACATTAGAGTAGAGAAGACCTGTGACGGGTGTGGGAAGAGCTGCAGCATCTTGTCTTTCTCTTCAAGGCAGTATGAACATGGCTTTTTTACCCCCAAGCCTTTGAGGTGTTCACATGTTTTATAAATGTGGGAAAGGTTAAAAAAGCAGAGCAAGTATCCCCATAGACTTCAGTATTTAACTGAAAGTGCCTTTTAAATTTGGGGCTTCATTTCCATGTGAATTTCTAGTTGTGGAGAGGGGAGAAAATTTAACACCTTAAAAAGTGAAGCCTTGGGGGCGGCTAGGTGGCGCAGTGGATAAAGCACCGGCCCTGGATTCAGGAGTACCTGAGTTCAAATCCGGCCTCAGACACTTAACACTTACTAGCTGTGCGACCCTGGGCA
Source organism: Dromiciops gliroides (assembly GCF_019393635.1). Taxonomy (NCBI): domain Eukaryota; kingdom Metazoa; phylum Chordata; class Mammalia; order Microbiotheria; family Microbiotheriidae; genus Dromiciops; species Dromiciops gliroides. The sequence goes on along the minus strand of NC_057866.1, from coordinate 27,497,068 downwards.
AGTCACTTAACCCCAATTGCCTCGCTAAAAAAAAAAAAGTGAAGCCTTTGGGGTTAGTCTTTAAGGAAGTGAGATTTTATTTATGTGTGTGTATGTGTATATGTATGTATATGTATATATGTGTATATATATGTGATATGAGCTATTCATTTTTATTGCCAAATTTTATTTTGTCACAATCCTTTTCAGTTAGATAAAATAGCCTATAATGAAGGCAACCCATACCTCATAAAAATATCTGCATTTATAGTTTATCATTTTTTGACAAAAAGGAAGCATGTTTTAATCCTAAATGGAACCGTCATTGGCCATTGTACTTGACCAAATTTCTGTTTTCTTTCAATATTGTCTTGGTTGGTGTCATCATTGTAGGTAACGTTCTTTTGGTTCTGTTCTGCATCAGATTATCCAGTGTTTCTCCTAATTCTTTGTGCTCATCATTAGTTATAGTACAATAATCTTCTGTTATATTAACATGACACAATTTGCCCAGACATTGGCCAATCATTGGGCACATGATTTGTTTCTAGCTATTTACTCTCACAAATAGTGCAGTTATGAGTATTTTGGTACACATTCTTCAGTTGTTGGGGTTTTTTTTTTTCAGTCATGTCTGACTCTTTGTGACCCCATTTAGCGTTTTCTTGGCAAAGATCCTGTAGTGGCTTGCCATTTTCTTCTCCAGCTTATTTTACAGATGAGGAACTAAGGCAAATAGTGTTGTGACTTAGCCAAGGGTCACACAGCCAGTAAGTGTCTGAGACTATATTTGAACTCAGGAAAATGAGTCTTCCTGACTTCAGACCCAACCCTCTATCCACTGTGCCACCTAGCTGTCATTTTTTTCCATATAAATATTTTATTATTTTCCAGTTACATTTAGAGATATTTTCCAACATTTGTTTTTATAAGATTTCTAGTTTCAAATTTTCTCCCTCCCTGCCCTCGATCCCTCCTCCCCAAGATAACAAGTAATCTGATATAGGTTACATACATTAAACATATTTCTGCATTAGTCATGTTATGAGAGAAGAATCAGAGCAAAAAGGAAAAAGCTCAAAAAATTTTTTAAAAAAACAATAGAAATAGTATGGTTCAATCTGCATCCAGATTCAACAGTTCTTTTTTTTTTTTTTTCTGGATTTGGAGAGCATTTTCCTTCATGAGTCCTTTGGAACTATCTTGGACCATTGTATTGCTGAGAAGAATCAAGTCTATCACAGTTCATCAACACACAATGTTGTTGATACTGTGTACAATGTTCTCCTGGTTCTACTCATCTCACTCATCATCAGTTCATGCAAGTCCCTCCAGGTTTCTCTGAACTCCCTCCTGCTCATTGTTTCTTACAGCATAACAGAATTCCATTACATTCATACACCACAACTTGTTCAGCCATTCCCCAATCGATGGGCAACCCCTCAATTTCCAATTCCTTGCCACCACAAAAAGAGCAGCTATAAATATTTTTGTACATGTGGATCCTTTTCCCTTTTTTATGATCTCTTTGGGAAAAAGACCTAATAGTGGTATTGCTGGGTCAAAGGGTATGCACAGCTTTATACCGCTTTGGGCATAATTCCAAACTGCTCTCCAGAATGGTTGGATCAGTTCACAGCTCCACCAACAATGCATTAGTGTTCCAATTTTTCCACAGTTTCTCCAACACATTATTTTCCTTTTTTGTCATATTAGCCAATCTGATAGGTGTCAGGTAGTACCTCAGAGTTGTTTTAATTTGCATCTCTCTAATCATTAGAGATTTAGAGCATTTTTTCATATGGCAAAAGATAGGTTTGATTTCTTCATCAGAAAACTGCCTGTTTATATCCTTTAACCATTTCTCAATTGGGGAATGACTTGGATTCTTATAATTTTGATTTAGTTCTCAATATATTTTAAAAATAAGGCCTACCTATAAAAATTGTTTCCCAGTTTTCTGTCTCCCTTCTAATTTTGGGTGTATTGCTTCTGTTTGTACAAAAACTTTTTAATTTAATGTAAGCAAAATTATCCATTTTGCATTTCATAATATTCTCTATATCTTGTTTGGTCATAAACTCTTCTCCTTTCCAAAGATCTGAGAGGTAGATTATTCCTTCCTCTCCTAATTTATCTATGGTATCACCTTTTATGTTTAAATCATGTACCCATTTTGACTTTATCTAGCTGTCATTTTAGTACATATAAAACCTTTATTTCATCAACCTATTGGGGGTATAAAATATCCCATAGTGACATCACTAAATCAAAGAGTTTGAACAGTTTAGTCACTTTTCTTGGAATAATTCCAAAATGTTTTCCAGGTGCAGTTAGACCAGGAAGTATATATAGTTTGGAAAATGAATGAAAGTTCATTGGGAATGGCAAGTATTCTCTAGGAAGTACTCCTGGTAGTAGAATGAGCTAAGGAAAGTTCATGTGATATTAGTAGAGTCAGATGTTCCAGTACTACTTTAATGATTTAAAGTGCCTTCGCTTCAGAAAAATAAAAAATGAAATAAAACTTGGGGTGTCTGCATTGGGGGAGGGAAAAAGAGGAGTTAAATTTAGGCATAAGCACGTTTCCTGAGGAACAAACAAGGGTTAACCCTGACACTGTGATAGGCTTTATGGAGATACAGTAATAGAGTTGGCCTTGAAATAACACGTGCAACTCAGGCTGAACTTCTTGGAAGTCAGAAGGCTGGTTTTCTTAAGAATTAGAATTTCACAAAGGGTGGGTCACTGTTACAAGTGCCCTAAACTGAGAATCACTTTTGAGTGCCATGCTTGTGTCTTAAATATCTAAGTAAAGAGAAAAGTAGAATCCGAACAGTGCACGGGTAGATAGGGGCCCTGGTCACAGCACACAAGCCCCCATCCCCACCCCCTCTTCGTTAGCATGTTTAGTAAACCCTAAATCAGTGAATGAACTTTTTAAAAACTTTGCTTTGGTTTTGAAGTATATGTCCTAGAGAATTAAGTGATGGACTTGTCTCCCGACTCTGTTTATTCTCTAGCCACTCTTAGATTTGTCTAAAAACTCCTATAACCCCTAATTTTAGACAAGAGGATATGAAATAAAACAGTAAGACTCCAGATCAGTTATTCTCTTTTGTCACTGATTCATGATTTCTGCAGATTGCATTCACAAGCTATAGTGATTTGTTGAGGTTTTTCATTTTCATGGAATCATAGCCGGCCTGGATTGCAGCATCCATTCCCTTGGCACCCCCCAAGGCAGGCAGGCACCTTGTTGGAAAAGAGTCTTTAAGACTGCCTTTAAGCACGGGGATATTTTGTCTTCCCTATAACTCTTAGTCAGTTATGTGACTATAAAGATGTGTGATCTGTGGTAGAATGTTGTTTATGAAAGCTTACCTTTCTCATGCCTCTTTCAAGGATAACCTAATTACATGTATATTATCCTTACGTTCTCTACCAGATGGTTCTAGAACTTGGAAAGTAGGCACATGCAGCAATAGTTCTTGAAATCCATGTCAGTTTTTTCAGTGATTATTTTTTAAGCATGTATCCCCCTTTTTGGCTATTTTGGGAATTCATCCTTTAAAGACTCCAGAAGCCTATCACTTCCAGCCTGGATTATCTTTGTGAAACTTGGTCCTATCCAGCTATTCTTCCTGGCTTCTTCCCTCCCCCACCCCCGTGCCATTTAAGTCAAGGCTGTGATATTACACTCAAAATATGGTGGCCTCACTATCACTGATGCAGAAAATAGACAATCTTAACAGATTTCTCCTACTTGTTTTGCCTGTAATTCTCCTTCCAGTTTAACCCTTAAATGATCTAGGCTAATTGTGTTTCTCACTAAATTTTCTGTAAATGCATTTTTTCTCCATGGCTTTTTACTGTTCTACAAGCCAATATTACTCCTTTTCCCCCTCGTTCTCCATGAAATTTGAGAGATAAGTTTACATTTTAAATTGGTGGTATCCTTGACTGTTATATCTCTCTACTTGGTAAGAAAATCGTGTTTTCTGGCTGAGGTGGATTTCTAGGCTCTTTTGGCCTTTTTGTGACAATTTATTTATATGAGTAAAAATTAAGAAACCATGATAGTCAATCAATGTCTATTTCTTTATCTATTTCCTATATTTTAGCATCAACAGTTTAAGACTAATTAGAATGGTCTTAATTGAACAGCATGTCATCTTTTGTATTCTTTTAACATAATGATGATTTTAATCCTTTTTTTAAAATATTGGGGGGGAGTAAGGCAATTGGGGTTAAGTGACTTGCCTAAGGTCACACAGCTAGTTGTGTCAAGTGTTGGAGGTCACATTTGAACTCAGGACCTCCTGAATCCAGGGCCTGTGCTCTATCCACTGCTCTACCTACCTGGCCCTTAATCCTTTTTTTTAAAACAAGTTTCTTATCTAACTGAACATGCAAATTTCATTTGGATGTTAACTCACATCTGTAACCAGTCTTTTTTGTCTGTTAACATAACAAAAAATGAAATTTACTATATCTTTTAGATGCTGGTCCTATCCAGTGCCTCTTAACTTTTTGAAGAAAATGTTTGGGGCATTAAGCCTTTGACCATTTTTGTTTCTTAATGCTATGCTGTATTTTCCAACATGTTTTTAGCCATGTTGCCTTGTGTCCACTTCTGCATTGATGTTGCCAAGTTTTATGTTTGTATGTTTATGTATATGCTGATTCAATTTGAAGCATCTTATTCTTAGAAATGTTCTATATCCTCTGCTGCAATAGATCTTGGTCCATAAGCTTTAATTATTTTTATAATACTCTTTTTCCTTATGCTCATAATGTTCATGGCAAAGGAAAAGAATCATGTTCCATGGAAATTTTTTTTTTTGCCTTTGCACAAAGAGTAAAACCAACTCTATTAAATCCTTTATTTGCCTCTCCATGGAGAATCTGATAGTCATCCTTCTCTTTCACTTCAACTTTTTTGTCTTATGGTTTCATTGATAGATAATGTCAATATTGATCTAATTCACTTCTTCCATTAGTATGTTCACTTATTGGAAGAGGATCTTACATTTAGAAAAGCAATATCTAAGATAATGTTTATAGATAGTCTTAGAACTGTGTAATGCACAGTTCTAAGCAGCTTCTGTCATTGCCAAAGCCAACAGAGAGGAGGTCCTTTGTATCATTGTGCTTGGTTTATTCCATATGATGCCTTGGCCGAGATTCTTCCCTCTGATGACGAGCCTTTCTATACTGAGTAAATCTTCAGGAAGCATACACAGTGTGTTGCCAGAAGAACTATGTTCAAAATCATTCCACTGTTATAGAAATCTTCCTGAATTTATACTCTGCTGCTATGTGGTGCCATCACTCCTGCTCACCTCCACAGTAACCTCACAGTTTGACTCAGACGCTCTCCTAGATTGCTTTGCCATTCCCACTGGTAAAGAGAGAAAAAAAAAAAGCACTACAGCATCCTTTGAATAGTTAAGAAGGGGCATCTGTTGAATTTTTACCAGTGAGTCAAATCTAAGCACTAATATTGGTTGAGTAAAAATTGTTTAATATTAAAAGATTATATAGAAATTTTATAGCACTCTGAATCTGTTTTCTTCCCTTTGTTTTTTGGCAGGTGGATTCACCAATGAACTTGAAGCATCCCCATGACTTGGTCATATTAATGAGACAAGAAACAACAGTTAACTACCTCAGAGAACTGGAGGTGAGTACATGGGATGGAGCAGGTAGTTAATCAGGGACTAGAACCTGTCTCTTATAAAGGTTGCAGCTTGTTTCAGAAGAGATATTGACAAAGTATTCCAAATCTTGGGCCCTTGTTGACCTTTCCTGAAGCACTCCCTTTAGCCTAGGGCCCCTCACTCAGAGTAATGTTTGTAAATGCGTAGGATTACAAAGGAAACCAAATATATTGAAATAGTTATAATTTTTTTTTAAGTTCACGAACTCCAGGTTAAGATTCTGCTGTAAACAAAGATGAAAGGGTGGGAGGGAAAGTGTAGAAAGGGAGTTGATTTAATTTAATAATACAAAGCCCACGCTGAGAAATAGTAAAAAGACAGCTCGTTGTCCCAAGGTAAAACCTAGGTTTTGCACCTGACTCATTCAGTGACTCACTATAACCTTGAAGTGGTCACTTATTGTCTCCACACTAGAGTTTCTACATTGATGTCAGGAGTGTCCCCATGTTTGCAACTTTTGTACCTCACCAGGGTGGCATTCCGTTTAGTGAGAAAATGCTTATAAAGGTCTCTTTGTAAGCAAAGGTATTGTCTAAGTATGAGATCACTTATTTTAAATTCTAAAATGCCAAACTAAGGCCTTATCTGTTATGAAGATCTCTTTTGAGGTAAAAGCCATTCTTTGGGAAACATACTTTGCACCCTGAAAATGTGAAATTCATTGCTTCTGGCAAAAAACTGTAGTTTTCTTTTTAAGATCTAATTATGGGGGAAGTTAGATGGTGCAGTGGATAGAGCAAGGGTCCTGGAGTCAGGAGGACCTGAGTTCAAATTTGACCTCAGACACTTGACACTTACTAGCTGTGTGACCCTGGGCAAGTCACTTAACCCCAATTGCCTCACCAAAAAAAAAAAAAAGATCTCATTATTATATCTCCTTTTTTTAACTAACTTTGGACTTAACTTTCTGAAATTGTATTTGCTACACGCTGATTTTATTTCATAGTAACAGTACAATATCATGTTATTTTAAATAAGTTTTCTGGGAAACATCTCTATTTGGAAGGTCAGAGTCAGTCAACAGCCACATTTTTTAAGTGCTTACTATTTGCCAAACACCCTGATAAGTGCTGGGATTACAAAGGAAGGCAAAAACACTGTCCTTTCCTCCAAGGAGTTCCCATTTTAATATTTAATGTAAATAACTAGGTACCTTCAAGATCTATGCAGATGGAATTTACTCTGTAATGGGAAGGGCCAGCTTGTTAAGGGCTTTAAATGCAAGAATATATCTGTATCTTGGAGGTAATATGGAATTGGGGTAGGGTGAGGAGGCCACATGTCAGATCCCTAATTCAGGAAAATTACTTTGGCAAGTTGAGTGAAGGATGGGTTGGAGAGGAAAAGGGGTTGACGCAGGAGACCATTTAAAAGGCTTTTGCAATAGTCCAAGTGAGAGATGTTGAGCATCTATATTAGGCTGACGGCTGTATGGAGAGAAGGGGATGTGTAATGGAATTGTTGTGGAGGTAGCAACAGCAAGTTTAAATCTGTGGGGGATTCACAGCGGGAGGAGGAGTCAGGGATGACCCCAAGCTTTCCTTCCTGGGAGAAGGATGGTGCCCCTGACAGAGGGAAGTACCTTAAAAAGAAACTAAACAGATCTGTGCTGGAGACTGGAGTGGGGTTGAAGCATTTTAGAGCTGGAAAAGGGCCTTAGAGAGAGATAATCCTACCCCCAACCCAGAGAGGGAGAGCAGTGGCCCTAGATCTAGAGCCCAGATCTCTGGAGGAACGGCCCGTCATTCCTTGTACAACACAACATTATCTCATGGATTTTTCTGAAATGCCAGATTCTAAGTTTCCCTCCCACCCTTGCAGAAATATGATATCAGGGGAGGGGAAAGGAAGCTCTGACTGGACTGTGTTGTTATAATATATGTTGATTACATACAAAACATGGATCCTTTTTTATTTCTTAGGAAAAAGGGCTTTTGTTTTAGAACTTTTCAGCTTTTTCAGAATTTCTGTGCACAAAGAATAAACATTTATGATGCTTCTCTGAAATAAAGCCCTGCTTTCCACAGCTAGGCACTTGTTGCCACTATCCCTTTCAGAGTACGTGATAATAATAATTTTTTTTAAATCATAAAAGTTTTTTATTATTTTCTAATTACATATAGAGATAGTTTTTACCATTTGTTTTTATAAGATTTCTAGTTCCAAATTTTTCTCACTCCCTCCCTTCCCCCCTCCCCAAGACAGCAAGCAATCTGAAATAGGTTATATATGTACAATCACAGATAATAGTCATTTTTAAAGTCTGAGTACTGCTTTATTTGTATTTATGGATTCCTTAATTTATTTTTTGCCTAGAATCAAGATCTGTTTCATCTGGTCTGTCTCATCTTTGAGTATAGAGCATTCAGCAAAATCATGACACGGGAATCTAGCATAGAATTAGGAGTATGTGCATGTGTGTTATTGCACACATAAACATGTGCGTGCACATGCAATATAACTCTCCATACATATTTTATATAATGATTGCTGCCTTCCCCCATCAATTTTCAGGATTTGTTATTGATTTAGCAATCAAAGACTAGGACTAATCATGGCATATGCTTGCCTGAAGAAATCATTTGTAGTAAGCACATTCAAAACCAGTAGCATTCACCAAGCAAATGTGGCAACTGAAAATGTTACCTCCTCCTTATTTTGGTCCATCGTACTGTGTTGCTGGTGTACAAACGGAATACATTCCATTTCTATTTTCTTTTCATTTCAACAGAAGCAATTAGTAGCTCAAAAAATTCACATAGAAGAGAATGAGGACAGAGATACAGGCCTGGAACAAAGACATAATAAAGAAGATCCAGACTGCATAAAAGCCAAGGTGCCCCTCGGGGACCTGGACCTCTATGATGGCACCTATATCACCTTGGAGAGCAAAGATGTCAGGTAATGAGGTATCCATCCTACTTTTCGGAGGTCGAACGTTAGAAGATAAACATTCCTTTGCCCCAAAGTAACCATTTCATTAGATTTCATTATAACCTTATTTAAGTCATTGCTGTTTGCTTTCACTGAAATGTGGAAAATGTTAAAGTAGCATATTAAATCACAGATTACAGTGATACAGTAATTGTGCCAGACCAGTTTCTTACACACCCACACACACCCCATAATGTTAGGTGATCTTTGATTGTCCCCATTCTTGGCTCCACCTGTTTTTCTCCTCAAGCAATATAATGATTCACTCATATCCTAAAGTGATATTTTCTCCAAAGTTGGAGCTATGTATCTATAGCAAGATCTCTTAACTGCTTTTCTGTCATGGACCCGTTTAACAGACAGTCTGGTGAAGACCATGGGCTATTTCACATAATAATGTTTTTAAATGCTTAAAACAAAATACAGAAGTTTACAAAGGAAACCAATTATGAAAACAGTTATCAAATTTTAATTCACAGACCCCAAATTAAGAGTTAAGACCCCCTGATCTTGTTTTAGTTGACATGGAAGAATTTTATTTTTTTGATGACCTTCTTTGACCAGGTTCATATCATCAGTTCTGATGGGGTTGTTTTTACCTTTTGGGCCAGTCAGAATTTAGTTTGGGGACATCAAACTATGCATGCTCCAAAATAATGCCAGTGCAGGTAATTTACATGAAATCCACCTGTAGTTTATAAGTACCACTCCTCCACAAATATTGTCGAATGTCCATGGCATTTGAGGTACTGGGATAAGCACTGGTTTCCAGAGGTTTAGTCAGGACAAGGGCCGCAGTGAGAGGGAGAAAAAGAGTGCCATGCAGTGGTCAGCCTTGAACTTGATGGGCACACCTCTCTTCTTTTGGTGGGGTAAAGAGGAATAGCAGGAGCAAAGACTGCACCATCAGAGAAAGGCACTGTGCTGGTTTAAGGGTGAAGAGTGAATTGTAGTATGCAGTGGTTATGCACAAATGACTGCCTGCCTGCTGTATGAAAATGAAATGTTATCAGTGACACATAATAAAATCAACCTTTCTCCAAAGTTAAACCATAGGTATAGCCATCAAATCTTGTTGAGAAGTTAAGTTTAGCCACCAAACATTCGAAAAGATGGTCGCTGGTGTTCCTTACTTCAGATACTATTTTTTTGCCATCCTTATTCCATCACCTTTATTTTAGACTATCAGTCTTTGATCCTAAGAACCGCTGTCTTGTTAGAAAGGCAGGAATGTTGACATACTGGTAGAAAGGTCAGCTAGCATAGATCCTTCGGTGTGCATTTAATAAACTCTTCCTAGATTGCTTGACACATGACTTTTTATTCTAGCCCTGAAGACTATATAGACACAGAGTCTCCTGTTCCTCCAGATCTTAAGAAACCAGATTGTACAAAAATTCTAGAGCTTCCATACAGCATACATGCTTTTCAGCACTTACGAGTAAGTAGAAAATGGCAAGGCCCTTCCTGTCCAATTCTCATTTAACAGGGCCCATTACTTATTGTTTAATCGTAGTTCAGATTTCATTTTCTCCACTTGCAAAACAGTTTCATACAACTTTTCTGTTTTTTAAAACACCTGCACCATATATATTAGAATTTTTGACAAGTCCTAGCTTTTATATTGCTTTCTGTTTTTTTCTGTGTATGTTATAATCATTTCCCTACCTCTCTTCCAGGGTGTCCAAGAAAGAGTTAATCTTTCTGCACCTCTATTGCCGAAAGAAGATCCAATCTTCACTTACTTATCCAGACGATTAGGAAGGAGTATAGAAGATATAGGTCACCGCATTCATGAAGGGCTAATGAAGGTGGGAGTTCCCCCCTAATTGCTTCAGACCCCAAAAGACCAACCCGCTGCACAATTACCTTTCACCTAGTGGTGCTGCTCTTCTGGAAATATTTATTTCACTTCCATTTGTATGAGGATGACTGTTAACGCTGCCTGAACATGGTTAATGTAAGACCGAGGGGAAAAAAGTTTTGATAGCACAGGTTTAGTTTAGCATAGATGGCTTTGGAGGGTAAAGAAGGAAGTTTTATTTGAATTTCTTAAATTGATGCCCATAAAACAAAATAATTTTATTGCAGTTAGTAATATGACTTACAGATTAGATTTTATCTTCAATGCGGAAGACAAAAGAATTTTCATTTTTCATGTTCCTGCTCATGGGAAGTAGTAACATTAATATCTTGAATTAGAACAAACTCTATAAATAAAAATTCCTCCTGCTTTTTGTGTGTATGAACTACTTCTAAAGAGAAAAGTAAGATAGGCCTCGTTTATGTGCAGCATTCAGGAAAACAAGGATATTTGATGAAATTCACTACATAGAGGGGCCAAATGGAATTTTATTTGCTTTTGAAATGCATTATATGATTACTTTTGTAACAGATTTAACTTCCTAATTCTCTTTTTCTTTAGCTAATGTTAAAATTAGTTTTCATTCCGTGAAAATGCACCAGGTATTGGCAGGAGCCCAGGAATGTGATGGGTAATAAGGGGAAATTGGCTCAGAATTGAAAATCTTTCTCCAATGATTGCATGTGTATAGCTAACTGGACTATTTATATTAGCCTAGCAAATTAGCTCAAGCATGTAAGCCCAAGACTGAAAGAACTAGTCTGGGTCCAAAACAGATCAGTTGTCAAATGTCTTAGAAACTTTTAATACAAGATGAAACTGGTTACGTTTCTTTAAACAAGTGATGCCCATTCTTATCAGGTATGTCATTATGACATCACATTTTGGAAGAAACTGTTGGTAAATCTGGTAGCAAAATGATAAATCCTCAAAAAATTTTTAAATTATCTTTCCAGGCCCAGAATATGTTTTTTGCCTATCTAGATCAATAGTTCAGAGAGATCTAAACATTATGAACACATACATGGGACTTTCCAATATTAAGATGAATGGAGTAAGAACTGGATGAAAATCATATGTGTTTTATGAACCCATAGTTTTATTGATTTGGAGGAAAACTCCTTAAGGCCATTGATAAAAAGGCTAGGGACCAAACTCTCTAAATGTCAGCTGTATAAATGTAATTTCTCTTGACTTATTTTTTACCAAGCCATGCATGTCCCTTTGTTACATGGGACTGCGGAAGGCATGCTCTGTGTCTCTGTATGTAGATTTGTGAAGACAATAAATCCGTTAGACTTGCATCATTCAGTGTTTTGAATCTTAAATGGTTGGTTTTCTAAAATCAGAAAAGCCAGCTGGCTTTGGATGAGCTTTGGTGAACCAGCTTAGTTCCGCTAAAATACTGCGTCTCTCACTAAACTTCAGAGATATATTTTAAGAGAGTCAAGAGGTTTGAATTAGATCCTAAACATACCTCTGATGAAACTGCTTCTTTTACTGAAAATTACAATCAACATAATTTCTTAAGGCCCTAAATCTATGCTAAGCACTGGGGATACAATGACAGATACAAGATAGCCCTGCCCTCAAGACGCTTCTGTTCAAATGATGACATTCCATGCCGATGCCATTGGACATAGATTACACACCTTATCTTGGTAAAACACTGAGACCCACGTGTTAATTCAGGTTCATAAATCATAAATATGGATTTCACTTGCTTGAGTCCATAATATTCACCCACCCTTTTAGCAATCAGGAAAGTTTCTCAGCAGATCTGTTTTTACTCTGTTTTTACAACGTATAGTGTTTAATTAGTTTTTCTGTTGTCTGCCTTGGCTAACGTGCCTTGCCTGGACCTTCATAAGCCCCTGTGTGTAGAGGGCACTAGTTTAGATCATTGTAAGCTGAAAAATGTGTCTTACTATGTGCCTCAATCTCACTTTTATTCATTTGCTTTCTAGAACTCTTCTTCCTGGGTACTGTATAACCTGGCTTCATTTTACTGGCGAATAAAGAACGTGCCCTATCAGGTAGTGGAATGTGCAATGCGAGCACTCCACTTTTCTTCCAGGTAATTCTCCGACCTTCTGCCTCCCCGTTAATCAAGACCACTAAAGAAACAATAGGTGATAAGTCACAAGGAAGGACCCCTCCAGAGTGTTTAATTGAGCAGAAGCACACAGTGGAAAGTTCAAAATGACATGCAAACATCTTCTTTGGATTTCCAAAGGAGAGATAGACACAGTGCAGAATCTTTCTCCTCAGACTAAGCTTTGTCCATCCAGGGGTCCTGGCAGCCATCCTGGGGGAATCATGATCAGGCTATCAAGTTTAATTGCTCCTCAAGCAGGTAATCCATAGCACATTTTTTTTTAACCATAGAATGCGACTACACCTCATGGTGGCTGATTCTGAATTTTGCATCATTCCATTCAGCAAACTTGAATTCTTTCTAAATTCAAAGCACCAGGTTCTGGGGGAGATGCAGAGATGAATAAGCTCTCGTCCCTTCTTTGAGGAGCTGCTAACCTAGGAAGCTAAAAGCCGTCAGAGGTGATGCCAAAGTCTGAAACCCAGAGATCATTTCAAAAGAACATAACCCTCCCTTTGTTACCCTGTCTATGTCATGACAAAAATTACCCCCCCAGACCAAGCTCGTTCTCTGTTCCTTTTTTAGCCTAGGAAATAAACAGAGTGTCAGGAGGAAGCCTGTACTTTGATGCCATTGACAGCAGAAGCTCAACATCTGGCTTGAGTCTTTGCCATTATTATTGTAAGCACACCAGGAAAGAGTTACAGTATCACATGAATATCCAAATCTGAAGTAGCCCTGCTCTCCTTACCAAGTGGAGAGTTGTTTCGAGTTCAGAGGGAAGGATTTTTTCCCCCTATTAAAACACACTAGGGTTTTTCTATTAAAACACACTCTACTCTTGATTTGTTGGAAATAACCCAACCAAGGCAGCAATCCAGACCTGGTCTCTTTCACTGTATTCTGCCAACTTAAATGCTAATGAATGCCATTTCTGAGCTTTGTTTTAATGGGACATATCTGGGAACATCTTGGAGGTTTGAGGCCTGATTCTGCCCATTGCAGGCTGTGGGACCAAGTCATTGAGCCCCTCTGAACCCCAGCTTTACAGTGTGTGAGGTTGAGGCAGGGGACACCCCATAAAATCTATATTGGCTGTTAGGGGCAAGTGATGGGACATTGTGAATTACAAAGTACAGTATCGGTGTGAGCCAATGTCATCATTAGTATCGCAGTCTTTGCTTATATCTTTGGCTAATTTCTAGAAGCTCTGCCCAGGGAAAATGGGGTTATCATTTTCACTGGTCTGTTTTCCATGTCCCTCATTAAAGTAAGGCCATGGAATATATTCGGTGCCCTCATACCATCTGTTTATTCTCTTTCAGGCACAACAAAGATGTTGCTTTGGTGAACCTGGCAAACGTTCTACATAGGGCCCACTTCTCTGCGGATGCTGCTATTGTGGTGCATGCAGCTCTGGATGAGAGTGACTTCTTTACCAGCTATTACACTTTGGGGAATATCTATGCAGTAAATACAACTTTTTAATTCATGAAAAAAAAAGTAGTCATTTTCTTTTTTTCTGGTACCCTATCATCTCCCTAATTCTTTTCTACCCCGCTACCCCTTCCCATCCACCCCCAACACATATACTTGTTGGGTAGAGGAACAAAGATTTGTTCTTGTAAAATGCTCAGCATACTAATGTATAAATGTATAGTGGTTGTTTCAGTTAAGTAGATTAAATTCCATCTCTTTAAACCGCCCCCCCAAATGGTAAGATCAAGACCACATCTCTTAGAATAGTATCACCTTCCAGCTGACCCACCAGATGAACCATCATCTTCAAGTTGAGGAGACTAGTTACTCATCAGCACAGTGATATTCACAAACTGAAGTGCAGACAATTTTATTAATCATTTGAGGTTTGGGTAAATTGAGCTATGTCAAACCTAAGTTTCTGTTTTGTTTTTTTCTATGTGCGTGTCTGTCTCTTGCTCTTCAGATGCTTGGGGAATACAACCACTCTGTGCTCTGCTATGATCATGCTTTGCAGGCCAAACCTGGGTTCGAACAAGCTATAAAGAGGAAGCATGCTGTCCTTTGTCAGCAGAAACTTGAGCAGAAGTTGGAGGCTCAACATAGGTAACTTGGAACAACTGTCTTTACTATGGGATGTTACTAACACCATGAAACACTAAATTAGGACTATCTGAGGGTAATATAACCTGTGTGTGTATATTGAAGTCATCTGGAAGTAAATTAAAACAAATTTTTTTTCTTTCCCCCAAAGACTTCAGATGGTTTAACATAATTCAAGAGATGCAATTACATATCCCTTGTATGAAGTTGTTTGGGAAGTCCTGGCTTGACCTACAATATATCTAAACTTGTAACAAATGGTGTTAAAATGGGATTTTGTGCTTTTCTGTCCAGATTCATGAAACCATACCTCACCTGGTCTCTGTCCACACACTAAAGAACAGCACGGGTCCCAAGGGTGAGCTGTGGATCTAGTATAGACTGACCTTGATGCTTTTCAGTCAGATTTTATTGTTAGGAATAGTGAAGAATATGACTGAAGAATTCATTTTCCATTAAACCTTGGGAAGGCCTTTGTAGAAAAGTGGGGGGAAGTGACTAAATTCAACTGTATACCATGCAGAGATGGTCTTAAGTCGCCTCTGATCACATTTCCAGTCAGAATTTCCCTCCCCTTTTCACAAGAGTGAGCCTCTTCACAAAGTGCACAAAGTTTGTGGGATGTGTAACACATCAGTCACAACAGCAGAAACTTGGGCAGAAAACTAGCCATGTAACAGTCTCTCAGAGGCTGATGTTTTATGAGCTCTCGGCCTATTGAGAAAAAGGGGAGTTGGGGGGGCGGGGTTCAGGATAATAGAATAGAGGGAGTATTGGCCTGAGATCTAGACCCTGAGCTGGGAAAGTCCTCTCCACTGCCAGCTGTCCATGTGACCCTGGTCAAGACGTAGAACTTGCCCATCAGTTTTTTCATCTATAGCCTGGAGATAAGACTGTCTGTCCTTCCTGTCCTTCAGAACTGTGGAGAGGAGGGAGTGCACTGAGAATGGCAAATGACAACAAATAGAGGCATCCTGATGCAGCCCTCCAATGCCTTCCTGTTTCCGTGCCTCAGGGTGGCATAGATGTACCCCCAGGCTCTCCAAGGCTTTGCCTCTAAGGCTCCCTAAAGATGGATAGTCTTTGGGGAAGGCTCACTTTCTTCTATGCAAAGACCAGCCTAGCTGCCTTCAGTTGGCCTCATCACTGGCCATTAGCAGCTCTTGCAGACTGTTCTTCACGTCCTAGACAAGTTACAGTGTTCCCTTTGGAGCCTGTCCTCCTTCCTACCTCAGATTGCTGATCCACAGAGTGATAGATAATGATTAGAGTATTGCATCATAGAAATGAGACAAGCAGTGGAAGTGAGTGGAAGTAGAGCCAATGCAGGTTTTGTAGATGAGGAAAGTTGCTGGAGCTCGTGATCTGCAGGCGTACCATTTCATTCATTATTTAGAATGTCTAAGAAACTTAGCATATACCATGTAATAGAAATGGGGCATATCTGAGTAACTCGGTCTTTCTTCTCGAATTGTTGCTGTGGCTGCCCATTCTGTGCAACAAATGACATCCCTTTTAGTTTTCCGCTATTGTGGTAATCTCAATATAAAGGTTGCATTCTTAAAAGCCAAGGAATTGGGGCACCTAGGTGGCACAGTGGATAAAGCACTGGCTCTGGATTCAGGAAGACCTGAGTTCAAATCTGACATCAGACACTTAACACTAGCTGTGTGACCTTGGGCAAGTCACTTAACCCTCATTGCCCCGCCCCCACCCCCCAAAAAAAGCTATCCTGTTATTAGGGCAGCTAAATGGCGCAGTGGATAAGGCACCAGCCCTGGAGTCAGGAGGACCTGAGTTCAAATCCAGCCTCAGACACTTGGCACTTACTAGCTGTGTAACCCTGAACAAGGCACTTAACCTTCATTGCCCTGCAAAAAAAACAAAACAGAACAGAAAAGTCAATGAATTTTTCTGAGAACTGGGTACTCTTGGATATTTAATTGGAGGGTGGGGGGAGCACTGGGGAAAAGCACTTTCTGAAGCTCTGTAACTTTTTCCTGGTGTAAAAATGTCTAAAGATCTCTCCAGCGCACCCTGAACGAGCTCAAGGAGTACCAGAAGCAACACGACCACTACTTGAGGCAGCAAGAAATCCTGGAGAAGCACAAGCTGATTCAGGAAGAGCAGATCCTAAGGAACATCATCCATGAGACACAGATAGCAAAAGAGGCCCAGTTAGGTAAGCTTTGCTTAGCTCTAGTCACTCAAGCTAGGTTTGACCTAGTAGCAAGCTCCTTAACACTTTCCTTTTTTGATTCAGATTGAAATAAAAACCTTTGTCTACTAGAAAATGAAGTTGTGACACCTGGTTCCCCCCAGGAGTATCCTGTGACTATATAGCAAAGCCAGAGGAGTGCTCCTCCAACAAGACCTAAGACCATCTGGGTCTGTTCTCTCGTTGGTCCCTCCCAAAGTGACCTTCTCCTGGCCCCAGGGGAGTCATGTCCAGCCTAAATTGATCCAAAGGATCTCCATGCCCTGAGGTTCCAAGTCTGATTGTTCAGTACCCTAGAATAATGGGGACTCCCTATTGGTCTCCTTTCCTCAAAGCTCTTTCCACTCCTCCACATAGCCGTCCATGTGATGATCAGAGGTGCACGTCTGGCAGTGGTATTCCTCTAGCTCTGTCCTCCGGGGTCCAATTGCTAATTCTTCTGTTGGACATTCAGGGCCCTTTGCAAGCCAGCCTAACTACCCTTCTGGCCCCACTGGACATCAGGCCCTTCCTTTTACATACTCTGTGGCTCAGCCACACTAGCTTTCTTGCTATTTCTCACATGTTGCTCTCCATCATCCGTCTCCGTTTTTTTTTTTTTTTTCCAACAGACTCTCCCCAAAGCCTCAGAAGCATTCCCTCCTCAGCCCTGCCACTTAGCGTCCATGGCTTTCTTCAAAATTCCCCTCATGTGGTACCTCCTATAGAAAGCCCTTCTTGATTCTCCCAAATTCCTAGGACTGTTCTACACACCACCACCACCACCACCCCACCCCCGGAAATTATCTTGTGTTTTTTTTGTGTCTGTTGTTTCTAGCCATATATATATGCACATGCTGTCTCCCTCCAGAGACAGGAAGCTCCATTAGAGCAGCATCTGTTTCCTTTCTGGCTTGTTATGCCCCAGGTCAAGCACAAAATAAATAAAAAGAAGATGGAGGGTGGGGAAGCCCCTAAACTGCCCTTCAGAAGTACCTTGGACAGCAGACCGTACTGGTTACTGCAGGTTAATGTTGTCAGTAACTTTTTTTTCCTTTGACATCTTGAATTCTAGGCAGTTGGACAAACGGAAGAGGACTCAGGGGCATTCAGTGCTTTCTCCAGAGCAGCGGGTTGGGGACCCGAGTGCGAGTTCTAGCTGTGGTTCTTACTAGTTGTGTGACCATTTAACCTCTCTGACTCATTTCCTCATCTGTGAAATGGGAACAATAACAAAAGCACCTGGTTTGAAGGATTGTTGTGAGGGTCAAATGAAACAGTACTTTGCAAACCTTAAAGTGCCACATAGATCTTAACTATCAGTATTATAATTCATATTGAAATAGGCAGGATGCCTATAGTTTGAGTCTAAGTATTTCAGAGCAGTCATTTGGCCTTGCAAGATCTTTCAGATGGAGAAGTCTGTAAAGAAAATGCCAGGCAATGAAATATCTAGTCTCACTATCATTGAATCACCAGGTTTTAGGGCTGTCAGGGACCATCCAGTGCAAGCCTCTCGTTTTTTCAAATGAGGAAACTGAGGCCCAGAACAATTAACTCTTCCTTCAACTAAGAACGTTTTTTCTGTTGTTGACTTTTTTTTTCATTTGTGGCCTTACTTTCCCCTCCCAGGGAATCATCAGATATGTCGTCTGGGCAACCAGCAGCATAGCTTACATTGCCAGTGGGACCAACCTGTCCGCTACCACCGTGGAGATATCTTTGAAAATGTAGACTATGTCCAGGTGTGTTCCTTCTCAGTCTCTTCACTACTTCTAAGCTTGCTGCATTTGAGAGCACTTTCCCTTTCATGCTTTTCTTAGAGCTCAATTGGAATTTGTTCATCTCTGAAGCTTAAAGCAATTTTAGTAAAATCTTCAGCAGATTTTGATTATTTGTTATGACTTCTGAAGCCAAATATTGTTGGACCTCAGTGACTCACATCACCTCTTTGAAGCCTGCAATTTCACTACAGAAATACTTTCTCATGAACAACTTCATTCTTCATTTCATCCTTGTCTCCTTTGTTGTAAGCACTGGGTGTGAGTCAAGATTGGGGTGTTTCGTGTTTTGTTTTGTTTTGTTTTTAACTAAAGCCTCCATCTTCTCCTCTTAATCTGGCAAATGGAGCACCATCAATTGGAAACTCGGAAAGGTAACTAGTTGTCATAAAGCCTGTTCTCTGAATTCATCAGCCCTCACAATCATTTGTTTCATTGCTGCAGACCAAAAAGTCAACAAAATCATTGTCAACATTTATTCACCATCTACTGTGTTCGAGGCATCGTCTTTGCTACTAAAGAGAGAAGTATAGAAGAAGTATGAGAAGTATAGAGAAGTATGAGAAATTCCTTGCCTCGTGGAATTTGCAACCTAATTAATTAGGGAAACAGAATCTAGTTAAATAATACTGCAGACACTAGGAAACTGCAACAAAATAGAAGAATGGTTCACAGTTTCTTCTTAGAAAGACAAATAAAAGAGTTGGCTGAGTTCATTTGGTCATATGTCCAGTGACACAACTGATTTCCAGTGGCATCTAATCATCTTGTGTTGCAGTGGTGGCGATAAGCATTTGGAAAAGACCACTGTGAAAATCAGTGTAGCTTCTGGTGTAACATCTGCTTCAAAGCACAAGGATTTTAAGAAACGGCATGAAGAATTCATTTAGACTTTAAAACTCAATGTCTTCAGTGTTAAAGGGGTTCTAGAGCAAGGTAGAGAAAAAACATGTATATTTTTTTTTAATGTGGTTCAGGAGTAAGAGCCACTTGTGGTCAAGGGCTTGTAGATGACATACCTCCCGAAGCATCAAGCATAGGTGTGATGAATTCTCTCTCCAAAAGCAAGTCAAGAGAAGTTAGAAATGGTAATTACAAAAAATTAAGTTGAATTTATTTTAATAGACAGTAAAGTGCTGGTTGTGAGTCATTTCTAAATTTGGGAGTTTTTGTGCTATCCGAACATTGACTTATTAGTGTTAGAAATAAGACTTAATGGCTAATTGAAGAATATGAGGAGAAAATATGGAGCACAGTTGAGGCAACTCTATTGAATCTGACCTATTTAAATGAGTTATTGAAGCAGAAAAAATTGGGAAATGGATAAATAGACATTGGCAAAGATTATCACCATTTCCTAAGGAAGTTTATTTGATACAAATCAATCACCACAATAGAGAGATGATAACAAAGGGCAGCACTGATTTAGAACATGAAGTTCATAAAATCTTGGGGTGGGTGGGAGAAGATCAGTGAGGATCATTGGTTCAAATAGAGTGAAAAGCACTGGAGGGAGAGCAAGTTTTCAGAACAGAAAGCCTGGTGAGAGACACAATTAGGAAATCATCTTGAACATACTTTTAAGGCTGTAACTAGAAGGAACAAGAAAAATGGAAAAGATCTGCAAAGGTTTCCATAGTGAATTCACTGGCAGTGGATGTACCATATTTAGATTCTTGCCATCACAGAATATGTGTGTGTGTGTGTGTGTGTGTGTGTGTGTACGCACGCGCGCGCGTTTTACATAAGCAAGTGGAGATTGCACTTAGGGGAAAAAATAGAAAGGAATAGTTAGTTGAACTAGACCAAAGATGCACAGGGCTTCTGTGCTGGAAGCTGTATTATTATGAGTGTGTCAGGGAATTGATTTTCAAACTATGTGAATGAAAAGAGAATTCAAAGGTTTGGAAAATATCTTAGGTCTTATTTTTGTGAGGGAGGGTAGGGCAAAGATACTCATATACCAATGATCCCATCCATGCATGCATGGAGGATATTCTTGAAACCATGAGAAAAGGATAGGTAATTTTTCACAAGTCATTCTATAGCAGATCACTCCTCTCCCACCACCCATTGACTGAAACGTGAGCAATCCCACTGTGTTATTTATTTGTTGACTATATAAAAGCATTTCATTCAGAAGAGCAAAACACTGTCTCAGAGTCTCTCCTCTAGCATCTATCTCCAAGGCAAGTGTCAGGACCATACAATATTCCTTGAAAGGTAAAACAGAGATCCCTTTGATTCTCTGGATATTAATATGAACAAAGGGAAACATGAGTGTTTGCTCCTTTCACAGAACATGGCCAGCACAGAGGAACAAGGACTCCCTGTAGACAGTGAGGCCCTCTGGAGGTCTTGTTTGCCAATAGAATTGTGCTGACCGTCTTAGACTCTGAGATATTTCATGGCCTTCTAAGTGAGATCTATAATGACTCCAAAGATTGTAGTGTAAGTATCCACACAGAAAAACCAAGTGGATGAAGAATGCCTGTTGTTCAGACTACAATACACAGCTGTATGGGCAGACCCTGCAGTGGCCCTTCATCATTGTATGTCTTGTCTTCCTGGTTCACTTCATTTTTCATCAGCTCATATTAATCTCCCCATACATACAGATATGTATGTACACATACATATATACATAGATGTGTGTTTGTGTGTGTGTGTGCATCCATACACACACACACACACACACTCAGATGCTGCCCATCACAGTGAGTTGGGCCTCATCACACAGGTAGAGGAGAGCAGCCTGTATTGTCATAAAGATGTTTTAGATTGCTTTTAGTAATCCCCAGCTCCTCCATGAAACAAAGGCTCATCTTTTGTAAGAGGATTGTTCTGATATGGGTGTGTGCCTGTGAATAATAGCAGTTTCTGAAGAATTAAGGTTGAGGTAGAGAGTCTTCATAGCATGTATCTTTTGATATGTGCCTACCAATATGAGCTGTCGGTGCAGAGTGGGGCAGAAAACATCAAGAGTCTCCTGGAGGACTAGAAAAAGGCTCACGGTGGACAGCATTGCCTTGCCCAGAAAGATGTAAGACTGGAAGAGAAAGTGTATTTGTCTTCAAGTGAGAGAGAGAGAGAGAGAGAGATCCCAGGAAGGGCCCTGGGGCTCTAAAGGCATCCACATAGTGTCACCCTTGCCACTCTAGGAAGGAGCCTAGCATTTGGGTGGACTCCATGTTAAGGATTTCTGGGAGTACAGGGACAAGAGTCACACAGGATGAGACGGTGTGGGTAGGTTGCAGTCTATACCTATAGAGGGAACACTCACATTGATGAGATCCCAGCTCCACCAAGGCGTGAAAACAGGTGAAATGGGGAATTAAATCCTAGACTTTCAAGATGGGGAAGAGGCCTTCAAGGCAACTTTGTCTAATCTCAGTCTAATATTCCTGGCAAGCCATCATCCAGCCATGTTTCTGTAATAGGCCAAATCTCTCATTCAGCCAGAAACTGAATGTGATACAGGCTTAGTCATAGAAAAGAAGCAGAAGAGAAGGCCAGCTGTCCTCTGTTTTTCTCTTACCGCTTTGTCAAGGCTGATTGGAATTGACTATAATGAGCATTTATCCATGCTTATTTTCTGTGCATCATTCCTAAGGAATATCCCAAAGGATGCAATAGGCACCATTCATTCCCTTTTTGATAGATGTACCCAAGGACCATATAGATTGAATCTGTTTTCTCCTAGTTTTCATATTTAATGGTCATTTTTAAACCTTAGTCATAACCTGCAAAAATCCCTCCATCTATGTCAAGATACATAGACCTGGGCAGCTAGGTGGCACAGTAGATAGAGCACCGGCCCTGGATTCAGGAGTACCTGAGTTCAAATCCAGCCTCAGACACTTAGACTTACTAGCTGTGTGACCCTAGGCAAGTCACTTAACCCCAATTGCCTCACCAAAAAAAAAAAAAAAAAAGATACATAGACTTATGTGGATTTCTTAAAATACTTTTTTGCTGATATCTTTTAGTTTTTATTTTACTCTGCCAGAGAGCCATCCCTTAATATAAAAATGAAAAAGAGGCAAAAAAGACTCAGTTTAATAAAAAGCAACCAACACATTGAAAAACCATTATGTACAGAGTTCTAGACCCTTATGAAAAGAAGGATGGGAGATGCCTTCTCATAGCCCTTCTCTGGGGCAGAATGTGTTCTTACAGTTTCTCAGTATTCCGCTTCAATTTGTTGTTGTTCTTTCCTTTTACATAGTAGACATTGTACATATTGTTTTCCTGCTTCACTTCATTTTGCATCAGTTCACCTAAATCTCCCCATGTTTTCTATGTTTTTCATGTGCATTGCTTCTTATGGCACAGCAATATTTTCTTACATTTTATTCTGATGCTATATTTAATACATTACTCCATTATTATAACCTGTTAGTCATTCCTGAATTGATGGGCATCTAATTTATTCCTAGTTCTTTGCTGCTACTATAAACAATGCTGCTGTAGATATTTTGGTGTATATAGGACTTTTCTTTGGGGCTTTCTTGAGTCAAAAGGTATAGACATTTTAGTCACTTTCTTTACATAATTCCAAATTGTTTTTCAGAAGGTTTGGACCAATTCACAACTCTACAGTGTCTTTCCATAACCCTTCCTTGGTTTTGATTTAATCTCTTCTTTTATTTTCCAGTTTGGTGAAGATTCCTCAACTTCCAGTATGATGTCTGTGAATTTAGATGTCCATGAAAATCAGAGTGATCTCAGCCATTCCTCAAAGTCTTCCCCTGTGCCCCATTCGGTTCTCTGGGTTTGGGGCATGGAATCAGATGCATATAGGGTAAGTACAGAGGAAACCTATCTTCTGGAAGCAGCATTATTTCACTACTGACATTCAATACAATTCAATGATCTCCTACCTATGGGGAAAGAGGTGAATTTTTTTCTTATTTTACTCTTATTGATATGTTTTTACATCCCTTTCAGTTGCAAACATATCCTTCCCTTCTCCCCTTCCCAGGGGAGGCAAAGTTCTGTTGTTTTGTTTTGCTTGGGGAGTGAGGGGAGCAGTTTGGCCTAACCAGTCAACACATCATTCATGTCTGATAATCTCTTCAACATCCCTTGCCCATAATCCCCCACCTCTGCAAAAAGGGGAGTCAGCACATTTTCTCAACTTTTTTTGGTTAATCTTGGTCATTATTATACAGAATTTTTTTTAATCATCATTTACAATGTTTTCCTGGTTCTGCCCACTTCTGTAACAAAAACTGAGATATTCATTTTTCACAGTGAGGATTCTTTCACATTTATGTACCACAGTCCCTACTTGATAGATATCTATTTTATTTTAAACTCTTTGCTGTTACAAAATGTGCTGCAGTTAATATTTTGGCACATTGGGACCTTTCTGTCTTCTACCTCTGGGAGATATGCCTAGCAGTGATGATATCTTTGGGTTCAAAGGGTATGTCTATTTCTGTCACTTTGTTCAACATAATTTCAAATTGCTTTCCAGAATGGTTGGACTACTTCACAGGTATACCTGCAGTAGAGAGCCAAGCGGGAGAAAGGTTTTTAAGTCAGAGTTATTAAGGGGAATGTGTTCCTACCATTGGGGAGGAGTAGGGGGTGTGTGAGGGAGGGAGGCAGCCTATACAAACATGTGGAACATGGAAAGGGGAGCCTGCCCCTGGAGTTGGTGGAGAACTCCTGTAATTCCCTCTTCTGAGGATGCCAAATCACCAGCCGGCTAAGCCAGTTGGGTAGCCACAGAATGTACAGCGTTAATACATCTGGTGTTCCCCAGTAACAGTGGGAGGGAGGAGCTGGGACCACCAGGTTGCTTAAGAACTCACCAAGGGACCCAGCCTGGAAAGTGAAGCAGGTCAAAGCTCTTGTGTGCCAGTCAGAGTGGCTCCTCTGCTTCCAGCCTGGGCAGAATAGGGAGACAGAGACAGACAGAAGAAAGGAGAGGCAGAGGGAACTGCAGGATGACATCAGGGATCAAGGACTGTCTGGCTGGCAGGTAGGGTTTTTAAAGGAGAGGAATGTAGACAGAAGATCTTTGAGAAGGAGGCTAATGTGGTCAGAACTGGCAGATGTGGAAAGCATGGTTTGGAAAAGGGAGAGACTAAAGTCAGAGGTTATTTATGGGGCATTTATAGTAGTCCAAGTGATGTAGAAAATATTGCCTTAGCCTCATCAACAGAAATAGGAGAATGGGGTGGGAGTGGATGTGATTGGGGCAGAGAGGTGTAGTAAACAGTTCCATTTTGGACATGGTGAATTTGAGTTACCAGCAGGACATCCAGGCAGAGACATCTGACAGACTCTTAGAACAAGGGACCTGGGGCTCAGAAGTTTTCTTTACTGGTGCATATTCAGCCTTGGGAACCAGGTGCACACAGGTGCAGGTCCTTCCACTGAAGCCATGGCAGGGGATGGAATCAGAGGGATTGGGTAGAGGGCCTGTGGGTAGAACCTTGGGGGATGTCTGCACCATGGGGAATGGGATGAGGAAAATGAAGCAGCAAAGACCAACAGGGGTCAAACAGAAGGAAGCCGCAAAGGCAGCAATGTTACCAAGGTAAGGAGAAAGTATCACAAAAGAATTCGTGGATAAGTATTCCCCAAAGAACTTTGAGCATCATTCATCCCCTTGCCGATGACCTTGGTCCCATACTTAGCTGTGCATCCTGTAATCTTCCAGACATTTGTGGAGAGGGTTATAGAACGTGAATTTGTTCTAGGACCATAGATACAGAAACTAGAAAAATGATTCCGTCAGAACACATCCATTCTTCCCCCACCCCTGCTCCCCATGGACATTTCTTGGCACAGAAAACACTAATGATGCCAGCCCTCCTTTATTTATGTAGCACTTTGACATTCGCAAAGTACTGGATGTTCATTTACCCATTCAATTGACAATTCCTTTGCTTAGACAATGCCTATCAGCTAGAAACTGACCTAAGAGTTTGAAGTGCTGGTATTAATATAGTTTTACAAAAAGTTGTCTTTTCTTTCATCTTGGTCTATTTTTATTATTTTATCAGTTCATTTTAGAAGGTTAATGAGAGATTTTATTAGAATAAACTGATGAAAGACTTCCTTTATTAGGACAAGCAGCATATTCTGTGGCCCAAAAGAACAGACTGTGCAGAGAGTTACCCTGCAGTCCCTCCTGGTGATGAACTGCCAACATATTTCTTACCTCCAGAAAACCGAGGACTCAGGCAAGTGAAGAGAGATTCTGCAAAGCGCTTGGTTCTGCCGGATGCGTGATCTGACCACAAGCCTTCGCTTCAGAAGGGAAATGTTTGCCCCTCTAATGATCCGAACCTTTTTTTGCTGTGGCAGGACTCAAACAGAGCTGGATACGGGCCTTTTGGGAGGAGAGATCCACTCCCCAGCCTGCACCTCCTCAACTGGCCTTCGAAACAGCCGGACTCCGTATCTTGACTTCAAAGAACTAGACAGTCATCTGGATCTGAAATTCAAGATGCCGGATGACTATGCTCGACAAGTAAGGCAGGCCTCACTTGGCAATAATCACTTTTTTTCTGACTTGCTTTTCTTGACATCCTCTTCGGCAGAGCTATGTATGCATCGGACCAAATGCTAAGTAGACAGACCCTGAAGCAGAGGGTCACAAACCCTGGGAGTCAAGGAAAGAGGAGAAAATACTCAGGTTTCACAAATGCCCCTGGGCCCCCGCAAGGGCTGTTTCCTACACCTGTGGCTTGTGTAGGTTCCTAAGCTCCATCCCTTTGTCTGTCCCTATTTCCCCAGCATTTTGAAGCATCAGATTCCAGGTTTGCAGAAGTGATGTGTAACGATTGGAATGACGCCACCTTCTGGAGACTTACTGTAGAAGAGTTCCTCCCATGAAGCGAAGGTCTTTGAGGGCAAGACCAGGAGTCTTTTCTTTGGCGTCAGGAAGTGACGCGGGCTGGTGGGAGGAGGAAGGAAGAGACTGGTGCTCGCTCTGATGCTCTTTCCTTTGGACTCTGGTGGAGAGCGGAGCTAGAAATGTGCTCTCCCTTTAATAGATAGGAATCTAGGCCTTTCTCTCTCTCTTTACCAAATTCTTATTCTCCTTAATAAATGCTTAAAAGCCTAACTCTTGCTAAAGCTTATAATTTATTGGCGACCACTCATTAGATATTTTAGACAGTTTAGCTAGAATTTTAGCCTTAAACAGATGGAAGAACTACTTTCTCTAAATGATATGATTAATGTCTACAGGCTTATTTTGCCTGAAGTAAGGAGAGCCCTATCAGCTGGATAGCACATGGTATGAAAAATGTTGGTCCTGTTGTTTGTAGAGAGAGTGCTGTGCACACAGGACACTGCTGAGTGTAAGTGGGGTAGGAGTGAGGATAGCTCTGTGGTGCTGCCTAGTCATGAACAGTGCACATTTACACACCCCCTCCCCCCAAATAAAAACAATGTAATACTAGTTACATAAGAACAGATAAGCAGATGATCAAGGAACCCTTAAAAACAGCCATTCTTTAACCAACATATTGCCCTTGGCATCATTGCTTACATGTAAATGGGCACGCTCCTCTTAGTATATTCATGTGACAGCAGAAGTACTGGATTTAGAGACAGGAGGTAGCTTAGAGCTAATCAAGGCTTACCCTTTCATTTTACAGATGGGGAAACTGAGGACCATACCTATGCTCATAGTCCCAAAGGGAATGAGCTTGACCCCTCAGCTTCCAAATCCAGGGCTCTTTCTGCGGGACCACTGATCCGACATTGTAAACAGTCCTGCTAACTCACACACATGGTGCTTTTTAAGTTTGCAAAGCCCTTTCCACAATCCGAGGAAAGTAGTTCCAGTTTTATTGCCATTTTACAGATGAGTAAACTGAGGCCCAGAGAAGTTAAGCAACTGCCTGTGTCCAACTAGTTAGTAAGCTTCTGAAGTGGGAATTGAACTCGGGTCCCTGGATTTCAGGTCCAGTGGTCTTTCCATTACATCCTGCTGCCTCTCTCTCACCTCCCTTTGGGAGGAAGGCAGCATAGTACTATAGAAAGAATCCCAGCTCTGGAATCAAAGGGATTGGCTTCGAGTCCCACCCATGGTGCTACATGTAACCCTCTGGATCTCAGTTTATTCATCCATCAAGTGATGAGACTGGACCAACTGGTCTGAGGGTCATTCCTGCTCTCCTGAACATGGGAGAAAGCTTCTTTTTTATCTCTGAAAGGCCTTTTAAAGCCTATTCCTTGTTGTTTTAAGTGTCAGCTTTGTGCCTTTCAGATTTTGCTTTCCCGTATTAATAACTATACTATGACAGAGGAAGAAATAGGAACACTCTTATTTCACGCCATCAATAAGGTGAGTAAACATCACCTTTTTACTTGGGAACCTTTGGCAATGGCAACCAAAAGCCAAGCTGAACTTCCATGGCAGCTGCGCCTCCACTGATGGGAATCTCTGGGCTGTGTGTTTGGTTTCTTCCTTAGCCAAACGAGCCTCTGTGGTTCATGTTCAATGAAGCCGGACTCTACTGGCGAGCCCTGGGGAACAGCACCTTTGCTATCGCCTGCCTGCAGAGGGCTTTGGAGTTGGCTCCCCCACAGCACCAAGACATTCCTCTTGTGAACCTCGCCAACCTCCTGATGCACTACGGCCTTCACCATGAAGCCAGCAAGCTGCTCCTGCAGGCTGTGGCGATCAACAGCTCAGAGGTGAGGTTTTCTGTTTCTTGGGAGCTTCACAGCATGCTTGCTGACCTAGCCACAGGAGCAGTTTTCCAGGCAGTGCCTCTGATTTGCAGAAGCTCCGTGGGTTTGACAAAGCCTGTTTGTGTGCATTGATGCATGGTCATTTGCTTCCTATTTAAAATGAAAGGACAGTATATTGGTGCAGTTTTGTAAAGATATGTTTAAGTGAAGATGACACAACAGAGTACTGCCATCTCTCAGAGCCGAAATAGGCATCATTCAATGCTCTTTCCCACATTATGTCTTTGTGCTTAATACCAGAAGCAGTTTTAAAAGCTTGGTTTGGGGATCCTTATATCCATACAAAGCCATGCTCGGCCGATAATAAAAAATGTTGTTGAGTCGTTTCAGTTGTATATGACTCTTTATGACCCCATTTGGGGTTTTCTTGGCAAAGATACTAGTTTGCCATTTCCTTTTCCAACTTATTATACAGATGAGGAAACTGAGGCAAGCAGTAAGTTGACTTGCTCAGAGTCATACATCTAGTAAGTGTGTGTGGCAGGATTTGAATCCAGGAAACTCGGACCCAGTCCCCAGTACCCAGTGCCACCTAGCTGCTCAAGAAAAAATGAGGAGGTCTTTATTCATCTGTGGTCTTTATTCTCTGACCTATAACCCCTGAAATGTTAAAAACATTTCTTGTATTTGATAAGTAAATGTGCACTTAAACTGTGAGAGTAGCTAGGGTCTCAGTGTGTAGGAGTGATGCTCCCAAAGATACATAAAAAATGTCAAGAGACAGCATGGCATAGTTAAAGAACAGCTGATTTGAAGTCAAAGGACTGAAATTTTAATACTGCCTCTGGTGCTCCCTTTGTGGTCAAGTCACTTCTTGGCTCCACGCCTCAGAGTCCTCATCTCTTAAATGGGTATGTTTGAACTGAAACATCTCTAAGGCTTTTCCCAGCTCCACATCCTTTGGTTCCAATTTTTCTTTTTTAATTTGAGGAAAAATCAACTCGTACAGGAGGGGATTTTTCCATACTATAATAGACAAGTTAGCTCAATCTCGCATTTTAAAAAATTCTAGACTGCTAATTCATGCTGCAAATAAAGTGATCAAAGAAATTATGAAATAAGGAACTAGTACTAGAAGATATGGCAAAGTGAGCCCCTTCCCCCAAGTGGGTTCTTGATGCTGCTTCTTTGAGTTAATTTTCTGCTGCCCTCCCTGAGGGCTGCAGGGAAGGGGAATGCAGCAGAGGAAGAATCAGTATATTCTCCTCCCGTGAGCTTCACAGTCTGCCCTGTCTTTTCTCCACTGGGGCTCTTCCCCTCCTCTACTACAGTGCATGTCAAGTCAGTTCAAGGCACAGACCATTTTTACTGCTGTGCAAGGGAATTTCAGGGTCTGAGTGCTATACAGATGAGGTACAGAACAGCCCAACCAATCTTATGCTTGCTAACTTGGCTTTGTTCGGATTCCAAACATTCATCTGTCTCTTCCAGGCTTTCCCCTATTTCCAGGTAGTGGGCTCCTCTTTTGCCCTGACTCTTGAGTTTGCTGGCCATTTTTGCTAATTCACCTGACTTCTAGCCTAGACCCAGGTCATATTTTTGTTTAGCTCCTTAGATTCCCTTGGAAAAGCAGGGTCCTTTTTTTTTTTTTTAAATGGATCCCAAAGACACCATTGTGGCTTTATGTTGACATCACATATGACTGGATCCTGACTCAGTTAATGTCTTCATTTTGCCCATCAATATTCTCTGATTAGTATTTCTTCTCTCCTTGGGTCCAGGAGAGCTAAGGCACCATTCTGCATTCTGGCTTCGTCCCAGGGCTCATACTTCTCTTCTTTCTCCAGAACTTCTGAATCCAAAGGTCCTCGAGAAGTTCCAGTTTCTTTACAGTATAGAGAGAGAGAGAGAAAGAGGGAGAGGGAGAGAGAGAGATAAAAAAGATCTCCTTCATCATGTCCTCCAGTAGCTTAGCATTGTGTCAGTCCTAGGAGTTTGGGGGTCCATCTCTCATGACTTAAGGAGAGGATTTTGTTTTAGGAGGAGTAGGGGAGAACAATAATAACTCCATAGTTTCGAATAGAGATGTAGATGAAGTTAATGACTAAAAGGTCATTTGCTTTGACAGTTCTATAGGGTGTTACCTGGGGAAACTTCAGGAAAAAGTGTGGGGTATAAAACATTGAACATTTAGGCTATTACTGCTGCCTCTGCTACTCAGACTGAGTTCCTGCATAATCTCTGGGGACTTTGTGATGATTAAAAATATATGACACATAATTTCTGAGTCATTTAATCATTTTATTAATAAGGCCAACTGATTATTAATAAAAGGAGGTCTCTGGCTGTCTCTCTAGGCTAAAGACCCTTTGTGGCAGTGAGGTCTTGGTTCACACACACTTTCCACTGTAGAGGTCCATCACACAGTAGTTAAATCTAATTGGTTAATATCATTCAAATCTAATTGGTTGACATGATTGGAGGTGGGTTATATTAAAATGAAGTCTGAGAAGATGTGACTCAGGTCATTCATTTCTTGGGGAAGATGAATGACATCACAGAAAGAATGTAAGACCCTCCCCTCCCCCTCCCCCCCCCATTCAAGCTAATTTCCACCTAGGTGTGGTTTAATCTCTTCAGTAGTTCTTCAATATAGATAAAAGGATCTATCTCCACCCAAGATTCCTTGTAAAATTAGGTTGGGTTGGGTTGAGTTTGACCCAGATGAGGAGATTTGATGAAATCTCTTGAGGAGGACTTCCATTTGAGTGGGAGAGAAGGGAGGGAGAAAGGACTGAGAAAGAAGGGGAGATCACTGGGTTGTTCAATATATCAATTATTAATCTTTATTTCTCATACCTTGTTTAATTAAACTCTGCAGGATAAGAGTATTGCCAATAAATTGAGTAATCAAAACAATATGGAAGGGGGCAGCTAGGTGACACAGTAGATAGAGCACCTGCCCTGGAGTCAGGAGTATCTGAGTTCAAATCCGGCCTCAGACACTTGACACTTACCAGCTGTGTGACCTTGGGCAAGTCACTTAACCCTCATTGCCTCACCAAAAGAAAAAAAAAAAGGAAAATGAGGCAGGATAATCATTGATAAAACATGAAAACTATCTCAAATCAGTTAAGTGTGGACAAAGGTCAGAAATGGACATAAATAAGCAAAGCAGCCTGTCTGTGGTATATGAATGAGTGCTTTAGAAAGTCACATCTCTGCGACTCTTCAGGGAAGTTGTGGCTTTTTTTTCTCCAAACAGAGTGGCATCTTAAAATAATAAGGCAAAAGCAACCCATGAATGCTGATTCCATTTAATGAAGTAAATTGGCTGCCCTAGCCCATTAGCACCTCATTATTCTGGCTCAGTGTTCATTGAAGCACTTAGTATCTTCATGCACACTCTGAAGATGCTTTGGAAATCCAAGTGTCACACTTAATTGTGGGTTGGGATTGAAGCCACTGAATAATTTTTAATCTGAAGAGAAAAGTGTTTATAGCACAAGCTAAAGTTGAGAGGGTTCTGCTGTCCTTTGGCTTTGTTACAGTGAAAGTTTCTTCTGAGTTAATACTGGTGTGTTAAGTGTCAGTTAAGTTCTGTTTTCACATTAAACTTTTGTCCCAGCTAGTT
Organism: Dromiciops gliroides; assembly: GCF_019393635.1. NCBI lineage: Eukaryota > Metazoa > Chordata > Mammalia > Microbiotheria > Microbiotheriidae > Dromiciops > Dromiciops gliroides. Next base: position 27,465,107 of record NC_057866.1, on the reverse strand, counting down.
GAATTACTGTTGGAGGAAGAGGAAAGTGAACAAAAGGTGGGAACTCATGATGAACAAGTTAAAATTCAATTGTGCTTCCTTCAAGTGAGGAAGTTTTTAGTGATGCCATGATCTGGTATACAGTAATACCTTGAATTGGTAAAGTGAGCACTGTATGTGATTTTATGTCACCCTCTACCTCAGTTTTTGTCTCTTTCCATTCCACAACCTCTCATTCATGTGCAAAGCTGGGAGGAAAAAAGAAGAATCTATTGAAATAGTTTGTGCTAATTGCCTTTTCTGGGGCTGTGTATTATGAGGACCATATATAAACATTCTCTGAAACCATTCTTTAAGTGGTGATTTACCCACATAATCACAAAAACGTTAGGAATGGTGAAGGGCTCACAAATGAAAGGTATTGGCTGCTCATCAGAAATGAGCTCTCCCCTGCAGTCCTGCATTTAGGAACAGCTAGTGCCAGTGAAATGGCCAGTGATGCCAAACTTTCCGGGGAAGCCTGGGCCTTCCAGGGCAAAGAGGCCCAGCAGGAGTCTTGGAACTTGGAATTCCCTACTTTGCTTACCTTGGGTTCTTTCCCTTCTTTTCAGCCCCTGACCTTCCTGAGCCTAGGAAACGCCTATCTTGCTCTGAAGAACATCAGCGGGGCGATTCAGGCCTTCCGGCAGGCTCTCAACGTAACAGCCAGGTGCCTGGAGTGTGAGGGCAGCCTGAAACTGGTCCGATGCATGCAGTTTTACCCGTTTCTGTACGCCACCCCCTCGCCTGCGTGCAGTGGTAAGCAGCTGCCAAGCTCTGGCCAAGAGGCAAGCTAACGCCAGCCTGCCTGCCAGCTTTGCTGGCATGGACTGTCGGGGGGGGGGGGGGGAGGTTCTCTTGAGAGTTCCCTGTTCTTCATGATGACTGTAATTAGTATAATTAGGGAATTTTTGCTACTTAGAGTTTCTCTCCGTTCAGTGAAACTGTGGGGTAAGGCTTGAACCCAAGTCTTCCACCTGCAACAGTGAAGTGCTTAGCAAACCCTAAGATCTGCCCGTTAAAGGATGAGGCCTAGGGCTACCATTTCACCTTTTCAGGTCATACACTGTGATGAGAGTGATTCCTCCCTCCGGTAACAGGACATGGATGTATAAAGACAGGGAGAAAGCCCAATGTGCCTTAGACGACTGAATTTGAACTCAGGCCTATAAACAGGAAAGCTCTAGTGCAAGCTCATTCATCAGAACTTCTTATGCTTCCACACTGATCAGGAATCATTCATCACTTTTATCTTCATTCTGTAAAAATCACGATTGAGGGGGGACCCTCTTAAAAATATTAGGCAACTCATTTCTTTATAGCCTCGAAGCAGGCTCTGATTCGTGAGCAGGTTGCCATTGGAGCCAACTTTAGACAGACATATGATGACCTCACCAGTCCTTTGCTCTTCTCTAGATCTGCTAGCCCAGTTGGTCTCTGTTTATTTTTCAGGCCTTTCACAGTTTAAATTTTGAAAACGTCTGTGGGTATTTGAGGGAAAAAGAAATAGACAGCTGGTGCAGAGGCTTGGCTGGAAGCAGAACCAAGTGTCATCTTAATGACTAAGAACTTTTTTTAATCACTTTGGATGCATGGCAGCCTGTAATGAACCGGCTGACTGAAGAATACCTGCTGTGTCAAGCAGCCCTAGACTTTGAGAACTAGGGGCCATCTTAGATATCCTCCCGGCCAGCTCTCCTCTGACATATGAGGAAAGTGAGTCCCAGAAGCGTAGAACCCCAATCTTCTGCCAGTCCACACACTTTTCCACTGTCCCATGCTCCTCAGAATGGTGATAGAGCAGTCCAGTAGTACAGCCACTTCTCCCTTAGCATTGCATGGACCTGTCCACAGACCTCCCCTTCCCCTCTTGGGGCTCCATGTGGCCCTGGTGTGGAGGACCCCTGGTAGAGGGCACTGCTGCTGCTACTGCTGCAGCTGCATCCTGCCAGGAGCTGGGGCCAGAGCCAGAAGGGCCCCTGGGGAGTCAGATTTGCATAATGCAAATGTATGTAAAGTGAGAGCTGTCTGTATTTGAGTTTTAAAATGTTACTGTATTTTTGAGCATCCAAGGAAAGCAAAAGACTCAGGAATTTAAAGGTGCCAAAATGTGGGATATTTTAAGATCGGAAAGGATACAACGTGGGCTTTGAAATTTTCTTGGATGCCTGAGAACAGCCTTGTGGACAACCATTCACTCTTTCCCGCTGAGCTGCTCATGGAACGACCCTTCCTTTCTGTACTCACTGGCAGCTTGTTTTCTCCTGTGACGGGACAGAAGCGTCCATCCAGTGACTCCTCTTTGCAAACGCCATCTCCTTTGGAAGAGATTGGAATGGTTTTGCCTTCGTATTTCAGTTGTTTGAAATGTCATCCTCATAGTTCACATCTCCCATGTCAAGAAAGGAATGCTTTGGTCTTGTCCTTTTCTCTGAAGGAGACTGTGAAGTCCCTGCATACCTAGTAAAAGAAACAGTGCAGCTCAGGTGTATATTGGGTCTCTTAAGTCCTCAAGGCCAGAATTAAGTTGGAGCAGTCACAGTAGTAAGCAGTAGTGTGACAAGAGGAGGAGGAGGAACTCCCCATGGGTGCATCATCCCTTTCCTAACGATGTTTCTTTTGCATTTTGGCATTAAGAGCAAACCCCTTGATGAGGATGGTAGCTTCTTAGCTCTTTTATGAAGTTCCTTGGTCATATATTAAGTAGGTAACAGGCTTGCTTGTGAATTTTGGAGCCAGGATTTTATTCAGCCAATCAAAGAGAAGTCTCAGGATGGGCAGACCTAAGATCCTGGGGTGATCATAATAATCCCAGATGTTCATTTAACACTTTAGTTTGCCCAAGACTTTCACAGATATTATGCCATAAATCTATCCTTGCAGCAGCTCTGCGAGATAGGGCAAAGATCATCATGCCTCTTTCACATTTAAAGAAACTGAGGCCCAGAAAGTTTAAGGGACACACCATTGGTCAGTGGCGGAGCTGAGGCTAGAACACAGGTCATGGGCGTCCTGTTTCACTGTGCTCTTTGGAAAACCACCAAACTCTGCCACTGCCAACCCTTTAGGGCCCTCCACTCCAGTCTTCTCAAGGTTGGAAATGACTGTCATTGGTGAGAGGAAACTGATTTCAATCTGTGGACTTTCCTTGACTGGATGTTTGCCTTTTCCCAGTTACTCCACTGGCCTTGCTCTTTGAACAGTTAAGAAAGTGAAATAGCCTCAAAGAAACCAGGTTCCTACAGGTGACATGGGAATGAATGCCAGTTGTTTCTGTACCTGGAACACTCAGTTCTTTGTGCCTGCCCCCTTAGAGGCTGAGAAAGCCCAAGTGATTTAGAAAAGCCTCACTAACAAGATGGATTCGACAAGGAACATTTCAGCGTTGTCATTTAATGTTGAAAACCAGGTGTTCTATTGGTCTCCTGGCTACCTGGGTCAGCCTGTTTCCTTTTTGGGGGGATTGTTTGTTTTTTGGCCTTATTGGAAGATTTAGGAAGTTGTGATGTTTGCTTGCAGATGCTGTCCTGAGGGATCAGCAGGATTTGGGTCAAGCCCTGCTTCTGACACATCCTCCCCATGTGGCCCTGAATCTGGGGGCTCAGGCAGCCCTCCTAAGGCTACAAGCCAACCCATTTATTAAGCACCTCCTTGGGGCCAGGCACTGTGCTCAGCACTAGGGAGTAGGGATTGTCCTTACCTCTACTTTCCTCCATCCTTGACATTCCAGATCCAGACCAACACACACGTGTGTGTGCACACAACCTCTTGGCATTGATCATCATTAGATGAGAGTTGGAAGAAAACAACCTTCAAACCCAGTCCAAAGGCCTCAGCCACACCTTCACCATAGACAACCAGAGGGGTTTTTTTCCTGATAAGTGTGTATATACACACTGGGACTAAGATTATTTTTTTTGTTACACGCAGTCAGATTAGCATTTTAAGACCCAAAACAAAATAAATTTGGAAACCCATTTTTGAAATTGTCTTTCCGACCCCTTACTCTTTTTGAATGATCACCATTAGTCTTCCAAACTACTGTCTTAAACATTTCTAACCCAAATATGCTTATTGGAGCTCTTTTTAAAAACAAGTATTATATGCCATCTGAGAGAGTATAAGTTTAGCATTTTAGTGGAGAGGGAGTTGGATATATTGAAATATCTGTGTATTTTATTGATTTCACAAATCAATTCTTTTTTCCAAGTTTAGCAGTACACATGGAAGTGGGTATTGTGCTAGCTGTACAGGTAGCCTCCATAAATAGCTTTTGCAATTAATTCATTCAGCATGCAAATAAATTACCTCAAAATCTCATGAAAGAATTAGTAGAGATTCAGATTACTTATATAAATCTGCCCAAATCAATGCAAAATTATTTTCTTTTATGATTTTTTCCCCAAACTTTTGTTCCTTAGACTATTTTATAGATTCACCATTTGTGGAGAATAATAGTGCCAGTGTCCAGTTCCATCATGTGTTTGTACTGTACACTCTAGTTACATGTTTGTTTTCATCCCTCACTCGGCCTCAATCCAGAAGCCAAATAAATCTCTAGCTGCGTCACTGCTCTAATTCCAAGGATCCTAGAAAGCATAATGTGATGGATCCATTTTGAATTGTTCGTGCCTGTGATTGGGCAAAAGGGAGAAGAAATTCCCTTTGTTTTTGATGAGCATTTCAGTTTGGCACTTGTGAAAGGCAGGTTGGTTTGTCCCCTTTTGATGAAGTCTTCCTTTTGCAGTTTCATCAGAGCTGTATGTGGAAATGAGCTGGTCACATTCACAGACTTAGACCAAAAAAATCTTCAGTGGAATGTGGTACCTTTTTGTTGTTGTTGTTTCACAAATTTAGCTAATGGATAAGATGGATGAACCCTTAAAACAACATTTTTTTTAAAAATTAGCACATTTCCCACTCATTGCTCCCTTTTTTTTTGTTTTGTTTTTAAGTGAACTAAGCTATATACTCTTTTATTTTTGTCTGTTTCTTTATGAGGCAACCAGGGTTATGTGACTTGCCCACAGTCACACAGGTAGTAACTGTCAAGTATCTGAGGCTGGATTTGAACTCAGGTCCTCCTCACTCTAGGGTTAGTGCTCTATCCACTGTAGCACCTTGCTGCCCCTCTTTTAAAAGCTTAACATCAAGTAAAGGCTACATTTCAGGGCCCAAGATGCCATACACTAAAATGCTGGAAGGGAGGATAGACAAGTTGTCCCCCTCCCCACCCCACCCCCCAAAAAAACAAGGGAAAAAACCTAGTAACCTACTTTTCTAGTGATCTAGAATTGATGATTTAAGAACCACATGAGCATAAAAATCTTGTTCTACCATAAGGCTTTGCTAATTGGGTACAAGCCATAGGAAGGATCACCAGGCTTGAAGGATTAAGCAGGGGTCTGTGCATAGCCTAGGTTTCTCTCCTTCCGGTGATCAATATCTCTGGCCACAACAATGTCTGCGGAGGAATTGCCATCTGCATCAGTGAAGAGTCTTACCCAAACAATGGAATAGTGGGTCCGTGGAGGGGTAGAAGTAAGAATAAGGATTGGGATGATGTCAGCAAGGATGGAACTAAGTGCCTGCATAGAGGTCTAGAGCTGGCAAAACCACTCATACCCAAGCTGATGATAATAACGATGCAGATATTTTCCTCACGGTGCATTATCTAACATTATTTGACATTTTCATTAGATCCTTCAGCTTGACTCAACCATGGCAGAAGCTCTCTGCAGTGTTCCATGGTATTCCATCACGTCTGTAGCATTCGCATATCACTGCTTCATTCTCTAAGTACTTTATAATTTCTGTTATGTTAGAAAGTGCAGGACATGCTTAAAGGACAATTATATTAATAGGCCTGTTTAGAAGAGTTGGCCTATCATTCTCCCACAGCAGTAGTCACACAATTCAGTCACTCGGTTGTGTGTTTAACTTTTGGGAAGTTTACTAATGTTGTTCAATCTTGGGAGTCCTGGAAGGTTTCCCACCTCCTAATTCCTACCTCTCCATAGAGCATTAGAACTGAAAGGGACCTGAACTTCTCTTCTTGAATCAAGCAAAGCTCTCTGACCTGGGATTCAAAGGCCATACTCGTTTCCCCGTTTCAATTTTTTAAGAGTTTTATGAAGTGGCACGTCGTGACAGGCACTGGCACAGCGAGCCTCACCTTCACCTCCCCTTTCCAACCATCCTTTGCCCCGAGCTGTGTCCATGAGGTTGTGCTGCCGGCGTTAGAAGTTTTCCATGTAGAAGTCTAGCATTAGATAGGGCTGCTCCTGGATGCCAGGCTTCTCGCCCACTGAGCCAGGTGGCCCTTTGGTTTTCATGGGCCAGAGCTGTTCTCTGGGTAGGTAGATGTTGTACTTTGTCCCCAGCTGACCTACTCTAGAGCTTACGTGCCAGGACCTGCCAATGCCACTCCCCAAAGTGCGGGTTTCAGTCTGATGTATCATTTCAAACTCCCATTGCTGAATTGTACAAGTATGTTCCAGTCACGTGCATGTGCTTTTTTCCAATCTAGTGTGCAGGTGATTTGTTTACCCTGTCTGCATTTCATCAAAATGTATTCTCACAGCACAGTGTTTCCATATTCAGATTTGTTGTTCACATAAATCTTTTCTCTTTCTAGAACTTGTTTCATTGCCTTCTGTCCTATTATTTTGGTCTGTGTCCTTCGCCCTTGTTTCTGTATTTCCAAAAGTGCTTGCAGCTTAAAGCATTTGTGCAAATGATCCAAATTTTGGGGAAAAAAAAATCCTGGCTTCTAGTGCCCCCTTGTGGACTGCCTAACACACACTTCCCACAATCAAAGGACTTTGTTTTTCAGATTCTTCATAATAAAGGTAGATGTTTGCCTTAAAAAAATTTAAAATTCCTAGTGCTTCCTTTAAAAACGGTTTCATGCCTGTTAGCATGCCAGCAGCACGCCCACCTCCCTTTGCTGCAAGCTCTAGGGATTTGGTGCCTTGAGTTTCTGTCTCTGTGCCCCCACACTAGGAAGGGCTTGCAGGCAGAGGCCTGTAGAATGTCACTCGAACCAATATCACTTCACACATCACCAGACCCCACGGGGAAGGCTCTTCAGCCAAATGCTGAAACACAACTGGGGTGGTCTAATGAGGAACTACCAGAATGTGGTTCTGCCCAATACCTGCCGTGCCCTGGATGTCTGTGGCAACTTTTTGGTCCAGGATCTCAAAGTGCTTTCTCAGTTATTTCCTTCACAAACTCCTTGTATCAAGTAGAGCAAAATGAGAGAAACCCCATTTTACAGTGAAGAAAGATCCCAGGAGGTCAAACAAGCCAGTGGCGGACCTTGATTAAAACCCAGTGTTTTCCATTAGGAAGCCGCCTTCTGCCTCTGACCAGGTGCCTCTAGATCACTGACATGAAAACATCAGGAAGCAACACTCAAAGGGTCCTTTCCCCATTGTGAAGACATGGCAGGAGGAAACATGTGTCTCACGTGGGTCTTCCCACACTGTGAGTCCTTGTGAAACCGTAGGGTTCGTGGGTCAAGATGAGAGGTAGAAGGAACCTTTGTGGCCATCTAGTGCATGTGCACGCGTAGAAATGATTGGAGGGGCCCCAACAAAAGCATCTTTTAAAAAAATCAATCCCCAAAATTTGGAATGTAGCCTTGACCACCTCCAAGCTTTTCTTCACACCATTGGGCTTTATGCTGAGGACCTAGTAGCTGGCCTTGTGATGTACTGGCTTGATATTAGGTCTGCCTCCTTTTAGCTTCTTATGAGCAAACTATTAACTCAGCCTCCTCTGGTATTCAGAAGGCCTGAGCGGCCTCTGCAGACAGATTTCCTTTCTTTTCAGCGACTTTGCTTTTTCTCCTCTTTGAAGACTTTGCTGCTCTAAAGAGGGCAGCGTAGAGTTGTGGATAGAGAGCTAGAATGAGATTGGTGAAGACCTGGGTTTCAGGGCTACCTCCACCCCATTCTGACTGGGTGACTGGACAGGGCTTTTACCCATCGAGTGCCCGCCAGTTACGCAGCAGGCAATACCCAGCTTTGTGGACAGAGGGAGTTTTCTCCCTGGGAGTCCCTGCATCCAACACAGTGAGCTCACACAAACACCATTCTGCATTTCAGAAACTATCTCTTTAGGGCAAGGTTACTTTTCCAGAAGCAGAGATCTCTCATGGTAAGAAATGGACTTTGTTGGCACTTGTCTATGATTTTTTAAAGCCTATCCAGAGATACCAGAGCCTTGGCATCACTGCTAAGGAGAGGGACAGAGAGAGAATGGACCTGTGGGTTCCTTGCCAGACGAGGGGGTCAGCACCTTGTCTGTGGTTTATGGTCTAGAGCAGGGGGCGCTAATTCAGATCAAAATGGAGGCCACTGAACCGAACATAGGGAACCATGCAGGCCACATATTGACTTAGAAAACCCCCAGGTTTGTTTTTTCAGTAATGCATCAGCACATTAAAGTCAGGAACTACATTTTCATCTGGTTCAGGCTGAGCTTGGGCATATCGTGGGTCACCTGCAGCCCACCTCAAGCTGAGGTCATTGAGAGTTTAAGCGACTTACCTGTGGTCACACAGCCAGTATGTGTCAGAAGCGAGACTCAAATGCAGACCTTCCTGGTTTCAAGGTAGCTCCCTATCAATTAGTCCACACTGCCTCTCTTTAATACCATCTTTAAGGAAAGCTACATTTACATGTACAGGGAGCCCAGTGAATAACCTCTCAAGTCCATTGCAGCCATAGAAATTGAGAGTCATAGCCATGACCACTACCATGGCTGTCTTCTCCGTGACTCTTTGACCTGCTCTGTAGTTTAAACACATTTCTCATTAGGTCAGGCCTGTTGGAGAAATAACTGCAGTCTCTTTCAAAGGTCCAGTTTTCCAAAAATGTTGCTGCTTTACTTTTAACTCAGTCATGTCTCATCTTAGGTTAACTTCGGTAGTTCTAGGGATAAAACCACAAAACTTGAGCCTTTTATGAAGGATTACATGTAAGCACTTCCTTTATTTAATGAAAAGTGTGTTCGTTTCAACATCAAGTCCTTACCACCCCAACCCCCCTTCCCTAAATCCTTGCAAGGGAAGAAGAAGGTCCAGCAGCAAAAGAATCTTGTGTGGTGTTTGGGTGTGGAAGTCCTGCTTCTGGCTGCTTCGTGCTGTATCCCTAGGTCACTGCCGTCTTTTGCAGTTCAGAGCAACCAATCCACGCTGTTGGAAAAACAACCTACGTCCCGTGACCCAAGCCCAGTGTGGTTGCCTTTGACAGTATGGTTGTCATTGGAGTCTTTGGCATCCTTGTGTCTCAAGGAGATAAGGTTTTTCCAGGCTAGCATATATAATTTGCTATATTTTATTAAAAAGCCCCCAACTTCTGTGAAATGAGTCCTTAACAGCCAAGGCCTTGGTAGTGTTTTAATAATGGAAAATCCCCTAGCTAAATCCTGAAATGTTTAAAGTGTGCGGTTGGCAGCACACCAGTGCTCCTTTCCTGCTTTCACACTCTGGGCTTATCACATTTATTTTCTGCAGGGATTCCCTGGCTGGGCTCCTGAAGTGGTTAATCCTAATTCTGCCTATATGTCACTCTACCCCCACAAAATTTAAAATCGCAAGACAATTTCCTTCCTCTTTCTCCATTTTAAATAACTTAGCAATCTTGCTATTCTTTTGTAGACTTTTCTAAAACAAGAGTCTCTACTGATGACTAAGAGAAATAGCAAGAGTCTGATATTGATACAGGGAGAACCTTCACTGCTGATCTACCTACCCATTCTTGTTTATTAGCATATATCTGTGGAGAATGAGAAATTCAGAGGGCACCAGCATTCTGGCCTCACCGGGCTGATTAGATTGTTCCCTTACTTCTTCTGAACTCAGGCAGGTCATCAAACGTCTCTGGGCCTCATTGTCTTCACTTGTAAAAGGAAGCCGTCTCACCAGGTAATCTGCAGTGGCAAAGAGGCCTGACAGTGGGTTCCCATTCTGGCTTTGCTCCTTAACTGTGGTGTTGGAGAAGCTACTGAACAGAGATTGAACTTAGTGGGCCTCAGTTTCCTCTCCTGTAAAATGAGAGGTCAGACTAGATGGCCTTCAGCCCCTAAGGCTTTGGTGCTATGGTCTTTCCAGCTCTGAATCCTATGATCCTCAAGGTCACCTCTTTGTGTGGAGTGATACAGTTCCACAGAGCTCACTGAAATTCAGCAGCAGTTTCATTCTCACCATATAATAACTCGGTACATTATATACTGTTTCTTTATATACCTATTAACAGTGACCCTGCAGCTAAGTATTGCCTTTTGACTTCACCCAAGGCTGCCTTCGGTTAAGCAAAATTATGGGTTTTCCAAAAAGTGATTAGTGCTTAGCCTTCTTGGGTAATACCACTTTGAGACTAACATTTTGAAAAGAAACTGAATATCCAGGTAGATGATATTGCTCATGGTGGTTATGGCTGAGAGTAGTGAGTGATATATGAAGTCAGTAAAAGTATCAGCCATGACGTCATAGACCCGATTTCCCTTCTCATAACTTTGAATCCTAAAGCAAAGTCAGACCTGTGTTTAACGTGCCATTAAACTTGGCAGTCATCTTTGAAACTGCTTGAGTATTTTTTATTTGGCTCTTAATTTTTTTAAAACTCTACCTGTTTTTAGAAATAGACCTCCAGGGCAGCTAGGTGGTACAGTGGATAGAGCACCAGCCCTGGATTCAGGAGAACCTGAGTTCAAATCCAGCCTTAGATACTTAACAATTACTAGCTGTGTGACCCTGGACAAGTAACTTAACCCCAATTGCCTCACCAAAAAATAAACAAAAAAAAAACCCAAAAAAAGAAATAGACCTCTAATTCCTAAAGTAATAGTTGCATGTCTTCTTTCCATTACTCGTGTGACTCAAATTACTTAGATTCGATAGTTTCAACAAGAATCAACCTCACTTTGCTGCCATGCAGCAAGCACCACTAATAGACCGTGTTAATTCAAGTAGGCCCCAAAGGATCACAAGATCATAGATGGAGAGCTGGAAGCCATAACCAGCCCCTCACCTTACAGATAAGGAAACTGAAGCTGAGCACAGTTAAGTGACTCGCCCAGTTTCACTTAAGTATCTGAGGTGGGGTTTGAATTCAGGTCCTACTGACTCCAATCCCAGTGGAGGCCTTTTAAAATCAGAATCTACCATCAGAAGAATTGTGCAGATCCACCAACAATAAAAGGCATGAGATAGTGGGTGGATTGTCTGAGCACCAGCATTTAACAGCTTGAATAACTTGGTTCTCATTATTTAACCTGGACCTTTTTCACCTGGCTCACATCAGCCTTGCTTTGTAGTCAAGTACTCCAGGGAGAATTAAGACTGACAGATCACCCATCAAAGACAGAAAAAGAACCTTGAAATTTGAGAGAGGTTAGTATCGGGTGACTTTGACGTGCTTCTCCTCCTCAGCAAGGAGGACACGGAACCCTCGCCTGTCACCCAGCGAAAGGCCCCCACTCACTGGGAGGATAAGGAATTAAGAAGGTACAGACATTTCAAGGTATCTTTATTTGTTCATATGCCCAGCCATCAGTCTGGGGAAGGTCATAATGCATGGACACATATTCTGCCTTCAGTTTTGCAAAGGGAAACCCAAGTTATCTTCTAGGCCTTCATTGAAATTCAAGCCATGGGACTGCCTACCCTCCTGCTCTATATGGAGCACCAGGACACCCAGTGAAAGGCATCTCCAGTCACATCTTAGAGTCTGAGTCTTCTATCTGCTGACAGGGCTGGAGAGTTAAATTTAGATGTCTTTCTCTGTGTTTTTGGGCCCCATTCCCAGACAGCACCAGGAGCTCACCGTGGTTTCTATACCCATATCATAAAGGACAAACTGTCATTGTAGCTACTGACAAGAGAGAGGAGAGGAGGGAGAAGGAGGGGTGATGGTGTTTATTACTACTGAACCCCCATTAAGTATTGTAGCAGGCATTATTGACCCCTGCAGGTACGCTTCATCCCCAAGGTAGGAGCCGAGGTGGAGGTATGCTATATATTATATCCATCTTCTATGATTTTTAAGGCAAGAGAAGCATACTAAAGGTATAGCCCTTTAACCTTCTCATTGGGCATTCCATAAGAACAATATTGCTTTGAGGGGGCGGGGGGGAGAAATTTACTTTTATGTAACATCAAGAGTTTTCCATTTATTCAACATTTACCATGCATTTATTAAGGGCCTGCCATGACCTAGGCACTCTACTAGGTACTAGGAATACAAAGACAAGAATACCCACAAGGACCTTGCATTCTGCAGAATGGGTGTGAGTGAAGCAGCATGTCCACAGGAAAGAGAACACCAGATATATGAAAATTCCTACCAAGGGATTTCCTGGGAGAGGGGGCACGGTGCTAGCAAATGGGAGCATCAGCATAAGTCTCGTGTAATCAGTCAGCAGTTATTAAGCATGGAAGGACTAGTGATACATTTTTTCCAAAGCCCCTACCTTCAAAGAGCTTATAGTCTTATCAGGATAGAATGTGTATGTTTGTACACACACGTGCACAGGCGCACACACACACACTCACACTACAAGACAGTCGGGGTGGGAGAGCACTATTAGCTGAAGGGATCAAGGAAGGTTTCATGTAGAAGGGATTCTGTGAGGGGGAAGGATGCATTGCAGGTCTGTACAAAGATAGAGTACTGCCTAAAGGGAAGAAGGTGCTGCACTTGGTATCTCTTCCAGGTTCCATAGACATGATCCTTCCAGATGAGGAAGAGCATTTTTAGGAGGATGGCAGAATCCTTTTAAGGACTTAAAAAATCATCTTTCTCCTACACAAATAGAAATCTATTTGGCATTTGAAACAATTTTTTATACAAAAAGGAAGCTTTGTGCCTTGAGACACCCAGGTGAAATGAATATGATCTTTAAGAAGTTCATCAGACCATTGACACTTACTAGCTGTGTGACCCTGGGCAAGTCACTTAACCCCAATTGCCTCACCAAAAAAATTAAATTAAATTAAATAAATAAATAAGAAGTTCATCAGAACATCAGCCTCAAGTCCATTTGGCAAATGCATAGCATTGATTCATCCATATTCATTTCTATAACTTAATATACCAGCAGTAGTTGAACCTAATTGAAAGAAAGGCATCCATCAGAAAATTCTGTCCAACTGGCTTAATGACATTTGTGTACACACTTTGCCATGGGGGCTTCCCCATTGTTCATAGTCGCTATGGTCACCTTCTTTCATATCCTGCTTATTGCTTTGAACAACAACCCAAAAAAAAAATCAGCCTAATTTCTTTTTCTAGTCTCCTGTGCCAGTCATTTGTGGTCATGGCACTGCAGGAAAAACTTGAGAGCCTTTTCAAAGTCCTGTGAATATGTTGACTCCATGCAGCCTTTGTCTCATCTTCTCATTAAGTACCTTTTTAGAATCAATCCCGAATTTTGCCATCCAAATTGTCCCTTCAATGGTTTTCTTCAAAGCTGCTTACATTTCATTAACTGCCAGCCCCTGCTTATCTCGCACCAGCAGGTCACAACAAGCCAACGTCACGAACATGAAAAAACAATGAGCCAATCACATTTAAGAGAAGAAGGCATCAGATCAGATAGCCGGTGCTGAACAAGCCCTCCCAATTTCTGCTGTTCCTGCAGCACCGGAACCCCTTCTCTGCCAAGAGCCAAGGAAAGAGTGTTTTGGGAATATAGGGATTGGACAGTTCTCTTTCATTCTTTGTCTCTTCTGGCTGAAAACCAAAAATGGCAAGATTTGGAGTGTGTTATGTTAAAGAGCATGGGGGCATGTCTAAGGGTGGCACCTGAGCCTTCTTGCTTCCAGGGAACTCTTAGTGAACCCCGATCTTGGTGACTTCAGGGAAGTCAGGATTTATCTAAGTTGATGGTTAACAAATGCTATACCATGATTTTTTGCCTGTTGTTCTTACTAGATATGATCAAAGTGCTTGTCTTGGCCCCCTTGCCCCTAAAACACTGTTGGGGGGGGGGCAATAAGGGTTAAGTGACTTGCCCAGGGTCACACAGCTAGTAAGTGTCAAGTGTCTGAAGCCAAATTTGAACTCAGGTCCTCTTGAATTCAGCACTAGTGCTTTATCCACTGCACCACCTAGCAGCCCCAAAAACACTGTTCTTTAATTGGGGAAGAATTTGGCACTAATCCATTCACCTCTTTTCCAAAAGATGATCTTCGAAAGGACATCAGTGATAGAGCCATGCTCTGCTTGGCTCCTGCAAATGAAAAAGACTTTCATTTTTGTGTGTCCCCTATGAAAATGAACCAAATTTTAAGTCCTGTGAAGTATCACTAAATTTGAACTCAGTTCTTGCATCCTCATTTGGAAAAGCTCTCCATAAGAGCTTTATTGGGATTCACCAGGGTGATGGGCCCAGTTGGTCCAGACTTGTTCCAGCTATTTGTATCACCAGCCAAGCCAGATGAAAAGGGATAGAGATCCCACATTCCCCAGATGCTTCCTCAAGTCCCACAAGCCCCACTCTGATGCCTCATTGTAGGGTGACGGTGACTGGCTTTTCAGAGATTATGTTAATGGAGTCTAAACTCCAATAGATAGATCCAAAGCTACAATACTGCAAAGGCTTTGACATGCTTTCTGCCACTTGACTGGACATTGGGTGATGGATTCTTAGCAATGGTAACTCATGAAACAAGAGGGAATAAAGTTCAGTAGGGTGCCCTCTTGCCTCCAATGATGGTGGCCCAGTGATGGGGAAGGGGACAGAGACTACCAACAGTTTTTTGTTTTGTTTTGTTTTTTTGAGTGAGGCAATTGGGGCTAAGTGACTTGCCCAGGGTCACACAGCTAGTAAGCATTAAAGTGTCTGAGGCTGGATTTGAACTCAGGTACTCCTGACTCCAGGGCCAGTGCTCTATCCACTGCACCACCTAGCTGCCCCACCCACAGTTTTTAGACCATCTATAAACATTCGTTTCATTCCTGGAACTTGAAATGTGAGATCCTTGCCAAACACAATTTTTAAAGCATGTCTCAGGGATTTTCTTGACAGATGTTTGCATTCTTTCACCTGCATTGTTCTCAGTGACTTTGATGGGCATTCCAAACCACTGCCCTTCTCCCTGGACCATGACACAGACAACTAGCCTTGGTGCATAGAGGAGCGTTCATTGGACAGCAGTCTGAAATTGCTGTCCTAGGTGCTGAAGTCACGCCTGATTTCAGAGGTCTGCAAATAGCAAGGTATTTCCCTTGTTTTTCCAGCACACGTTGTTCCCGTTGAGAAAAGAAGACCCTCAAAGTCTCAGCTTCTGGTTAACTTTCCAGTCTGCCTATTTCGTAGCCTGGTCTAGATGCAGAATCGGCAGTAGGCAGGATTTTTATGCACATCCCCAGAGCCGTTCCTTGGCCTGCCCTCCATTAGGCATGAACCTACCACCTACTTACTATCTATCACAAGCTGCGTCTGGCTGGGTGTGCTCAGAGCCCCACAGATTTATAGCTGGAAGGAACCTCTGACACTTCTAGTCCAGCCTTCTCATTTTCCAGGGAGTTGTCCTGTCCAAAGTCATAAAGGTCACCAGAGGCAGAATTTCAGCCCAGAGCCTCTGACTCCAGAGCCAGGTTCCCTTGCATCTGGCAGCATGTACTCCACCCCTCTGTCTTAGTCACAGGGAGGGCAATGGGACTGGGAGGAGGTCAGAAAAATTGGCACAGCACCTAGCTCTATATCTCTTTGACCTTCACACCCATTCCTGCAGAAATGCAGCAAAAGAATAGCACAGGATCATTGAACGAGCTATGTTCCAGACAAATGCAGTCACTATCAAGACAATGGCATTCAGCATTTCTGTAGTGCACTGGGATTTACAAAGAACGTTACATATAATAGGTCATTTGATCTTCCAAACAACAGCTAGTGCTCCAGTTTGACAGATGATGAAACTGAAGGGGAGAGGCTTGTCCCTGGTCAAGCAGCTAACAGGAGTCTGAGGCAGGATTCATACCCAGGTCTTCCTGGATTTAAGTGCTGCATTCCATCCACTGTATCACAGTGCTTTTCAGAAACCTGTGCAACTATGGCAGGGAATGTGGATGGCCCGGCACAGTGGACTTTTCCCACCTTGTGTGAAAAGAGAAAGAGATCTTTATTTGGAGTCAGAAGCGTTGGGTTCAAATCCTGGTTCTCAGGGGCAGCTAGGTGGTGCAGTGGATAAAGCACCAGCCGTGGGTTCAGGAGGACTGGAGTTCAAATTTGGCTTCAGACACTTGACACTTAAAGCTGTGTGACCCTAGGAAAGTCATTTAACCCTCACTGCCCCACCAAAACAAAACAAATCCTAGGGGCAGCTAGGTGTCACAGTGGATAAAGCACCGGCCCTGGATTCAGGAGTACCTGAGTTCAAATCCGGCCTCAGACACTTAACACTTACTAGCTGTGTGACCCTGGGCAAGTCACTTAACCCCAATTGCCTCACTTTAAAAAAAAAAAAATCCTGGTTCTCCTGTTTATTACATGTAACCCTCCCTCTCTGAGCTTCAGTTTCATCATCTGCAAAATGGGGAGAATGATACTTGCACTACAGGTTTCTTGGTTGTTGTGAAGGATGTGTTTTGTAGACATTACCACCCCAGAGAAACAGAAGCTATAGGGATGATAATGCACAGAATGGGCTCTAACAGAAGACAGAGCAAAAGATAGAAAATCCAGTGCAGATTTTATACCATGAAAGTAATTCTCATTTGTTTGGGGGTTTTAGACTCTCTCTTGTCTCATTTCTACCACCAAGAGTGTGAAAGCCAAGTGCTGAGTCCTAACTGGTATATTTGCTCCCCAACATGACACTTTGAAGGTCACCCAATACATAAGCACAACCTGGAAGCCTCCCACAGAGGCTCGGTGGTAATGCTTGTTGGACAAACCCAACACTATGAGAACCTTTCCTTTTCACTGAAATGAAGGACCTTAGCGATCCTCACCAGGAGAGGTTTCTGTTTGTTGTTGCCGAGGATTCGAGGTAGGGTAAGCTAGTGCCTAGAGCATAGGGCTGAGAGTCAGGAAGACAAGACCCAGGCCCACATCCCACTGAAAACACATGGTGGTTGTGTGATCCTGGGTGAGTAACCTAACCTCTCAGCCTGTTGATTGGGGAAATGAGGATGGAAGATAAAACCCCAAGACTTACCTTTCTAGTTTATTGTGAGACCATATCTGTAAAACAATCTGCAAACTTAAAAAGAAATTTTTGTTGATCTCATTTCTGTTTCATCTTCATTTCTAAATATATCCCTCCCCAGAGGCTTTGCCAGATTTAAAGCACCATATAAATAGCAACTATTATTATTGCCAGCGACCTCATTAGTGGTGTTTTCCAAGAATCCTGTATGCTGGGTCAATAGTTTCACACTACTTTACAGATAAAGATACTGAGCACAGAGAGGATTATTGGTCTGCCCAAAGTCAGTCACCCAGCGAGCTGACAGTTGCACTGTGGACTGTTCAACCAGTTATATAGCCCACCAGGCTCTGGAGCTGCTGGATGCTGTAGCAAGCTACTGAACAGAGCTCGATTTTATGATGTGGCTGATCCCCACTAAGGTTTCTTTCATCCTTGGGAACTCTCTACCTCCTCACCTTCTGTGAAAGTTGCCTTTTGTAGTATTGAATTGCTCTAGAGAAAGCTTACATGGCATTGGGTACCTGCTAACCCTGTGGGGTCAGAAATACACTTGCTTATCACAGCAGAAGTTCCCCGATAGCTTTTTAATGTAACTTCTTTAAAGAAACCTGGAATGATTGTGAGCACTGGGTGGGAGGAAAAAGGAAGGGGGGGGGGGGCGGGGATGGACACATAGGGAGAGAGAGGAGGGGGGGGGAGAGGTCTCTGTGATTTATTCCAAATTCCAGTCTGAACAGCTTTGGACAGTGACACTTTTACTAGTAGGGTATATGCACCAGAACAGTGCTATAAAGTTAGATAACAAGAGAAACAGAAAAGGAATGTTAACATCAAGTGTTACTAGGTTACCTTCTTATTAGAAAAGGAATTCGTTTTTGAGCTGCATAATCTGAGTGCAGTATAGTTAAGGGGAGGTGGGAGGGAGGAGGGAATACTATAAAAAGGCACACATGACTATGTATGGAGGAAGACTATCAGTATTTTTCACCACCGAACCTTGTGTTTAATTGAATGTACCAGAACGCCTACTCTAAGACATCTTCTCTAGGAGATAATAGAAAGGAGGCTGTAGGCCTCAATATGATCCTCCAGAGTCAGAGCTAGAAGAGGTTGGTCCCTTTACAACTTTACCTTGTCACGACCACCTCCAGCCCTTTCATTTTTCAGATGAGAATACTGAGGCCCAGAGATAATGAGTAACTTGCCCAGCGTCTCAAAGATTGCAAGTAACAGAGCCAGGATTTCTACCCAGACCTTCCTACTACAAATCCAGGGTTCTTGGCACCATATGAACTCTGCTAGGACTGCTTTTTCCTACATCTTACCTTGAAACATTGTCAAACCCATCTTCAGGCCCCAGTGTTCATGGCAAAAAGAATTTAACTCCTGTCCTAGGACCCCACTCTTAGATGAGATGGACCATATATAATTGAAAGAGGAGTTACACATCAATTTCGAGTGGCAGAGATGTAGTTTAGACATAATACCTCACCAGATATTCTTTTCCTTGCCTTCAATAATTGAATGAATGGAAAAGTATTAAAGCACCTACTCTATGCCAGGCACAAAAAAAAAAAATTATGAGTCCTGACTCTCGAAGAGCAGCAGATGTCCCCTCCCCAGTTTGACCCTTTTGGTTATTGCTAACCTCTTTTCCTTCTCCCCAGCTCCCAAAAAAGTAGTCCTTGAAAAGCCCGGGAGCAGCCAGAAAGCCTAACACAAGGCTAATTTCCAGCACAAGCAACTTTCCAAAATTTCAAATTGTTTTGGTACAGTTTGACCCCAGTTAGTGTTGGGGAAGAATACTGGATTTGTAATCAAAACTTGGGGGTCCCAGCTCTTAGAGCTGTTATTTACTGAATGACCTCAGGCCAGTTGTTTAGCCCCCTCTAGGTCCATTTCATCATCTTTAACATGAGGAGTTGGGCTGAATGATCTCTAAAATGCCGCCTCGTAATCCCATGAATTGTTTCTATCCCCACTGAAGCATAGAGATGAATTTATTACCACCTATAAATACTATAGGAGACCACAGAAAGATCATTTTCGCATCATCTCGCACATCAGGGGACCACTATGTTGGGTTTGGGAGAGGAGATGGATAAGAGGAGAATGTATCATCTGGACAACTGAAGGAAGTACTCACCTCATTGTGTGATCTTCCATGGTCCTTATGTTGAAAAAAAAATATATCAATCAGGGATCCCATTCAAACCCACTGACCACCCTGGTGATGCTGAATGAGTTACAGATTGTTCCATGCTAATGTAATGATTGGAATGACGCCACCTGCTGGAGACTTACTGTAGAAGAGTTCTGCCCATGAAGTGAAGGTCTTTGAGGGCAAGACCAGGAGTCTTTTCTTTGGCGTCAGGAAGTGATGCAGGCTAGTGGGAAGAGGTCTCGCTCTCTTTTCCTGAGGACGCTGGTGGAGAGGGGAGCTAGAAATGTGCTCTCCCTTTAATAGATAGGAATCTAGGCCTTTTCTTCTCTCTTTACCAAACTCTTATTCTCCTTAATAAATGCTTAAAAGTCTAACTCTTGCTAAAGCTTATAATTTATTGGTGACCACTCATTAGATATTTTAGACAGTTTAGCTAGAATTTTAGCCCTTAACACTAAAGGAGGCTATTTTGAGGAAGCCGTTAATTTATCGATAAAAATAGCAAGAGGTACCAGCCCTGGATTCGAGAGGACCTGAATTCAAATCTGGCCTCCGACACTTGACACTAGCTGCGTGACCCTGGGCAAGTCACTTAACCCTCATTGGCCTGCCCCCCCCAAAAAAAGAAGAAGCTGGAAAAAAAACAAATAGCAAGAGGATAGATATATGATTCATTGATCATAGTAGAGTGTATAATCCAACCCCCTTATATTATGAATGAGGAAACTGAGGTCCATGGAGGTCTAAGTGACTCGCCAAAAATCACACAGGTAACGTGTCAGTGCTAAGATTTAATCCCAGATCCTCCAACACTGGAGCCAGTGGTTGATGCTTCCACTGTCCCAAACTAATAATTGAGTCCTTTGACAATTTTCATTAAGAAATTACGGCATCTCCATTTGTATATGACCTCTTTCTAACTACATCAGCCCGAGGAGTTCCAAATCACCGAGCATAATGTGCTGGAAAGAACATTGGCCTTGGAATTGAGAGTCTCCAAAGACCTGGACCTGAATCCTGTGCTCTAGCACGTAATAGCTGGATAGCCATGGACCATATCACATTCACTCTGTGGCCTTTGGTGTCTGCATCTCCAAAATGGGTTAGATGGAACTAGATGGTACACCTTCCAACTCCAGTATTCTGTGATTCAATTGGTTGGAATCCTTTCTGCCACCAAAAAGATGCAGAAGAAAGCCAGTCTCTTTAACAAATTTAACATACTTGGATCAGGGCCGTGGAAGATACTCTTCCCCATCTTTGTGCACAGAATTGGCATGAAAGGATGATTTTCCTAATAGTCCGACCAGCATGAACTTTCCCGAGGTTATTTTACCAACAGTGACTCGCAGTAATCTGAGAAAATGCCAGTTTAGAGACTAGGTTCATAGATCCAGAACTGGAATGGTCCAAGTCCTTCATTTCCTAGATAAGGAAACACTCAGGGAAGTTCTCACTTACCCGAAGTCACACGTAGGAGGACTTTCAGCCCCTTTCTACCGGCTCCAAAGCTAGTTCTCTTCCCACTGAGCCACATTACCTCTCTATTCAACCACAAGACACATTGTACCTTTTTCCTTAAAGAGACCATTGTGCATTGAGAGCGACTTTAAGAGAGGTAGCATAGTGATTTAGAGAAAAGGCCCTGAATTCAAATCCACAGGACTGGGGCTTGAGCCCCAGCTCTGCTACTTATTAGTTACGTGGCCTTGGATATGTCATTTCCCTCAGTTTCCCTGTTTATTTAAAAAATGAGAACATTGGGCTGAATGATCATTGAGGTACCTTCCAGATCTAAACCTGTGATCCCAGATATTATTTAACTCCCCAAAGCATGTTTGGTGGGATGCCTGGTTTTTGGAAGAGAGCTTTGGTAATGTGCCCAAGATCATACAGCAGGATAGGGGCAGAACTAGAGTGCCTATTTTGGAAACAAAGACATAAATGACGTTGCAGTGCATCATCTTCAGTGCCAGGAGTTGAGACAAGTAGGATACAAGATGCATAATCAAGCGTTTCTATTTGCAGCCTAACAATGTTAGTGTATTAATTGTTCTAGTATGATTTTCACCCCAAGGCATTTCATTAGAACCATGTAGTTATTCCAAAAAATCTGGGGCATGAGGGGAGCCCAAACTGCAGATTTCCCCCACTGGTGAACCAAAGCATTGAGTCTGCAAATGAAGTCACATGCCTCTAAGATGAATGGTTAGCTTTCCCAGTGTCCTTGCTGCTTCTCCTCCCTTCCATTGCTTCACATCCCTTACCCTAGGGAGCTAGCCGGGTCGCCCAGTGAGGCACCTTTATCCCTGACCTGACGACAGTTTCAGCCCCCTGGAGGCCACGGTCGACTGGAGAGTTCAAGTGCCAGGAACTTGGGCACACCCTTAACTGCTTCATCTCTCTACCAGACAACCAAGGAGAAGGAGTAATTAAAGAATTAGGCAATTTGGCTTGCTATATTTAGCTCTGCTTACCCAAAGCACGCCAGACCTCTTTTCCAGGCTCTTTTTAGCTGTCAACATAAGAAAGTTAACTATTCTAATCTTAAGGGCATGTAAATTTTTCTCCCTTAAGGTGTTTTGGGGTGGTGTTTTTTTTTCCCATTTTAGGGCTGCCTATTTCTTGGCTCTGTAAAGTGATTGATTTCAAAGTAAAACTGGATAGCCAGCCCCCTTGCCTGCTTGTCCCCCATCCTTCACCTCTGTATTCCACCCCAGCCAACGGTTCTGCCCACCTTCTGGCAGGTGAAAGTGGGTGGGCAGGTTCCCTTCACTGACGGGCAACATTCTTAGAATGCACCAAGCCTGCATCAAAAAGCACCCGGGTCTGATGTCAGGCAGGATGGCTAATTTTAGCTTTGGGGTCCTGTGCACATCATAGCTTATAAATTACCCATGAAGTGCTGTGCGGACTGCAGAGATTTTAAAAGATGAAACCAATTAAATTTTCATGGTGCAAAGAGGAGGGGAGGGCAGGGAAGAGATGTGAGGCAAAGGCTGGTAGAAAGAGTCAAACACCAGAACCAGCAAGACATTCCCTGAGTGTTAATGCTGAAAGTTGCTGATTTGCCCTTGTGGTTGTGGCTATTTGTTTTCATTGAACCCATGTCAGGGTGTAAGAGTTTTCATGAGAAAATTCTTAGAGCTAGAAGACAGCTAACATTCCCTTGGGGCACCATGTCTTTCATTATCATTATTCTTACTGTTATTTTCTCTCCATTTTTTTTTTTGTGGGGCAATGAGGGTTAAGTGACTTGCCCAGGGTCACACAGCCAGTAAGTGTCAAGTGTCTGAGGCTGGATTTGAACTCAGGTACTCCTGAATCCAGGGCTGGTGCTTTATCCACTGTGCCA
The DNA here is from genome assembly GCF_019393635.1 of Dromiciops gliroides. NCBI lineage: Eukaryota > Metazoa > Chordata > Mammalia > Microbiotheria > Microbiotheriidae > Dromiciops > Dromiciops gliroides. The sequence goes on along the minus strand of NC_057866.1, from coordinate 27,442,400 downwards.
CCTAGCTGCCCCTTCTCTTCATTTTTAATAGCCTCATTTTGTTTTCCTCTGATTAAGAGCTGTCTATGAGGAGTGTGAAATTCTTCACAGGATCCTAAATTCAGGTCTGGAAAGAACCTCAAGGGTCTTCTTAGACTACCACCACCACCTCCCCATTTTATAGATGAGAATCCTGAGGCCCAGAAAGGTATTAAGTAACCTACCTAAAGTCCTACAAGTAATCAGGAGCAAAGCTAGGTTTGTTCAGTCCTACTTCATTTCTCCATTCAGAAATGCAAGTGATTTTTAAATGACTATTTGATCAGTCCCTCCTATAATTCAGTTCCACAAACATTTATCAAATGCCTACTATATGCATGGGAGTCAGGGGTTTGTAATGGATAAGAGTTTTGGATGGGGGATGAGGAAAACCTGGGTTCACTTCCCAGCTCTGAAGCTTACTAGGCATGTGACCATGGGCAAGTTAATTAAACTCTGAGCTTCAGGAATTTCCTAAGACCCAATAGCATTAGTAGGAGGCGATCTCCATGGAAAGAAGGGGTTCCCACAACCAGAAAGCCACAGACAATCCACATACAATGTATGTACAAAGCACTGTACTACCTGCTGGGAATACAAAGAAATGAAACACACCCTTCCTTCAAGAAACTTAGTCTCTGTTGGAGGGATGTACACCCACACAAGATAGTCTGAAGATAATGGACAGAGTCCTAGGAGATAACACCTGAGCTAAGCCATAAAGGAAGCCAGAGGTTCTTTTTTTTTTTTTTTCCCAGGGCAATGTGGGTTAAGTTACTTGCCTAGGGTCACACAGCTAGTAAGTGTCAAGTGTCTGAGGCTGGACCTGAACTCAGGTCCTCCCGAATCCAGGGCCGGTGCCTTATCCACTGTGCCACCTACCTGCCCAAAGCCAGAGATTCTCAGAGGCAAAGGTGAGGGTAGAATGCATTCCCAGCATGGAGAAGAGATGGAATGGTGAATTCAGGGAATAGGAAGCAGCTAGTAAACCAACTGACTGGAATATAAGAGTATATGGAGGAATGAAGTATGAAATAAATATGGAAAGGCAAATGGGAGTCTGATCATAGAAGGCTTTAAACACCATGTTGAGGAACTTGTATAATTTTATTCCGGAGGCAATGGGGAGCCAACGCAGATTTTTGAAGAGGGGAATAACATGGTCGGACCCATGTTCTAGGCATATTTATTTGTTAGGAGAATGACTTGGGGAGATGAGAGACTAGAAGCAGCACACTAATGAAGAGGCTGTTTCAGGAGTTGTGGTTAAAGATGATTGGCTGGAGCTAGGATGATCATTATATGATTGGAAAGAAGGTGAGGAATGCTAGTGATTTGTTGAGGTCCAATGGACAAGACTTGGCAAGTGGCAAGTAATGGAACACAGAACGGGAGGGAAGAAGGGAGGAAGAAGACTCAAGGATAGCTCTGAAGTTCTGAGCAGGAATAACTAGGAGAAGGGTGTTGCCCTCAACAGAAAGAGGGAAATTTGGAGAAGGGATGGGTTTAGATACTTATTCGTATTTTATGACACTGATATTTTAGATACTGAGTCATATTTTAGATATGTTGAGTTTAGGATGATTATTGGACACCCAAGTGGAGATGTCCAGCAAGTAGTTTGGCAATGTAAAATTGAAGTTCTTGAGAAAGATGTAGGTTAGATTTATAGATTTGAGAGACACCTTCATAGAAATGATGGTTGAACCCCATGGAGTTTGTCAAGATCACCAAGTGAAAGCACTAGAGAAAGAAGAAAATAGGGCCCAGGGATAACCATCAGGGATACCACTTGGTAAAGAGAAGATGATCCAGCAAAGGAAACTGAGAAACCCCAGATGATAAAACCAACAGAGAGCATTAGACAGTAACCCCTTTTTTTCTAACACCATCAGGGGATGGGGGGGGGTGAATAAGCATTTATTAAGCACTTTGCAAATGAGAATGCATCGTATATTTATTTTTGGTACAAATCTGTATCATGAGTAACCTCCAGTTGTAGAAACTCCTTCCAGTGATGTAAATCAACATTTGTAAAATTTAAATTCTTAGAGGCAGTTAGGTGGTACAGTGGATAGAGCACTAGAACCGAGGTCAAATCAGCCCTCAGACACTGGCCGTATGGGCAAGTCATTTAACCTTTTCCTCAGTTTCCTCATCTGTAAAATAGGAATAATCAAGGCACCTGCCTCCCAGGGTTGTTGTAAAGATCAAATGAGTTAATATTTATAAAGCATTTTGCGAAGCTTAAACCACTATATAATTGCTAGCTATCATTAGAGATCTGTCTAGGGCACTAGGAGAGGAAACGCTTTGTCCATGTTTGCACAGGTAGTCTGTGTCAGAGGCTAGACTTAGAGCCAGGTCTTCCAGAAGTCCAGCTCTAGCCACTCCACTTTGTTGACTCTTACTTGTATGCCACCTTGAATCATTAATCCAATCTGACACAAGACCAAAAACTATCTTGTGTTTATTTAGTACTTCTTTGTGTGTGTATGTATATATATAAGACATGTTTGTTTCCATCCCACAGAATATGAATTTCTTGAAAGCAAAGACTTTTTTTTTTAGTGAGGCATTTGGGGTTAAGTGACTTGCCCAGGGTCACACAGTTAGTAAGTGTTAAGTGTCTGAGGCCAGATTTGAACTTAGGTACTCCTGACTCCAGAGCCGGTGCTCTATCTACCATGCCATCTAGCTGCCCCTGCAAAGACTCTTTTAATTTTGTCTTTATTAGCACAGTGCTTGATACTTAATGGGCACTCAAATGATCGTTTCTCACTCTTCAGCTCTAGGTTCAGGGGATACAAAACAAAATGAAAAGTAGTTTTTGCCTTCAAAGAGCTTCAGTTCTAATGGGAGAAATAATATCACTCAGTCTTTAGGGGCAGCTAGGTGGCACAGTGGATAAAGCACCAGCCCTGGATTCAGGAGGACCTGAGTTCAAATGTGCCCTCAGACACTTGACACTTACTAGCTGTGTCACCCTGGGCAAGTCACTTAACCCTCATTGCCCCATCAAAAAAAAAATCACTCGGTCTTTGGTCATTCCTGACTGCAACCAAATTATAAAAATTTTTGAGGGCCTAGATCGTCATAAAATTCTGAAGCTCCAGCACCCACCATCGTGTCTTGCACATAGTAGGTGCTCAAATTGATGATGGCAGTGGTAACTCTTCTAGGAGAAGAGAGAGAGAATGAATGAGAATGTAAAGGCATTTGTTCAGATAACATAACAAAAGGTGAAAATCAGTTTCAAAATGTTCTCTAGCCTCCATAAACCTAGTATGGAACCTCCCACAAAATATGGAGATGTGTATTTTATACAACGTCTATGGAAAATGTTGGCTCAAATTTAGAGTACCGTGGGAATAAGGTGAACACATGAGATACACACATGTCAATAGCAGCTCTTAGTTCCTGATACTACAAGGCCTAAAAGTCTTTTTCTCTTTTCAGTTGGTGTAGACCAAGATACATGTAAAAATGGGGGAGGGGTTGCATTAGTTGAACACACACACACACACACACACACACACACACACACACACACACACACACACACCCCTACACATACACATACACATACACTCACACACACACTCACAATACCAGCCCAGACTTGCAGTGACATATTGAATAATGCTGGAAAAATTAAGCTCCCCAGAACTGAAGGTTTAGGATTCCTGGATTCTGGATTCATCTGGTCAGGGATCCTCCGGCCATGGAACAAGGCATTGAAGGGTCTGTGAAAACTAAACCCAAAATACAAGAAAAGTAACTGAGTGTTTCCTCTTTGCTCCTCAACTTTCTGCTGGAGTTGGGCTTCTAACCAGGATTTACCATCTTCCCTCCCAAGCCATTACTCTTGGACCACGTCCTGGAAGAAGATAAATGGGGAGCTTGTCTCAGTGCTCTCTCTGATGGGTCTGGTTTTATTAGATTCGTCTTCCCATACCCTGCTTAGTCATCTTGTGACGTCAGTGTGTGTTACTGGGAAGACTTGACCCAAGCAGTTGATACAAAACCCCCATCAAAGTGAATACACTTCATTCAGCATACTTTTGTATCTTTGGTCATAACCATTGAATTAAGCCATAGAGGGAGATGTTTCCCCATTCACTCCCCAGGCCTCTTAGACAGTAACCCCTTGTTCTAACATTAGGTTCAAATTACCCAGGTCTTGGATCCATTGCCTTTGTAAGACAGGTAAAGCCTTGGGAGGAGGCATGGTGTGATTGGAAAAGTACTAATGTTGGCACAGAATCAGTGAGTCAATCAAGACCTCTGTGACCACAGACACATCACTTCTCCCCTGGGCTTCAGCTTCCTTGTTTATAAAATGTGGAGATTGAATGAAATGGCATCCAACGTCCTTCTCATCTCTAGGATCATAGATCTAAAGTTATAAAGCCGTCTAATCCCATCCCTTCATTGGGCTCTGACCCCACAGTCAGAAATATCCTTCTCCCCTGTGGAATAGAATAGGTGAATTTTAGAACCCTTTAAAACTAAGCAGAAATATTCTTCACTGAGCTATACACACCCAAAGTGCCAGTGAGAAACTGATTGGTTCTTTGCCACTTTGAATCAGCTACGTTTTATCATATCCTTTACCAAAGAACAGCTACTGTGACTAGATGGTGCAGAACAGTGTCCATTTCTTTGATAAAGTTAAGAAACAGCCCCTCGTATTTCAAATATGATTCCTGGGTATCACCACCCCAACTGCCTCTGATGGGGGTTAGCAATCAGCCTTAATATTTGGTTTTGATCCCAAACCATGACTTTTTTCAGTGCATGAATCTCCCTGCGTGGAAATGCCCTCCACTAAGGCAGATCAGCACTCCTTCTGTCACTTAAAGTCTTAGCAGTTTACCTGGGAGAGGGAGAGGTGAGGCACTTGCCCTGCTTTCCTCAATTAGTAGGTGTCAGAGGCAGAATTTGAACCTAGATCTTCCTTATGCTAAAATGTACCTTCAACCACCATACCACACTTTACTCTCCATCAGCCTCAATAGTAAGTCAGGCAGCGTGCATCTACTAAGTAAGCACTTAACCACATACTGATGTGTCACAGAGAAGAGCATAAACAGACCCTGCCCTGAAGGAGCCTTAATTCTATGATACAAAGGGGGAAACTGAGTCACAGAAAGCAGCAAAGTCAATGGGCATATTAGGATTATACCTAAAACATCTGGTTTTTATGCAAAGTGGTCACTGCCCAGATTATGACTTTCACTATTCCATACATCGTCTTAAAAGGTCCCACTTCCTTAATTAAAGTACAGATACCTGTGTTTCTTACAAGTAATAGTGTTGTTGGGTTGGTTTTTTTTTTTTCAGGGCAATGAGGGTCAAGTGACTTGCCCAGGGTCACACAGCTAGTAAGTGTCAAGTGTCTGAGGCCGTATTTGAACTCAGGTCCTCCTGAATCCAGGGCCAGTGCTTTATCCACTGTGCCACCTAGCTGCCCAGTAATAGTGATTTTTTAAATATATTTAACATCGTTTTTTCTTTTAAAGTTTGAGTTCCAAATTCTCTCCCTCCTCCTGCACCTTTACCACCTTTACCAAGTCAAGCAACATGATATTGATGTGAAGTCACTTAGCGTGTCGACAGGAAACTGAACACATGCCACATCCCCAAGTCTGTTGTTCCATGCTTCCTGGTATCCTAGGATGCTTCCTTCATTCTAAGATAGAATAGTCCCTCTATCTTTCATCATCCGTCATACTTTCTGTAGCTTCAGTGCTAATTTTGGAGTTCACGTCTCTAATAGAGAAAGAGAAATGGGGGGGGCAGGAATAATTTATTAAAAACCTTTCAGCTTTAAGAAAATTTGGCCTAGAATCTCACTATAAATAGGAAAAAAATCAGATCTGGGGGCTCAAAACTCGGTGGATGAAGATTTTCCATAAATGCTTGATTTCACACAGCAGCAGCTGTTCAAAACAACTTTGCAGAAACTTGGGCCCTACAAAAAATCTGGCCTGGATCTCCATCTCCTTAACGTGTGTGTGTTTGCCGACAGATAAAAGACGGGACATCGATCCTTCTTTGTTCCTGCCTCGTGGTGTTTGGCAGCAATTGCTTCAGCCCACTCCAGAGGGCCATTTCTAATTTGTCTGTGTGTCTCTTGTCCTCGAGGTCATTGTCATGAGACTAACCAGGACAGTCTCCGTGGCAGAGAGAAATATTTTGACAATCCCGAAGCCCTGGAAGCTGCTGAAGATGACCCCTCTGGGAGAGGAAGAGAGGAGGACCCCAGGATCTCCATTGAGAATTCAGGGAGAGACTCAGATCCCCTTAGACTTCAAAGTAAGTTGAACTTCACATTTCAAATGGGACTTGTAGGAAAAAGTCAGTTCCCAAGCTCTGAGTCCTGGTTTCTCAATGGAAGTCTCTCCCCTTGCAACGTGAATCGGGAGGGGGCCACTTAAGACAGAAAACAAGCTATAGAAAAAAACCCTATTCCTCCTGCTTCCAGTCTTTGCTTCCCACTATCTCTTTTGTTGCAACTAGGACAAGAGGGCTACCCTATGTTCCAGAATACTCCCCTCCTGAAGCAAGTTTTAAAAAATCTTTTTATGATGGCTGATTGAAGATGCCTCATCTGGAGAGTGACTTAGACCTAAATAGACTAAATGATCTGGTTCCCAGACAGGCCAAGGCTCTTCCCAGTGTTCCCCAGTAGGACCGTGAGTCCAGGCACACCTGAGATCTTTGCCATCACTTGATCAGTTGAGTTGCAAGGTGAGCACTCACAAGGCTGTCTGTTTCCTCCTAGGTAGTGAGCCGGCAGTGAGGGTAAGTTGCCATCCAGCAGTTGGTGGTGCCTTGTGTGCAGCCCAGTGGCTTAACAGCTAGACCTCACCCACGTGTGATTAAAAGAGGCAAATAGAATAACATGCGTTTCTGTCCCTTTAATGCTCTTGCTAGGAAAAAAATAAAATAAAACTCAATTAAGACAGCTATGCTTTAAGCACTTAAGAACAATAAGTTAAAGAAGATTATGAAGCAATTTTTAAAAATACAAGTATCTAGGTGTCATAGGCACTTTTTTTCACTAATCTTTAATTGTTATGAATGGTAATCTAATCCCAGCTCATTCTTCCCCTCTTCACACGCACCTCCCCACCCACCCCCTGTCCTTCCGTCTTCCCAACTTTAATGAAGCATGTTCCTGGACCGTGGCTCTGGTGTTTGGGGGTGTTAAGACCAGCTTGGCAACAAAAGCCCTTATGGGCTCTCTAATACAATAAGCTTTAACTCCAAGCAAATTAATTCTAACCATCTGTTTGCAACTTTTAAGAGGAAAAAAAATGCCCATTTATCTTTCAAAATCACCAGTTCTCCACCTGTTGCTTCTTCTCTTACCTGAGGTCACATAAAAAGTCAGGTGAATTTAACGGTTCAATTCAATAAGCTTTTACCAAGCCTCCAGTGTGTGCCAGGCATTGTGCTTGAATCGGGGACACAGCGACAAGAATCAAAGCCAGCTCAACCTACAAGGACCTTCTGTCCTTCTTCAGGGAGCACAACACAGACACAAATAGGTTTGAATCCCAGCTATGAAGCCTTTTTCCTGTGTGATCTTGGGCGAGAAACAACCTTTCTGGGCTTCAGTTTCCTTCATCTCTAAAATGAGGGGAATTGGACTCACAGACCTCCAAGACCCCATGTACCTCGAAATCTAAAGTCCCATGATCCTATAAACAAAAGACAAGCAGGTGGGAGAGACAGACTTAGATCCCCAATAACCTTGGGAATCAGGGAAGGAGGAAGCTCTTGAGCTGAGACTTGGAAGAAAGGAGAGTTAGGGGTTCCAACAGGCCGAGGTGAGAAGAGAGAGCATTCCAGGTATGGGACAGAGGCCTGAATGGTGGGGAACAACTGGTTGGCCAGTTTGGAGGGAACACACTGCATGAGGAGTGAGTAATATAGACAGGTGCAACAATGGAAGTACTTCCTTCCATTGGCAGAGATGGAGTCCTACAAAAACCCAGCTTGGCTGAAAGTAATTTTGGCTTTTGGCCATATGACAAATTTGCTTCTAGCCCTCCACCCCCTCTGTGAGCATGTGTGTACACACACACACACACACACACACACACACACACACACACACACACACCCCTTTCTGATCTGTAGCCTGAAATTTGCATGCAGTGCTTCAATATCCTCTTTAAGCATTCAGCAGTGTTCAAATCTGCAACTCTTCTTGCTTGCCCTTTAACTCAAGCTGCTTTTTTTTTCCCCCCAGAGGGTCTGTGGCCCTTTTCAGAGAACCTGACATATAAAGTACCCACTTAAACAGAACTTAACCGGGATTCAAAACCAGAGATTTGTAATGATTTCACTGTAAGGGCTATGCCTGTCTTTAAGAAGACTTCCCATATAAAAAACTGACCTCTCAAACTGGATGAATTAGGGCATGGTTTATTCCCTGGGGGAAATAATTCTTCACCTTTTTTTGGGGGGGGGGTGAGGCAATTGGGGTTAAGTGACATGCCCAAGGTCTCGCAGCTAGTAAGTGTCAAGGGTCTGAGGCCAGATTTGAACTCAGGTCCTCCTGACTCCAGGGCCAGTGCTCTATCCACTGTGCCAGCTAGCTGCCCAATTCTTCACTTTTAAAAAGGAATTCAGAACTCCCTTGGTATTCTAAAAATAGGATGCAACCTAACAAAAATTCTGTTTGCACCTGACTTTTCAGGTGGATAGAATGCTGAGCCTCAGAATCAGGAACACATTCAAATCCTGCCTCAGACATTGACTAGTTGTGTGACTCTGGGCAAGTCACTTGTAACCTCTCTCTGCCTCAGTTTTGTCAACTGTAAAATGGGGGTAATAATAGCACCCACCTCCCAGAGTTGTGAGAATAATAATTATAAAGCGATTATCACAGCGCCTGACACAGAGTAACTGCTTAATGAATGCGTGTTTATTTTACCAAATGTGGTTTGATCAAAAGAACACTAAACCTGGAGGCAAAAGTCCTGGGTCCGACTCCCAGGGTCAGCATTTCTTGCTGTGTGACCTTCGGCAAGATGGTCAATCTTTCTGAGCTTTAGTCTCTTCGTCTCTAAAATTGGGGAACTGTGGTGGATTTACGGTATCACAGATGTGGGCAGTCTCTCTGCTGGCATAATAGCTCATGGATTCCCCACTGTGCCCACACACAAGCCTGCACCTTCTGATCCTGTGTGATTCTTGTCTGTGTAAACCCTTCGCCGAGGGTGCTGCTCATTGAATTGAAGGCCTTCTACTAGTTCTGTTACTATGGTTATTATTACAGCACCAGATGTCTGATTGTTGTCCTTCACCCTCAATACCCACTGTATGGCCTCCTTTTCCAGTCTATTTCTCTGTTAGTGATGTCCTTTATACCACAGGGTTGTGATATGTTATAGCCTCCTACAACAACCACAGGATGGAGATTGGGATTGGGTTAGATTGGGATTTCATTGGGTTAGATCTCAGACATTTTGGTCTCAGGACCCCCCTACACTCTTAAAAATTATTGAGGACCCCCCATGTGGGTTATATCAACCAATATTTAGCATAATAGAAACTAAAACTAATAATTTTTTAAATAGTCTTTAAATGGGAAATCACAAAGTGTTTTTTTTTAATAAAATAAGAGCATGTATAAAAAATTCTTTGGTTCATTTAAAAACAACAATAAACTCATTGGGTGTTAACAGGTATCATATTTTTCATAGAAAAAATAACTATATTTTCAAAAATAGCAAGAGTAGCATTGTTTTTCAGATCTCTTGACTGTCTGGCTTAATGGAAACTAAATGAATTCCCATATCTACTTTTGCATTCAGTCTGTTGTGATATCTTGTTTTGGCTTGGGCATATAAAGAAAGCCTCACATAAGATCTGTATTTGGAAATTATATTTTAGTAAGCAAATAACACCTTAGTTTTATTGTTAAAATAGTTTTGACTTCAAAGACCTCTAAAAGGTCTTGGGTGCTTCGAGGGGTCTGCAGACTACACTTTGAGGAGTGTTGGTCCAGTGAACCCCTGGATGAGGTAACTCACTCTATAATGCAGGTTGGTACCATCTAGTTGTCTCAAGTACTGAGAGATTAAGATTAAGCTGCCTAAGGAAGGTCTGGAAGCCAGGTCTTCCTGCCTGTGCTTCCAGACAATCTCTCTGTCTACTATATCACACTCCTTCTCTGTCAGAGATAATAATACTTACACTGCATTCCTCAGTCAGCATGAGGATTGAGAAAGTACTTCCTAATCATAAAAGTCATTAATAACCATGTGGCGGTATTATTGTAAAGTGCAGATAGATTGTCATTTCATATTTCTAATTACCCTGCCATCTCACCCCCTCCCTATGAGTCAACATTTGGGGGGGGGTGAGGCAATTGGGGTTAAGTGACTTGCCCAGTGTCTGAGGCTGGATTTGAACTCGGGTACTCCTGAATCCAGAGTCAGTGCTTTATCCACTGTGCCACCTAGCTGCCCCATGAGTCAACATTTATTATAATGTATGCCAGCATCTTTTACTAGGCACTTGGGGTGAGGCAGTGCTAAAGAGGGAGGGGAAATTAGAAAACAGAAGACTCCCACATCCTACCTACAAGGATTTTAGAATCTAGATTTTTTTCACATGTGTGCATGTATGTTACATGTCAGAAGAACCCTGGCACCAGATGAGATCCCCACAGGAAATGCCTTCTCCCTCTTCTCTCCCTCTCCAACTTCTACTTTTCTTTTGATATCCAGGTTAACACTTACTTCAGCAGAAGAACCTCCTCTGACTAACCTTAGTCTCCATCTCTGTGTTATTAGTCTTGTTGTTGTTCATTCTTAATTCAAACAGAATTTCTGTCTATACCAGGAATCAGCAAAGTATCGCAGTTTTGACCTGTTTTTGTACGGCCCAACTGGAGCTAAGAATGGTTTCTGATTTTTTTTTTAAGTGAGGTAATTGGGGTTAAGTGACTTGCCCAGGGTCACACAGCTAGTAAGTGTTAAGTGTCTGAGGCCGGATTTGAACTCAGGTCCTCCTGACTCCAGGGCCAGTGCTCTATCCACTGCACCACCTAGCTGCCCCGGTTTCTGAATTTTTAAATGGAGTTTTATCATCTTTAAAAATGTAAAAAAAATCTCTTCTTAGCTCAGGACCTTACAAAAACAGTCCCGAGGCTAGTATTTCACCAACCCCTGCTCCATATTCTGTGGCATGTACCTGTTTCTTAACCGTATTAAAGCTAGTTTCTAGGAGTTTCAGGTAATAACAATAGCTCACATTTCTGTAGGGCTTTAAGGGTTAGAAGGGGCTTGGGGGGGGGGGCAATGAGGGTTAAGTGACTTGCCCAGGGTCACACAACTAGTAAGTGTCAAGTGTCTGAGGCTGGATTTGAACTCAGGTCTTCCTGACTCCAGGGCCCATGCTTTATCCACTGCGCCACCAGCTGCCTCTAGTAAAGGCTTGTTGAGTTGAATGCTGAATTTTCTCTAGAGCAAGGACCCAGTCTTTTCCTTCCTTTTTATCTTCATTCATATCTAGTATGGTGCTAAGCACATAGTCCATCCTTAATAAATCCCCACTGATTTCACAGAATCAGCATCTCAGTGTTTCAGAAGGGCCACCTCGTCCAGTCCCTACGTGAAACATGGCCTTCGCTTAGAGCAATTGGCTTCCACTTAAAGACCTTCCCTAACAGGAAGTCATTTACCTCTTCAGAAACACATTCCATTTTTTGAACAGTTCCAACAAGTGGAAAATGTTTCCTTTAAACCGAACCCAAATCCACCTCTCTGGAATTTTCCATTGGGTATAGACCCACCCTCTGAGGAGAGAATGAGTCTACATCTATCCCCTCTCTTTTGGGGGAGTGGGGGGAGGTAGGCAGTTAGGGTTAAGTGACTTACCCAGGGTCACACAGCTAGTGTCTGAGGCCAAATTTGAACTCAGGTCCTCCTGATTCCAGGGCCAGTGTCCTATCCACTGCACCACCGAGCTGCCTCTCCTCCGACCTAAATGTCTCCAGTTCTTTCAGCTAGCCCTTGTATTATACAGGCTGAAGGCCTTTCACTCTCCTGTTTACTCCCCTCCCAATTTGTCCGTGTCCTTCCTAAAACATGGTACCAAGAACTGATCACAGGCTACTTTTGGTGGGGTCTGACCAAGGCAGACTGAGGTGGGACTGTCGACCAATCAACCAGTAAACATTGATATATCTTTTTTAACCCAAGTACAGCACTTCACATTTGTTCAATGCAGTCCCTGGCACATGGGCACTTAACAAATGCTTGTTGATTGATTGATTAAGCTTCCCATATTAGTTCCGACCCATTGTTTGGGGTCTGTTGAGATCATTTTGTATCCTGCTTATGTCATCCACAAGTCAAAACCACCAATCTTTGTTCCAGGCCTGAATTTCTCGCCCTGACAATAGCATCAAAATGCCGTTTGAGACACCGGGCTATTTTCTTTTCATGACCTCATCCTCAAAGATTAGGCATAGATGCTTGGCAGCATTAATTACCTTTTAGCAGCCAGGATCAATTACTTAAATAAATCAGATGGGAAAGGAAGGAATTGGTTTGTGAACCATGTTATGCAGCAGCTGTTGGATATTAGAAATTTAACATGAAGGCCCGCGGTATGTGATAGAGTTACCTCCGCAGGGTTATCCTTCCAGTTTCAGAAGGAAGGCTTTCTCGCTGAAGCTGACCGTTCCATCTGTATTATGCTGGTTCCCATCGTTTCCCATCATCTCTGGGCCCGCAGTCTCACTCCCCACCCTGCTGCACCCTTCCACTCTTCCCTGGTCCTGCTACTTACTTACTCACCACCTGTGTGACCTTGGGCAAATCGCTCAACTTCGCTGGGCCTCTGTTTCCTCATGTGAGGGACAACATGGCCTCTGGGATCCCCGAAGCCTCGGATCTGTGACCCTACCAGCCCTTCCCTCCCCCCCCCTTCCTTTTTAACTCCCAACAGGTTTTGTTCTTTCCCCTGTTCAAAGAACAATCCTTTCATTTGATTCCTCCTTCCTCCTGAGCTCTCTCACCCCCTCTCTCCTTTCTGTAGCCAAACTCCCACTTCCCATCTGCCAAGTAGGTTGTCCTTGGCAGAGCTGTGGGCATGGAAGCCACATTGCTGGGATTCCCCCACAATCCCCTCCTCGCCAAATCCATGGGTCTTTCTGCAGTCCTTGTCCTTCTCAACCCCTTGGGAAAATAGAATGTTGATGTTGACAGCCTCCCTCCTAGAAAGTCATCTCATTGGTTCCTATGAAACTACACTTTCATGGGTCTCTTAATTCTCTGACCAGTCCTTTACTTGTTTCTTTGCTAACCCCTCTTCCGATCTGTACTATAGTCATCTGTCTCTGGAAGCAGAAGCCCCGAGTTCAAATCTAGTCTCTGAGGCCCAGGGTCCCACAGCTGGCAAGTGGCTGTGGCAGGATTTGAACCCACATCTTCCTGATTCCACGTCCAGCTGCTTCTCAAAACAATTAGCACAGTGTTGGCTAGAAACCACATAGTCCAAATGCTTTCTGATGGATTTCATCCTCCTCCCTCACCATTTTCAAGAGAAGCATAATTTGGAAAGTTTCCCCATTTGGGAGCTGTTGCTGCCAGTGGTTTCTAGACCCCCCCCCAGGGCAAATGAGGGCCCTAATCTCAGCATCCTGTGCCAGGACTGCCCGGGGCAGAGCTGCAGCACCTGCTTAGATAAGTGGGGTGCTTGGAGGTACTGAAGAGTATCCAGAGGAAAGAAGGCAGGGAGCATCTATCAGCTGGCCTGGAGGAATAAGGGAAGGAAGCCCGCTGCTTCCCCATCCCCTCCCAGGATGGCCTGAGTGCTTCGAGATCCCCGGGAGGCTCACACCTTGCCCATGCTGAGCCTGGCCACCCTGTCTCAGTCACGTGACCACCCCAGGACACCAGCCAGGCTGATGCCTGCCCTTGTAACTGCACCCTTAGGCCAGGCTGCCTTCCCCAAGCCAACAGGCCACTCGGCTGAGCTCACACTTCTTCAGCCCAGGTATGGTCTACAAGGTGCTCCCCATCACTCAGTTCAATCAGCCTTTACTCAGCAGTGGAAATGTCTTCCCTCTTTTAACATGGATGAAAAGACTTTGAGGCTTAGACTGAGCACTGGCCCCAGTCCCATGGCAAAGCTGGGATCTGTCCCACATTTCCTGATGCTGAAGCAGGGGTCTTCCCACCACGTTACGCTGCCTCTCCAGACTTGGGCAAAGGGAGGGAGAGAGAAGGCAGACAGAAGACCCCTTCCCAGCAAACCCTTTGTCCTTTGCTCTCCGCCTGTTGTTTTAGTCTCTCTCCTCTAAATCTGGGTTAGGAGTGGGATTGTTTGAGCTGAGTAAAGATGGGCAGAACTGAGGCTTTCAGCCACATCCTTTAGAAGACAACTTTCAGCCTCTAAAAGATCATTCTTTTCTCTAACTGTGAATAAACCCCCAGTGTTAGCTGGGTCACACCACAGCTCTAAGCTCTTGAAACTGGATCTACAAACAAAACGGTGTCAGTGCTATCTAGCTGGTCCATATTTTTATGAGGGAGAGCAAACCACCACACCAGCTCCTGGGGTGGTGACGCCCACCCCCCAGACCCCACCTCGGCTCTGGCATTGAGCCCAAGCCCAGGCAGGAGCGTCTCCGGGCACAAAACATAGTATTGGCCTCAAGGCCTGAGCCCTGGGCCCGCTCCCACATCCTGGGAAACTAAATGAAAGTGAAGGATTCTTCAGGCTTTGGCTCACCAGCCTTAATGCTGGAAGTCAGGGGCGAGGCTTCGGTAATCCTGACTCCTGGGGCCCTGGCGGCATCCCTCCCTGACACAAGCCCAGGCTGGCGGCAAGGCGGTGCCACCTGCAGTAGTTATGCCTCCTTCCAGGGTGGTCCCCCTCCAGCAAACATCCTCACAACCCCTCCTTCTTGAATCACCCTGCTAGAAAGGATTCCCCACCCATGGCCGGCCTTTGGTTCCTCAGAGGAGATATACAGCCTGTTATCATCCGTAATATTTCTGATGCACTTAGCACAGAGCCTGGCTCATAGTAGGCCCTTAACAAATGTTCATTCCCTCCCTTACCAGGCTTATGCCAAAGCCTCTCCAACTTGGTAGAACCCACAGTCTTGTGGCACACTGAGGAGAGGACTAGGTCTGGTGTTAGGAAGACCTGGGTTCAGATCTCACCACAATTTGTGACCCTCAAGCCTTGGCCTCCTCCTCAGTAAAATGAGGATATTAATAGCACCTGCCTCCCAGGTGGGGCAATGTGTGGAAAGCCTTTTGTGAGACTTTCTGTGCTTTGTGAATGCCGGCTCATCACTGAGGATAGAGGGAATCTGGTTGGGACTTGGCTGACAGAGCTCTCCCAGATGAGGAGACTCCCACTCTCTGCCCAGTGTAGCTGCAGAGACTTGCTTGGAAGACCGAGAGGTTAAGCAGCTCGCTTCCGACCCCAGACCACAGAGGCAGAACATTAGATGTAGCACTAGAACCCAGGGGTTCCTGGCTCAGAGCCTGGTCCACCATCCTCTGCACCGCCCCCCCCTCCCTTCAGTGTTACTCTGGCCAGAGCCAAAGCTCTTGCAGGCATTGCCTTAGGAAACCCAGGGGCACCTCCATCCCACCAGGAGGAAGCAGCAAAGACCCATTTTTCCAGCCCCTTCTCTGTGGAGGGCACTGTGCTGGGTGTCATGGATGTGTCAAGGACCATTAAACAGAATCGAAAAGTTAAACCTGGAATGCTTTACAAATGCCAGACTGGTCAGCAGGCAAAGGCAAGATGGAGCTGGGGGAGCAGCTCTGAGCTGTGCTTCATAACCGACATTGTTCACAGGTCTTACTCATTGACCTGCTCCCACTTGGAACTTGAGTAGGGTGCCTCTGATCCACCATCAGTAAGGCATCTTGTTTAAAGTTGAGTTTTCCCAGGGGCAGCTAGATGGCGCAGTGGATAGAGCACTGGCCCTGGAGTCAGGAGGACCTGAGTTCAAGTCCGGCCTCAGACACTTAACACTTACTAGTTGTGTGACCCTGGGCAAGTCACTTAACCCTAATTGCCTCACTAAAAAAAAAAAAAAAAGTTGGGTTTTCCCCCCATTGGCCAGGATGTCTTTGAAGTAATACATTCCCTCCTCTCTCTCTCTTTGTCTCTGTGTCTCTCTCTCTTCCTCTCCCCCTCTTCCTATTCCTTTCCTTCCTCTTTCTTTGCTTCTTCCTCTCCTCCTCCCTCCTCTCTCTCTTGTCTTCTTTTTCTCTCTTCCTGCTCCCTTCTCTCTCTCTCTCTCTCTCCCCCTCCCTCCTTCTTTCTTTCCCTCCCTCTCTCCCTCTCTCCCTCTCTCCTCTCCCTTTCTCCCCTCCCCCTTCTAACTAACAGCACATGTTTGCAAAATGACTGACCCAGGTTAGCATTTGGACTGTGGCTATAGATCAGAGCAAAGCTGAACAGCCCCCACAGGCATCCAGCTCATGACCTCAGCCTAATTTGCACAGGACTCTAACCCCCTGGACTAATCAGGATTGCTGACACAGCACATTGCAGCAGTACAGTATAACCTGGTGTTCATGAGCAAGCAGTCAGGACCGCAGCAGAATCGGAGCTCCCCTCCAACCACCAGCCAGTGGTGCAGCATACAGAGATATGTCACAGGCATCATGTCCAGTTAGGTCATAACCTCTGGCCCTTGGGTTTCAGGTACAGTGGTCGCCGAAAGCAACGGCTCCGATGGGTTGGAGAGTCTGAGCGATGCCCAGATGTCAGAAGAGATGTTGGCTCTGGTGGATGAGTTTGAAAACGCCTGGCCTCTCGAAGCCTTCGAAGGAGCGCTGGAGGTCAAAGGCCGACGAATGGACTTGCAGGGGATACGGGTACTGAAGAAGGGCCTCCAAGATGGCGTCGCCAGCTCTTCCTGCTTTGGCGACTGTGGAGATGACGACGATGATGAGACAGAATGGGTAAGAAGCCACCACCCCTGGGGCCTGACGCCCAGGACCAGGTCTCCTTGGGCTTGCTGGTCTGTAGAGTCGGAGATGTCCGTTGGGTGGTGTCTCCCTTGTGTTTAACACAGAATAAACTTCGAGGCGGCGTGTGATCTCTGCAGGAAGCTCTTGGTGTCTCATACCATACATCTTATCTGACTTTCAGTGAAGAATAAAAATGAGGCACGTGTTACTTCAGTCAAGGAGGCAGGACATCTGAGCATGGGAGCAGGAAGGCAGGTGTTCCCAGTAGCCTTAATGGAGAGATTAACCTCTCACTTAGAAACTGTCTGTAAGTCATTGGGGGGGAAAGAGCAATGAGACCCCCTGTGGTAGAGCAGCCTGCCTCCAGAGACTGGCTCTTCTTGGCTTTCCTCCTGTGGCTTCTCGTATTCTCGGGGTTGTGTCCCTGGGAAAATCTTGTACATCTGGCTGTGCTGAAAGCTGCCTGAGTCCTTAAGCCGAGTGCATCAAATGGCCAGGCAGGGATGGCTCAATGGCACAAGGTCTGGGACAGCTGGACCCTTGATCACACCTTCTGAACCCTTCCCCAATTCTCTTGGCCATGGTTTTGTTGGAGGTCGTGGCAACTTAAGGAAAGGCAAGCTTGGCTTAACTTTAATGATACCTAGATATCTCCATCTTTGTTCTGTTGGGTCTTCTACCACTGCTTTGGCTTTTACATCACTTGATTGATTATTCCCTATTTTGTGGTCTTAGTGAGGTCAACAGTGGACAGTTATTCAGATTTTGTGGGCCTTGCTTTCCTGCCCAAGCATCCTGCTTTCAATGGAGTGATTCAGAGGTCAGGTGTCCACCACCCATGAAACACTGAACCCTCAATCTCATTCTTCTTTATGTTTTTCTTTCTCAGATCACATTCCAGGTCAAACGTTTAAAGAAACCCAAAGTAGAAAGCTCAGATACTCAGGAACCTCCTGGGAAAAACAACGAGGAGCAGATCCAGGCAGAAAATGAGCGCCATTTTCAAAAGACTCTGGAAATCAGTGGCCCCAAGATACCGGCCCCTGGACCACAAGGTAAAAACATCACATTCTCTAGGACTCGGGTGTCATCCCTGGTCTTTATTGTCCAAATCAGCCATCACAGGGCAAGGTAGGACTTGAAAGATTTCAGGCTATGGGAACAAGGGTTACTTCATTCTCTGTAATGGAGCAGACAACTAAGGTTTTAAAAAATAAACTCAGTTCTGTATCTATGTGCATTTTCACCATTTTATTGTTTGACTACATTTAGCATTCACTTTCTCTTGGCCCAAAAGACAAATTGACTTTCTTTTCCTTTTAAGTGCTATCTTTCTTCACGTTCCTCCAGATTATGTTCCTGTTGTTCCCACAACCTGAAATGCTTTTTCTTGTATTCTCTTTTTCAAATCTGTCAGTCAGCAGATTAAATACCTACTATGTGCCAGGCAATGGGATAATTGCTGGGAATACAAAGAAAGGCAGTTACTGTCCTCAGGGAGTTTACAATCTAATGGGAAAGACAGCAAGCAAACATCTATGTACAAACAGGGTAATTGAAGCTAATGAACCTCTGTTAGCACTAGAATTAAGGCAGGTGGAGTGAGGAAGTCCCACTTATCCTTAAGCCAGTGGTCCTATGAGAGTCGGAGATGTCTTAAGAAAAACTATCTTTGTCTTTCAAAAGGTACCTTTACTACATTAGATTTAGAGGCATCAAATTACCCCTTTCTATTTTATTTGTATTTTGTTTGGAAATATTCTTTTTGGCAGGGGAAAAAAGTGTTGTTTTAGGCATTTAGTAATGACAGTATGAATATATAGGAAAATGTTGAGCTCAGATAAAGAGGGAGAAAAAAAGTCCAAAAAATGGGAAGATGGTGATAGAACCAAAGAATTTTATACCTAGAAGGAGATTATCTAATTCAACCCCTCCTTTTTAAAAAATGATGAGGTAAACTGTCTTATTAGCTCATGGAGCTAATTAGTGAGAGAGGGGAGACTAGTACCCAGGTCTCCTAATAACCACTATATCAGGCGAAAAGTACAAATACAAAGGAGTGACATCCAAGAACAAATCTAAAAGAATGATGTGTACTCGGACCAATAGTATTGAAAAGAAAGGCTAACGCCCCCAGAATGAGCTGGAATTTGCAAAAATGGGATGAGGGGAGAGTGAGTCAGGAATGCCACAGAGCTGTGTTTACACTCTAAGACAAAGGACTAGAGAAGGGTAGCCCATCTTTTGGAGAAGATGGTTCAACTCCAAATTTAGTTCTACTTTCTCCATTGAAGAAAAAGATATTCATACTAGGAAGAATATATCATTAAGGTGAATTTGAAATCAAAGATAGAGGAATAGATAATTTTTAAAAACATCGAGCTGGGTTAGATGAGTTCAAGTCTCTTAGCTCAAATGAATACATCTTAGGGTATTCAGAAATACATTTCCAGGTGTGCCTGTGGAATCACCGTTGGTCAAGAAATCATGATGAATGGAAGAGGGAAAGGTAGATTTTAGAAGCTACAAGTTGATAGACTAAGCATTGATCTCTTCCAAGAAGGGTTAGGATTTAGAAGAGATTACTGAACAAATGGTTTGAGTACTTGGAGGAAGGGAAGGGTGATCATTAATGTCTATAGTGGGTTCACTAAAACAAGTGTTTATCCCATACTGTAGTAAGACAAACAATTGCCTTCTCTCCATAGAGAAGTAGGGAGAGGCTAGAGAGGTAAGGAACTGTGGTTATGGACTGCCATCTATACTGGCAGAGAGGTTTTTTTAACTGGAAAAAATATTGGGTTAGGAGTGTGGTGTACAAGAATATAGGCCTCAGGGGCAGCTGGGTGGCTCAGTGGATAAAGCACCAGCCCTAGATTCAGGAGGACCTGAGTTCAAATCCAGCCTTAGACACTTAACACTTACTATATGTGTGACCCTGGGCAAGTCACTTAACCCCAACTGTCTCACCAAAAAAAAAAAAAAGAATATAGGCATCAAAACTTTTTTTTAAACAAAGGCATGTTAAACTAATGCTATTTTCATTTTTTTCTCTTGGTTTAGGATTTTTAAAATGTTTTTTAATGTTCTTTAACATTTTAATCAGTGACTTGCATGAAGAACATAGAAAATTCATTTTTCAAATGTAGAGAATTAACAAAGATGAGAATTTTTTTTAACTTAGGCTTTATATTAATTGCCCTTCCCCTTACAACTTACGAAAGCAACATACAAAAATTGACAGTTTCCATCACTAAATGCCCAACATGCTGCCAAACATCCTGGCGTGTAGGATTTCAAACTTTTTATTCTAGATTCCAATAGCTTTACATGAGTAGATTATCAATAGGAATTTGGTTTCAAGCAATAGGAAAACTATTAAAACAACCCAAAAAGTCAAGAGAACAGCAAAGGGCACATAGCTTACAGATAGCCACCTGCCCTAAAATCCAGTAAATCTTTTCCAATCAGGAGAGAGACCATTCTTATGGGTTAGAAGAAGAGAATAATAGTTGTGTTTGGTCACCTCGTTGTGGGGAATACTGAGACAACTGATCAGTGGTCAGTCTGCTATAAGCCATAGAAAGCTTTGTTATTTTTCCAGAAAATAATAAACAATGCCACCAGAAGGGATATAGAAAGCATAATTAAAGGAAATGAATTCTCGTGTCAGAAACTGAAGACCTTAAGGAACACAGGTAGTAGCTTCATCATCGCCACCAATGGAAGACAAAGGCTTTGGAGTGGGATGAAAATCTGGGAAATGACTAACTGGTTACAAATATGGAGTCCAAAAATGGGGTATTTCCCAATTGAGGTTGAGATATAGAAGTGGTAGATTTTTGCCAAGGATAAGGAGAGAAGATCGTGAGCACACACCTTTTGAGTTCAAATCACAAGGTCTAAAGGAGTTAACTGCCTTATAGGGTACTGAAATAACTGGTAGATACAATGGCTGAGCCACCATCAATGTTTTTTTGTTTATTTGGCGAGGCAATGAGGAATGATCTTTTGAAGAACACAGAGAACAAGAGAAATTGCATTGTACTGGAGAAGGGCAAATGGCTCAATTTTTTTTTTTTAAAAAAAAGGAAGAGAATGGAATCTAGAAACCAAGGTAGTGAGCTTGACTTTGATTCCTAGATTGTGTTATGAAAGATATGGTGATTAGCATCTAGAAAAGGAAGCCATGTTCCCAAAGAACCAGCGTGACTTTACCAAGAAGAGGTCATGCCAGACTAACCTATTTTTCCTTTTTTGATAGGATTTTAAACTGGTAGATCACAGAAATGCCACAGCTTTAGCATAATTAGATTTTGGTAAAGCATTTAACAAAAAGCCCATTGTTATCCTTGTGGAAAACATGGAGGGCTGTGGGATAAATGGTTATCTCGTTAAATGGATCCAAAATTCGTGGAATGGTTAGACCCCACAGAGTAGTCGTTAATGACTTGAAGTCAACTTGGAAGGAGGTAGAGTGTGGCACAACTCTATGATTGACCCTGTGCTGATTAATAATCAACACTTTTAGCAGTAACTTGGATAAAGGTATAAATGACATGTTTATCAAGTTTGCAGGTGATAGGAAGTGGGTAGGAATAGCTAACACATTGAATAACATAATCAGGATCCAAAAGGTTTGAGTAGGCAACAACAATAAGATAAATCTAATAAGAAAATTTAGTACAAATTAATATATTACACCTGGATTAAAAAACAACAACTTTTTTCATTTTATTTTTAGTTTATGGAATAAAGCAAACATTTATATAACATACTATGGTAAGTAGAGATTGTACATAAAACTGCAAATCCCTTATGCACAATTTGCTATTCCTTTCAAATATACAACAAAATTATCACGTAAATTTCTTTTTTTTCCTTTTTTTTCTTCCCCCCCACTTCACCCTAGAGATGGCTACTATTAGACACAAATACATTTATAGATGTAAAATTATTCTCTACATACTTCAGTTTATCAGTTCTTTCTCTGGATGCAGATAGCACCTATCTTCATATGTCCTTCATAGTTAAGTTTGGTATCTATAATATACAAAATAACTTATTCACTTAAAGTCATTCTTAAAACACCATTGCTATTACTGTATACAATAGTCTCTTGGTTCTGCTTATTTAACTTCATTATTTCATGAAAGTCTTTACATATTTTTCTAAAATCATTGAGCTCATCATTTCTTATAGCACAGTAGTATTCCATCACAATCATATAGCATGGGGCAGCTAGTTGACGCAGTGGATATAGCACCAGCCCTGGATTCAGGAGGACCTGAGTTCAAATCCAGCCTCAGACACTTGACACTTACTAGATGTGTGACCCTGGGCAAGTCACTTAACCGCAATTCTATCACCAAAAATAACACCAAAAACAATCATATAGCACAACTTGTTCAGCCATTTCCCCAATTGATGGGCATTAATTTAAGGAAAAATCCATTTATACCAATACTTTCAAGTGTTTTTGGTAGAAATTAGTGTTGAATTCCATCAAAAGCTTTGTCTGCATCTATTGAGATAATCATATGATTTTTTTTCATTTCTACTTCCTCAGCACATTCAGGACTGTGATGAAAGAATCTAAAAGATGGTGACTCTACTCTCCCTGATGACAAAAAGAGTTTATTAGAAAAATTTCTGCAGATCTTTTCTATTTTTTGTCTTTTTGTTGTCTTTCCAGTTCCCTCCTTAAATGTAGGCTTGGGGATGGCTTTCTTTGGTTGTACCTTTCCCAAGCTTTCCTTAAGCATATTTTTCTTCCGCTGTTTTTGCAGGCCAATACAGTTCACAGTCTTCTGTCGTCCTGCTCCATAAAGGAGCTTATATTCTAAGCCAGTTTTGCATTTGGCCGCCATCTCTCTCTGCTTGGCAAGAAAATCAAGTGTTTGCTGGCCAACATGATTTTCAAGCTCTAGATTTCCTCATTATAGCAATTGATTTACATCAATTAAACTTCTTTTAAAAATTATTATAATAATTTTTGGCATCCATTTCTCGATCTATTCCTCATATTTTGGTGTCACCTGTTGAAACATCTTTGATGTTTATTTCTTAACATAATCCTTAGTCTTTAGAAGATGTATGTTTGTATCTTTATGTTTTTGCATATTGATTTGCAGACCCACTTATAAAAACTGCCCCCACTGACACTGCCCCCAGCACGTAGGATTACCATTGTCCTATGTAATTAATGCTTCCTTGTTGTTTCAATAGGTCAGGTTATAGCTGTCGAGATTACATACTCTATCTTTTCCTTAGTGTTGCATAGGAGCTAAAAGAACTAATGCCATCTTAGACATAATTTGCAGAATGAGGCAGGTGAGAGCTATTATATTTTGCCCCAGTCAGAGCCTATCTGGAATATTCCGTTCTGGATGGTACCACATTTTAAGGACTGTAAGCAGAGGACAAAGACCAAACGGTTGAAGGTTCCCAATATCATGCCATATGAGGATTAGTCAAAGGAAGTGTTTGGAGAAGAGATGCCTTGAAGAGGACATGCTAAACATGAGTTTTCATGGGGTAAAAGGATTAGCTTTGCTCTGCCTGGCCTCACAGAGCAGAACAACGAATGGGTAGAAGTTTCAGAGAAACAGATTTAGACTGGATATGAGGGAAAAATTCCTAAAAATTAGAGCTATGTGAACATGGAAGATATCACCTCCAAAGGTAATGGGTCTTCAATTTCATCCTTCCTGCCCCAGGAGGTCTTCAAGCTAGAGCCAAAGGTGACCACCTGTCTGGTATGTTGTAGAGGGGGGTCTTGCTCAGGTATGGAAGTTCCTTCCAACACTAATTCCATAAAAATCTGTCAGTCAGACTTGAAAGTTCAGCACTGAGAGCCATCCACTCACAGGATCATCTGTGGCCATTTCCAGGAGATATTGTGGGATTATTCCTGTTCCTCTTGTTGCTTACCTTTCCTCTTCCCTCCCCCCAGGCCAGCTCTCTATCCACTATAGCATACTGGTTCTTTTATTTGAAAAATAGTTATATAAATGTATATATGTATATATACACACATATGTGTATGTGTGTATAAGACATAATCCTTAGCCTGTAGAAGACAGGTTTATATCTTTATGTTTTTGCATGTTGATTTGCAGACCCTCTTATAAAAACTCCCCCCACTGACACACACCCCCAAGCCCACAGGATGGTAACCGTTGTTCTATGTAATTGATGCTCTGATTTCACAAAGACAATTGATTTTGAAATGATTTCTCTGTTAATAATATGTGCTTTCCTGTTTATTGATAGTCAGTTTTCATTTTTCGTGATGCTATCCAGTGCCTGTCAGGCTCAGTATCTTCAAATTCTCTCATTAAAGGACATGTTCTGTATAATGTATATCAAATTGCTTTTCCTCTCAGGGAGGGGGGAGGTAAGAGTAGGAGGAAGAAAATTTGGAATTCAAAAAAAACCATTTTAAATAATGGTAAAAATTGTCCTTAGATGTAATTGGGGGAGGGGAATAAAATATATAATTAAAAAAAATTTTTTTAAAAAGAATTGAGCTATCAAGAAAAAAAAGAAAACCACGTATTAACATTTTTAGAAGGACATGTTCTTAATATGAAGGTATGAAGCCTTTGAATCCTTTTTCCTTCATTTCTAAATCCTAAACCAGATTTTTCAGTGTATTCATTGCTGTCTTCCCCACACTCATCTTGAGTGTACAAATCACCAAAAATTGTTGATCACTAGAAGAATTTTCTTCAGGTCTTCATAAAAATTTCTCAACTACTTCATCCTTTGTAGCAAATGTTGGCACAGGGGCAGCTAGATGGATCAACGGATAAAGCACCAGCACTGAATTAAGAAGGACCTGAGTTCAAAAATCCAACCTCAGACACTTGACACTAGCTGTGGTAATCAGACCCATGGGATACAGCTCTGCATGTCTGATGTTGTGATGTTACTCTTTCCCACTTCTCCTCCCCAACCCTAACATGCAGAGCTGTATCCCATGGGTCTGATTAGCATCCTCTCCTCAGTTCCCACAGGTTGGATTCTCGTCTTTGGGCAGACGGCTCCCAGTCTGCATGTCCAGACCTCGTCTTAGCTGGACACGAGTCATGCAGCATAGGGTTATAGACACAGAGATGGGAGGGACTAGAGTCCATGAATCAGAACCCCTCACTTTACAGATAGGGAAACTGAGACCTAGAGCAGTGTAAGGCTTACCCGAGGTCACATGGGAAGGAAGCGTCATGCTTGAGCTTTAGGAAGACTGCTGACTTCTAAATCTATATTCGACCTGCCCATGTTCCCATCTAGTCTTCTCCCCTCCCCCCAGTCCTTGTCCACTGTGACAACACAGGCATGTTCATAAGTATTTACAACAAGCAAGATATGGCATAAAGCCAAAGGCCTGCTTTCTCAGTTGGATTCCTTCAGATTCTTGTGGTTTTCATTGGAATCCCTTTCAGGAAAGGCCTGATTGTTTTATTTGTTCAGACCATGACCCATGAAAAGTACTCTGGCCTCCCAAAATGGTACCAGTGAGAGGTATTAATACTCTTCAATTAAAAGCCTCATTACCTCCACTCTGCTGTATTTCTTTAGAGAAATACTTTCCTGTAGCCAACCTTAGAGTTGCTTTAAATATGATTCATTCCAGGCAGCTAGGGGGCGCAGTGGATAGAGCACTGGCCCTCGAGTCAGGAGGACCTGAGTTCAAATGTGGCCTCAGACACTTGACACTTACTAGCTGTGTGACCCTGGGCAAGTCACTTAACCCCCATTGCCTGCAAAAATAAATAACTACATAGATATAGATGTATGATTCATTCCCCACCCCAAACACACATGTCCCTCAGGTGGAGAAGTAAGGGTGGATTTGGAGCCAGAGGCCCTGGGTTCGAATCCTTATTTTGCCTCTTATACCCATGTGATCCTGAGCAGCTCACTCAAACTCTCTGGGCCTCAGTTTCCATATCTGTGAAACAGAAGGCTTGAACAAGATGACTTCTCACATACCTTCCAGTGCTGGAGGCTACCTTAGGTCAGTCTTCCTCCTTTCTCATAGCACCGTAGACTCTTTCTGTGGTGTGGCTTATATTCTCGTTTGTCATAATTGTCTCTGAACATGTCCGCACGGCCCACTAGATTATAAACTCATGGTAGTCAGGGAACATGCCTTACTCTTTTTTGTTGTCTCCCCCCGCACCCTGTGCATTGTATGTAAGAAATTGTATATAGTTAGCGCTTAAAGGATTATTGAATAAGTGATAGGTTTGGCAAGGTGTGCCACAGGAAAGGATTTCTCCTTTTCCTCATGCTGATCACCCTTAAATCAAGAGCAGCAATTTCTCAGCCAACCATGTGCGAGTCAGAGGCTCTTCACCCAAGATTTGGTTAGAGGTGTAAATGGTGGAGATTTAGCAGGGCCGTCCCCTCCAAGGGTCTGAAACCATCCACAAGGCCCACTCTCTGGTCCTGGTCCTTGACCACAGCATTGACTTGTCTCATCTGTCTCCTCCCAGGAAAAAAGCATGATTATGAAAGCCTGGGCTGGCCAAGCCCTGATGAGTGTGTGAAGCTCCGGCGGGTGGAACTCACCACTGTGGCCAGCACCTGGCTCGCTGTCTCGGCCAAAAACATCGAGTGAGTATCCCACCGTGGCCCCCGTCATTCAGTTGACCTCAGGGATGGCGGTCATCATGGGGGGGGGGGGGGAAGCCACCAGAATATCTACTGCTTCTGTGATCACTGGCCCAGGGGCACCAGTGCTCAGCTGAGCCCAGCCACATCTGCTTTGGTCTTCAGGGTGTCTCCTTT
Source organism: Dromiciops gliroides (assembly GCF_019393635.1). Lineage (NCBI taxonomy): Eukaryota > Metazoa > Chordata > Mammalia > Microbiotheria > Microbiotheriidae > Dromiciops > Dromiciops gliroides. The sequence continues at coordinate 27,415,602 of NC_057866.1, read as the reverse complement.
CTCTCCTAATCCCTCTCAGACTGACCTGGAGGAATAGAAAAACTTCCTTGAATCTCACTGAAGGTCAGGCCTGGTAGGAGGCACAGAGCTCGCCATTTTTTGCTGACTTAAGGCGGTTGATAGAACAGCAAATACTGTTCCAAAAACTGCTCACTGATCTACAAAGTGTATTTGATTAGATTAATGCTTAGCACGCTGTTTCTAAAGCTAGCAATGCGTCCGTTCTTCTGCCTGTCTGCACCCACTGTGCTAGACATGGGGGTGCCAACCAACAAGCATTGGCCAAGCACCTACTATGTGCTGGGGCCACAAAGGGGGGAACCTGCGTTCTCGTGGTGGACACACGTGTAAGATACAGGCAGTGTGGCTACAAGGGAGGACTGGGGGAAGGCACCAGCAGTTGGGAAGAACAGGAAAAGTTCCTGCAGAAGGTGACTTTTGAGCGAAGGGGAAGGTGAGGAGGGAACATGTTCGGGGTTTCCTCGGCAAAGATCCTGGAGGGATTTGACCATTTCCTTCTTTAGTTCGTTTGACAGATGAGGAAATGGAGGCAGACAGGGCGAAGGGTCCCACAGCCAGTAAGTGTCTGAGGCCGAACTTGAACTCAGATGAGTCTTCCTGACTCCAGGCGCTGCACTCTGCACTGTGGCTGCCCCTTAAGGTGATGTGAGCTGAGGGCACAAGGAGTCCTCCCCTCCCTCTTGTGCCTTGCTGCCTGGAGGCAGGCTCTGTGTTGTGACCATCTCCCATTCACCGGCTGCTCTGCAGAGAGGAGAGAGCTGGGAGGAAACAGAACCCACTGAAGACTCCATAGAGCATGAAAATAGAACTGAGTCTCGTCCCCAAAGCTGAGAACTCCCAGCTGCTCTAATTTCCCTCCTGCCCTGTTCTTGGTGAATCTCTCACCTCCCCCCCCAGACAGCTCAGACACCCCCTCCACGAGGAGCCTTTCCCAGCTCCCAGGCTGCTGGTGCTTTTCCCTTCAGGACCTCCCAGCCGCTCTGCATGTGTCTTACACGTTCCTGCATCCGTGTTGTCCCCTACCCCACCCCCAGTAGGATATCGGCTCCTCTCAGACTTCGTATCCGTGCTTTTAGCACAGTATCTGGTACACAGTGGGTGTTTAATCAGTGCTGATTAATTCATGCGTGCCACCTTGCCCCTAAGGCTCCCCACGTGACCTGTTTGGGTTTTCCACATTTCAGCATCACGGAGCACATCGACTTTGCTACACAGCTGCAGGAGCCAGCTGTGGAGCCCCTCTGCAATAGCAACCTTCCAGCCAGCATGCACACCCTGGACCACCTGCACGGGGTGGCCAACCGAGCCAGCCTGCACTACCCAGGCGAGAGCCAGCTGAAAGAGGTGAGCTCGGCATGGGGGGACGACTGCTTGTGAGAGGGTGCAGAGAGCCTTCAGCCTTCCCCATCTGAGGCTCCTCCTTGTACGTGCAGACAGGCAAGGGCCAGCTTGTAAAGTGGTGTTCTCTTGTCTGTCCGCTACTGCAGGCCCAGCCTGTCTCTGTGAATGCAGACTCCTTTGCATGGCTGGGCAAGTGGGTGGGGAGACCCGATGAGACCAAACCTAACCATCAGCCAAGGAGGTTTTGGAGAAATGGTGATGGTGGCAAGGTCCTCTTGGTCAAATGGGCCCGTAGTGACCTGGCCTTGATCAGCCTTATCCAGGACACCTCAACAATAAGACTATGGGAGAATTGGGATGGAGGGAGGGAGGGAGGGAGCAAGCATGTAAGCATGTAAGCATTTACCGTGTGCCAAGCCCTGTGCTAAGTCCTGGGAGTACAAAGAGAAAAGCAGGACAGTCCTTGCTCCCAAGGAGCTCGCATTCTAATGGGACTCATATAACTGGATCCATTTTCCATTGGTCACGCAGGTACTGAGTGGCAGAGTCGAGATTTGAATCTGGATCCCTTGGACCCCAGTCTCTGTGCTCTACCACTGTGCCAGTCTCTCCCTGCCAGAGTCACAGGGATTTCGCCTCCTTTCCCATTTTCATTCCTCTAACCCACCATATCTCTCCCCATTCCAGGTGCTACAGAATCTTGGCAAAGACAAGTACCCCCAGCAGTCATTTGAACAAATTGGCACTCGGATCGCCAAAGTTTTGGAAAAGGTAGGTTACCCTGCCAGGAAAATGGGGCCGGATCCCACTATTGCTGACTCTGTCCTCCCTCTCCCCTCCCCCCCCTCCCCCCTCCCCCCTCTCCCCTCCACTGGAAAGTGGCCACTAATGGGTCTCGGGCTGAAAGGAGGACTTGGAATTCAAAAACCTCTTCCCTCTTGCGTGTCTGAGATGTGGATTGTGACCCCTCCATGGGGAGCTTTCTCCCAGAACGGACACCTGCTGTAGGAGGGGAGAGGAAAAGGCTTTAGGGTTGTGCGTCTTTAACCCAGGGTCTCTGAACTTGTTGGGGGGTTTATAGGTAGGTAGGTAGGTAGGTAGATAGATAGATAGATAGATAGTAGGTAGATAGGTAGATATTGGTAGATAGATGATAGAAGGATGGATGGGCGGGTGGATAGATAGATAGATAGATAGATAGATAGATAGATAGATAGATAGATAGATAGATAGATAGATAGATAGATAGATAGATAGATAGATAGATAGATAGATACTGATAGATATTGATAGATGGGTAGATTGACTGATAGATGGATGGATAGATAGATAGATAGATAGATAGATAGATAGATAGATAGATAGATAGATAGATAGATAGATAGATAGATAGATAGATGGATGGATGGATGGATGGATGGATGGATGGATGGATGGATGGATGGATGGATGGATGGATGGATGGATGGATGGATGGATGGATGGATGGATGGATGGATGGATGGATGGATGGATAGATGGATGGATAGATAGATAGGTATTGGTACATAGATGATAGAAGGATGGATGGATGGATGGATGGATAGATAGATAGATAGATAGATAGATAGATAGATAGATAGATAGATAGATAGATAGATAGATAGATAGATATTGGTACATAGATGATAGAAGGATGGATGGGTGGATGGATAGATAGATACTGATAGATATTGATAGATAGATGGGTAGTTTGATAGATGGATGGATGGATAGATAGATAGATATTGGTAGATAGATGATAGAAGGATGGATGGGCGGGTGGATAGATAGATAGATAGATAGATACTGATAGATATTGATAGATAGATGATAGATGATTGACTGATGGATGGATGGATAGATAGATAGATGGATGGATGGATGGATGGATGGATAGACAGACAGACAGATGATTGATAACTATTTCCATTTAGTCAGTTGAGTTTGTAATTCTGCGCACTTCATATCGTGCATTTACACTCAGTATTCTGAGGAGAGATCCATGGGCTTCACCAGAAGGTCCATAGCACCCACAGAAGAAGAAGCACCCTTGGCCTAGGGATAACTGGGACTGTGCGGAGGTTAGGAGACCATCCTTTACCCATGGACCCTATGTGGATATTTGGTGTTGGGCAGGTGGGAAAGACACGCTTTTCAGTCACTTGTTTTCTTTTTGAAATCTTTAACCTCCACCTTGGGAAGAGACTGGAGGGTTCCAGGAGCCATGTGCCGGGTATTCGTAATAGGACACCCCCCCCCCCATAATGACTGTGCTTCCTATACAATAGAGAGCTTGGACGTACTTTGTCAATGAAGTGTGTTCCCCAGGAGATGTCAGCTTCTGCCCACTATTCCCTTTCAGAACCAGACCTCCTGGGTCCTCTCCAGCATGGCAGCCCTATACTGGAGAGTGAAAGGACAAGGGAAGAAGGCCATCGACTGTCTGAGGCAGGCCCTCCATTACGCCCCACATCACATGAAAGTAAGTCCAGCCATTCTTTGGGGGGGGGGGGGGAGGCAATGAGGGTTAAGTGACTTGCCCAGGGTCACAAAACTAGTAAGTGTCAAGTGTCTGAGGTCAGATTTGAACTCAGGTCCTCCTGAATCCAGAGCTGGTGCTTTATCCACTGCACCACCTAGCCACCCCCTGAGTCCAGCCATTCTGAAAGGGGCCAAGCCAATGGAGAGTTTATCTTGTTTTGGGGAGGTGGGGTGAGGGAGGAGGTGTTTATAGTTTCCAGGCCTGATATTTCACCCATAGGAGGAACTCCCTTTGGGTAAAATTCCCTCCACCCATGCAGTGGAAGAGTAATGGCTTTGGAGTCAGAAGAACTGGGTTCAAATCTCACCTTTCTTCCTGATACGACTTAAGGCAAACATTTGCCTTCCCTGTTAGCCTCAGCTTCCTCATATGTAAAGTGGGGAAGTTGGACCAGAAGGCCTCAGGCCCCTTAGGCCTTTAGCCTCTCTTCCACCTTCCCTGTGCCTCAGAAAGCTGAACAGGAGCTCCTCAGCGGGAATGAGCCATCCTACCTTGAATGCACCCACCACATTCACAGCCTAGGTGACCCTGCGGTGAATGGCCCTTCACCCCCCCATTCTAGGAAGACAGCCGGGTTTGCCTCGCTCCCTGGGTCCGAACGAGCTGATCGTTATCCAGCACGCACGCCCCAGGGCCCGTCCTGAGGTGGACCCACTTCCACTGGTTAGGGTACGATGGATGAGAGCAAGATTCTCTCCATTCTCAGAGCCCTTCATTGGTCTTGAATGATATCACCACAGACATACAAACAACACCTACCGTGATAAAGGGAACACACCATTTCACTGTCTACAGTCAGTAGCCCTCTTCTGCCTTTTTCTGTATATACCCTCCAAGATGTTGAACTGGACCTGGAGAACCAGGATTCTACACCAGAGCTTACTAGCTGCATGACCCTGGGCAAATGACTTAACCTCTCCAGACTTGGTGGCTCCTAAGGTCCTTTCCAATTCTGTGATCCTATAACCTTAACACAGTGTCGTGCATACAGCAGGTATTCAGTCGGTGCTTATTTAATAGACTAATGAATATTGATTATATTACCTGCTACAGTAACCAGAATCATGCTCATCTGGTTGAATTCAGATAGATAGGACCAGACTGGATCTGATTTTACAGCTCCATCACGCCTTATTCCACATACACCAGCCAACACCCACAAAGAGAGCAATGTCAATTCAAGGGGAAGAAGACCAAGGACTGTAAACTGTGGGTAGCATTGCTCCCCAGATTCAATCAGTCTCTTTCCAGTCCCATACAGTCGTAATGAGGGAGACAACCACCACCAGGTGTTGCAATGTGTGCTGTCACAGAAACAAATTGGGGTCCAACGCTTTTGGTAGCCAAGGAAATTGATCATTGGTTTCTACACAGTTAATATATAATTGCAGGGGGGGAGGGAGAAACCAGTATATAGGAATTGAGACATCTGGCTTCTTCTTGGTGGAGAAGATCAGGAGACACTGAGGTAAAAAGGAGAGGAATGGATTTGTGACATTCCTTAAATGGGGACCATTGGGAGGGAGAGTAATCTTGTGACTTCCAAATCAGGTGACTTACAAGCAACTGGAACTTAGCTTCACAAAGTGATGGATAAAGGCAAAATGGAGTCACTAACGATATTTTTAGGGTAACACTAGTGACACACTCTCTGCCAAATCCACTTAGTACCACCACTTAGCTCATCTCCCAGCATCCCAATGTGCCCCAATGGAGATGCTAGCTCAGTAGACCACTTCCTATATCCTGATATTAACTCTTCCTCATCTCAGGGTGGGAACACCTCCCCTTGCTGTTTCTAGTGTCACTTTCCCTTACTCTCTTCCTCTAACCCCATAGTACCCCAGTCTCTTCAGCTAGTTCCTCAGGCCATTAGACCATAGTGAAGTGGATGAGGGACTGCAAGTGATGTAGCCATCTGCCATAATGAATAACTCATATAATCTCAGGAGATATGTGCAGATGGTGGCCCCTAGAGACACTCCCTACAGTGTCATTTGTTGAGGACAGGCTCAGGATGAAAGTGGTAGCCCTGTCATGATCCGATTCTTGGCTTCTTTCCTCTCTCTGCCCAGGATGTGCCCCTGATAAGCTTGGCCAACATCTTGCACAATGCCAGGCTCTGGCAGGATGCCATTGTGGTGGCCACCATGGCTGTAGAGATCGCACCGCACTTTGTCGTGAATCATTTTACCCTTGCCAATGTCTACGTGGCCATGGTGAGTAGCAACAGGCCCTGAGTAGGGGGCTTGGCTAACTTACTCTCTTTGGATACAGAGATCACTTTGTTTCCTTTATTCCTCTCTTGGTCAGAATGTCTGAACTGGGGTTCGTTTTCCTCCTGAGGAAACTGAAGGGGTGCAGTTAGGTGGTTCCCAGAATTTGTGGCATGGCACAGTGGCCTGTTGAGTCTTTCTCTTCCTCTAAGCTACCAATATGGAGTAAAAGGCCTACTCCTGAGTTGTAGAAGGTGGCTGGGCAGGGCAGCACTTAAAACTTCAAACATCTCCTAGAAGGAAAACCAGCGTTTTCTAGATTTACAAGCACAGCTGAGATTCCCAGCTTGGCTTCTGCCTTGCAGTTGAGAATGCTAGTGGTGCCAACACTTGATAGTTAGGATTCCAGGCCTCTCCGGGCCAGTGTTTAGAACCATGACCCCACCGCTCTTCCAAGGTTCTGAGATTAAAAAGCACTGTCTCCAGTTTCACCTCCTTCAGTGACGGCATCCTCCACACTCTTCCCCTCTACTGGGGCCGGCTCCATCATTTCTGGTGTGATGTCATGGCCTGGCAATAGAAGCTGCCTTTTCCTCCCAGACCTCAGAGGTTCAGTCCGTTTTGTTTACCTTAAGAGGCCACTGAAGGGGGATTGCTGCCACTAGCCACGTGGACACCTAGGACACCTGGCAGGGCATAGGGGAAATCAGGGGTGGAGTGTTTTTATTTCTCACATCTGGTTGTCTGTCCCCACACAGGAGGAGTTTGAAAAGGCCATGATGTGGTATGAGTCAACACTAAAGCTGCAGCCCGAATTTGCACCCGCCAAGAATCGCATCCGGACCATCCAGTGTCATTTACTTATGAAAAAAGAGCGACGTTCTCCTTAATCTTCCTCCTCTCCCTCCTCCTCTCTCTCTGTCTCTCTCTCTCTCTGTCTCTCTCTCTCTCTGTCTCTGTCTCTGTCTCTCTCTCTCTCTCTCTCTCTCTCTCTCTCTCTCTCTCTCTCTCTCCCTCCCTCCCTCTCTCATGCTCTTCATTTTTTAAAGAAAGAAACCAATCATTGTCCAGTATCTACTCTTAATGAGGTGTGTGATGATAACCTGGGGGATCAAGACAGGGGGTTTGGTTTGGTCCTTTTGGTTCCTTTCCCCCTCCCCCTCCCCTCCCCTCCCTGCCTTCCTCTCAGAAAGAAGCATCTTTGGAAACAGTTGTTCCAAACAGAAACTGTAGCTTAAGAAAACCATGTAAATAACTGAGCTGAGAAACTTCCGAAGTTTCCTAAACACCTTTCGGGTTTTCTCAGTGGTCCAACCAGCTCCTACCTTATGGAGGGCGGTGGGACAGTCCTGACAATTATCTGCTTCCTAATGTTGTAGCATCTGTTGGTGGAAATGCAAAAAACCCATCCCTACACCAGATAACAAGAAGCCATGTCCAGCTGTCCATCCATTGGAAATTCATGCTTTTACCCAGTCTTGTCCAATTCATGCTGCTGTGTTACAAGCCCAGAGGTAGTTTTCAGGGGGGGGCCGGGGCGGGCGGGGGTGGGGGGGAAGTGATTTAAAAAACAAAATCTTTGAGAAGAAAAAAAAAACCTTAGGAACATCCAACCTGTTGTAATGTTATTTATGTTGGGGGGTGGGGTGGGAGGGAGGGACTGAGTCGAGGAAAATCAGCGATGTACAACATCTGAACCATTTGTATTTTGATCACAAAACACAGGGAAGCCATTAAGTTGGAACTTACATAGGATGTGTTTATACGTATGTGTGTAAATATACATATATGTCCACACATATATACATAGAGATCTACCTCTACCGCTAGGTATATATGGATGTGTATATGTATATTTGCAGACCTCTGCAGACCTGAGTCTCTGTTTACTGATCTTTTTGTTCACTGTATTACCCATCTCAAAAAAAGGTACAAGTGTAAACTCCCTCTCTCTGAGGCCTTCTGACTCAATGCTACTCCAAGTGAGCTGCCTAGAACTGTTCAGATCTAAATCAAGCTTTTCCCTTTGGTCCGGAGAGGACCACAGCCTCCAGACCATGTGAAATCTACAAGGGCACATACTGAAAACAAAAATAAAAACTGTTTATGAGCAAAATACGCGTCCCTTTGTGGTGGTGGTCTTTTGTTTTGTTTCTTTTCCTTAATTCCAGATTAATTGGGTACCTACAAGCCCCTGCTTTAAACTCTGACCTACACCATGAGATTTAAGACATCCTTCTCCTTCTTGCCCTCAACCAGAAAGGAAGGGCCAGACCGGACAGGGACTGAGTTCCGTGGTTGGCAGGCTCCTCATCATGACAGTTAGCTAGTGAAGATTCCCGCTTTCCTTTCCCCAACTCCCCCATCAGCAGATATTGAGGGTTTATACACGCAGTTAACCCTCACACTAAGGAATCATCTCAGTCCCAAAAGGAAGCCCATCCAGTCCCAGTTCTGATCTTTCACTGCCATTACGTGCTCATTGACCAGAGGGGCCTTTGGTGACACCCCAGGAAAGGTTGGAATTGGTTGGGTTCTCCTTTGAGGATGAAGATCCCAGTAAAGCCTGAGGTACCTGAAGGACTAGAAGTCTAGAGCTCCCATTCACTTAAGGGATACATGAGTTCGTGTTCTTGGTTCTGCCTCTCCTAGGCAACAATCCCACCAGGCCTTTGGCAGGCCACCTTCTTTCTGGGGTTGCTGCGGCCAATCCTCACCGTGTGGCCTGCCTTGGGATGAATCTGGATTTCACTGGGCTGGTCCTTGGTCAAGAAGCATTACCTAGAGCGGGCCCACACTTGAGGTCTTTGCAGCTTGTCGGGCAAAGACAGAGTTGGTGTAGACTTTGAGAAGCAGAATACACATTCCCTTCTCTGCATGACCCTCTGCGTCTCTCACCTAGGCCACTGCTTTAGCCTTTTTAAAAATTAAATTGCACTTTTTCCAATCAATGAAAATCTACCTTCTCCATTGAGAAAAGAAAGAAAATTTTTAAGAAACTGTTACAAACATATATGTATTCCTGCATTGGCTGCATCTAAACCTCAGTCTGCCCTCTTGAGTCTATCACCTCTCTGTCAGAAGGTGGGTAGCATATTTCATCTGGAGTCATGGTTGGTTGCACAATAGAGCCTTCGCGCTGGTTTCCCTGTCTCAGGTCTCTCCCCACACCATCCATCCTCACTCCACTATCAAAGTGACTTTTCTAAAGTCTGACCATATTAACTCCCCTGCTTAGGGATCTCTTGCCCCAAGGACCAAATATAACCTCAGCATCGACATCAAATTGTTCACAACATAGACCCTCCCATCTTGACTGTCTAACCTGGTGCTCCATTTCCTGTTGCTGTGACTTTGTACTGGTTTTCCCTCCTGAGGAGATTTCAAAGAGCCTTCTACCTCCACCTCTCAGTTTACCCAGACTCAGCTCAAATCCTGCCTTCAGCAAGAGTCCTTTCTCAGTTCTCCTACCCACCACTCTCATTGTTAGGAATTTTTCCCTGAGAAGCTTAAATTTGCCTCTGTGGCTTTCATGCCCACTGCTCCTAACCCTTCCCTCTCTTGCCAAAGAGGACAAGCTTAACCCCCTTTTCCACAGCTAGCTGCTAAAGTCAGTGGAGAGAATGCTGGATCTGCAGTCAGGAAAACCCAAGTGAAAATCTTCCCTCCAAAATAAACAAATAAATAAATAGTTGAAATAGAAATAAAAATATTTCCTCAGCTACTTAGTAGCTGCATGACCCTGGGCAAGTTATATAACCTCTCTCTGCCTCAGTTTCCTGCTCTAAAATGAGGATAATAGACCGTGGTTGTTGTGAGAACTAAGTGATTTTGTATTGGTACATCATTTCACAAAGTGTGAAGTGCTTTGTAAATGCTGGCTATTATTGTTAGGAGAGGGAGGAGCAGCAAGTTTAATGAGGTATATTTCAGGGAAATTTTCTGTGGCTCTGTTTCTTTTTTTTTCTTTGCTGCTACTGGACCAAGATGCCTCCTTAGCCATCATTCCTATCTGCGTTGTCTCCCTGGTAGAATATAAGACCCTTGAGGGTAAGGTCTCTGGCTTTTGCATTTGTATCCCTAGTGCTTAGCACATAGTAAGCTCTTAATATATAGATGCTTTTTTATCTATTGAATCCTAGATTTAGAACTAAAGGGAAATTTGGAGGTCATCGAGTGTCCTATCTTCATTTTATAGAGAAAGAAGCAGGGTGACACACTTGGTAAGTATCCTAGTGGGAAAATTTGCTGGATTTGTTCCCACCTCAGAGGATTACTGGCTGTATGACTCCAGGCAAGTCACTTAATCCTGCTTGCCTCAGTTTCCTCAAGTGATCTAGAGAAAGAAATGGCAAACCATTCCAAGAAAACCCCAAATGCAGTCACAAAGAGTGACTGAAAAGTAGTGACTGCATACATACACACACACACACACTTTCTATTAGAGCAGGCAATTTCCACTCAATGACCAAGTGCTTAATGAATGCCCCCTGTGTGCCCAATGCCACTGGGGTTGGCAAGGAAGTACAAAGTTGTGATCCTTGCCTTCAAAGAGATCAGTTTCATTTGAAAGAAGTAATCCCAAATCAGTGCAAAGCAGGAAATTGAGAAAAAAAGGCCTGAGTCCATCCTTAGATAGGTAAGGACTGGCAGGTGGTCTAGGCTGCTTTGCAAGGTGTGAGCTCTTGACCCTGACTGCAATCATCAGCCAAAGTGTAGGCAGGTAGTTTAGGCAAGTGCTGCTTGTGGATGGAACAGAAACTGGTCTCCATCCCCACCTGGGATATGGAGGGAGAGATACTGTTGTTACTAATAGCTAGCCTCCCATATTCTGGCCACCCCACCCAGTCCTGTTCCTTGGCCACCTGCCCTCCCTCTTAGCAGAGGCAGTGGTATCTGGACCACAAAGCCTTCCCTTTTCAACATCAACAGCAAGCTGCTTGACTCCATGCTGGGACCCCAAATGCATTACAAGTTCCCTTTTATGTCTGGGCCCTGAATTCCAAACCTTGACTCTTCCTGGGGAGTCCTCTACTTTGAATAGACAATCCCAAAAGTCCTCTTCCCAAATTTGGCAGAGATAGTGTGGTGTAGTGGAAAGAGAGAGGGGGATTTGAAGCTCTATTCTGCTATGAAGTAGCTGGGCAAGACCCATCCTCTCTGAGCCTTGGTGTCCTTCTCTGTGAAATGGGGTAATTATACATCTATCACCCTCATTATGGGTTTGAGGGGAGGAACATGCTATTTCACTATTTCAATATGAGCTATTTTTTCCTGCCCTACATCATAAACAAAACCTTTTTACGATGATCCTGGTTTTCAGAGGACCATGGCCTTTAATTGTCAATTAATCAAAAAACATTTGTGCCAAACACCCTTCCTCAAACACCCTCAAAGGACCCGGAAGATGTCCTTCAACTCTCTGAAAAGAGGCTAACCCAGTTCTGGTAGTGGAGAACGTTCCCCAAAATCCAACCCAGGGCATCAGCAAGATTGCTGAGCCCCTTCCCATTGTGAAAGGTCTGGGGTTTTGGGGTGGGCCCCCTCTTGTACCCCTCTGCTTGAGTCCCCGTATCTAGAGAGAGGGGATGGTTTGAGAGAGCAGACATCATCAGCTTGTTGTGGGCGGTGCTGGGCAAAATTGGCCCCAGCTCATTTTGCGGGGACAGGCCCATTGCTTTTCAGATCCTGCAGGTGGCAGCTGGACCTAAGGCTGAGCATTGGTGGGCTGAGCCTGGGCAGCCCAGGTGGTGATGCCTCTGTTCTGACAAGAACCAACAGTGTCCTTGAGGAGCAAAGATGAAGAAACAAGGTTTGTTGCAGGGAGGAAGCTGGCGAATGACAAACCAGCAGAGCAGAGGGAAGTTCACCCCTGCACTTCATTCCTATCTCTTCAAATGAAAAATCGCCACCCCCTCCCCCTGCCCTCTCCCCCTTCACAGATACCTCTTGCTCCTTCAATTCCCTACATCACCCATTCTTTTTTCTTTTTTTTTTTGCTTAGGCAATAAGGGTTAAGTGACTTGCCCAGGGTCACACAGCTAGTAAGTGTCAAGTGTCTGAGGCCAGATTTGAACTCAGAAATCCTGAAATCCAGGGCCAGTGCTCTCTCCACTGCACCACCTAGCTGCCCCTACATCACCCATTCTTTTGAGAAAGAGTTCTTCCTCCCTCAAGCTGAAAAGGGCTTGGAGTCTAAGACTCAAAATTATAGAATCATAGGAACGTCAAAGACCATCTAATCCACCCCCCCCCCTTTTTACTGATGAGGAAATTAAGGTCCAGGGAGTTTCTGTGACTTGCTCCAGCTCACAAAGAAAGGCTGGATTTGAACCCTCATCCTCTGATCTGGGACTTCAGGGCTCTCCACTGGTCACAACTGACTTACTTGCCCAGGGTCACCCAGAATATGTGTCACACAGAGGAAGGCATGTTCCTGGAAGATAGAACATTTGCAGAATTCTCTTCCCCCTGAGGCCAGGTGAGCATTCTCCCTGTGGCCTAAGTGCCAATCTGTACTTTTTGTACTTTGAAAAAGAGCAGTCCTCCTGTCCTTGAAAGCCCCTGCCTAGGCACCCCAGGACTGCAGATTTAGAACTAGAAGGGACTTTAGAAGCAATCACATCTACCTCCATGCCTCATTTTGCAAACGAGGGAAATGAATCCCAGAAAGGTGAAGTAATTTGCCTGGATCACACAGGTGCTGAGTAGTGAGTTCAGTCTCCCCAAGCAAGGCTGGCTACAGTGTTTGTGGGGTACTCTCGAGGAATTGGGTTGTCACTTCTCTAATGCCATTGACTGGAGCCCCACTTAAGGGTATCCACCCCTACTGTTCACCACTAGCCAATTATCTTTTGCTTTTTTTTTTTTTTTGGTGAGGCAATTGGGGTTAAGTGACTTGCCTAGGGTCACACAGCTAGTAAGTGTTAAGTGTCTGAGGCTGGATTTGAACTCAAGTCCTCCTGACTCCAGGGCTGGTACTCTATCCACCATGCCACCTAGCTGCCCCTAGCCAATTATCTTTTACAAAGAGATATTTACTTTGAAGACATGGCAAGAACATAAATGCAAATATTTCTTTTCCCAATACCTGGGGGTACATTGTCCCCTATACCATCTAGGTCTCTGGGGAGAGCAGACTCACACTTACCAGAGTTTCCACATAGCATTGGTTCCAACAAGTTCATGTCCAAATGCTCCATCTCAGCCAAATTAGACCTTGACTCAGCTGTCACTGGGCCAGGTGCCCAAGGTCATTGTGTTCTCTACTACTTTCTGGACCTCAGATGGTTCACTCTTCTGCCCTTTCAAAACTCTTACAGTTGGAGTCTCCAATTTCCTCCACCTCAAATGAAAACATGCCAAAGAAAAGAAGCAAGGTCTATTATAATTATGGGGCCACATGTTGGCCTTAGGAGGAAGAAACACAAGTCCTTTCTCCTTATAGCAGTCAGCTAAGCAGAAGTCATGCGAAGAAGGAATCAAAACCAATAGACAAGATCAACAAAGGTCCCCCTGGTTCTGGCTCCACAACTGCAGTTCGTAAAAGAGAGTGCTCTTCTCCATCTGGTAACTGAACTGCAACCAGTTTCAGAGCATCCACCTGTGCTCCAAGATTATACATGATCATCAGGCTCCCCAATATCTTACACCTAAGGAATTCTTATGAGTGGCTCTCTGCTCGTGTTTATAAAGACTGAGCTCAGTGGCTAGTCCCCATTACTAGTGTATGAGATGGGATTTGAACTCAGATCTTCCTAACTCTAAGTCTAGCGTTTTATCCACTATGCCACTAGATGTTTAACTCAGATTGCAATTTAGTCTCAGTTCCTTAAGATATACATGGTGCATGGGGCAGCTAGGTGGCACAGTGGATAGAGCACCGGCCCTGGATTCAGGAGGACCTGAGTTCAAATCCAGCCTCAGACACTTAACAATTACTAAATTACTAGCTGTGTGACCCTGGGCAAGTCACTTAACCCCAAATGCCTCACCAAAAAAAAAAAAAAAAGATATACATGGTGCAGTGGATAGAGTGCTGCCCTGGAGTCAGGAAAACTCATCTTCTTGACTTCAAATTTTACCTCAGACACTTATTAGCTAGGTGACCCTGGGCATGTCACTTCACCCTGTTTGCCTCCGTTTTCTCGGCTATAAAATGAGCTGGAGAAGGAAATGGCAAACCACTCCAGTATGTTTGCCAAGAAAACCCTAAATGGGGTCCTGAAGAGTCAGACAAAAATGAAAATGACCGAATAACAACAAAATACATAGCCTGCATGCCTCAGGGTTGGAGACTGAACCCAAGTCTTCCCGATTCTAAGACAAGCTGAAGAAATGGTGCCATTATTACAATAAACATCTGACCTCTCAAGTTTATTACCTGAAAAGGGAATAGTATTCAGAAGGTTTGAGTTAAAAATGTTTGTTGAAAAATTCAGCCTGTCTCCCTACCTGAATTCCAAGCCCTTGGAAGGCAAGGACCTTGTTTAGCCTGAAGATCTTAAATACTTCAGGAGACCTTGAGAGCTGTTTTCCAGTATTTGAAGTGGCAGAGGTATTAGGTTTGTTCTACTTGGCCCCAGAGGAAAGAACTGGGGGAAAAATGAGTAGAGAGTTGAGCTTCATCAAGAACTTCCTAATGATTGGAGCTGTTCAACACTGGGCAACTCCAGCCCATCCCCACTCCTAGAGGTCTACACACACTGACCTCAACTCAGAGATGCTGTAGAGAGTACCAGTCAGGTATTACTTTGATTAAGTGACCTTCCTGGTCCTTTGTGGCTCAGAGATTCTGTCTCTCTGATTTCTATATCTCTAGGTCTTCCCTACCCAGAACCTAGGACACCATTAGCACATAGTAGGTGTTCAGTAAGTAAGATTTGTTGATGGTTTGTTGAATAATAACATTTGGCTTTCTGGGGCCCCTTTGGACCAGAAGGAAATTTTGACGTGTGGCTTCCCTAACCCCATTGCGAATGCTGTATTATATACTAGTTGCTGTACGGGTCCTCTCCCCCGGAACCTTGGCGTTTTACATTCTGTGACATAGGAGCTTGTGTATCTTTGTATTCCCCTGCACCTAGCACAGTGCTTGGCATATAGAAGGTGTTTAATAAATGTCCATTGAATTGAATCTATAGAGTCCCTTGGTCAGCTCTTTCCAGGTGCAGGTTGGGGCAGGGCAGCATGATAACAGTGATTCCTCTGAAAGAGGTCAACCAAGAACAACCTGCCCACCTCCTTCTCAAAAGCCCAGCCCTGAAGCTGTTTTTAGGGGCTCAGCATCTTCCCAGGGCCCACACCCACCATGGTGGAAGTAGTCATCACTAGGTGAGAAGGTAATAATAATTTTTTTAAAAGAACCATGTGGCTTCACAGCCACAAGGGGGAGCTAAAAGGACTGATCTAGAAGGAAACCAAGGAACAGAATGTCAACTCCAGAATGGGGAGGACCCGCATCCACCAGCACCCAAGGAGACACCAACATGGGAAGAGGGTGGGGGGCCCAACTGGCACCTTCACTCTCAGAATGTTTTATAATATGGATGTGTCAGAGACACATGAGAGTGAGAGGGGAGAAGCAGCTGAGCTGGGGGTCTAGTAAGCCAAATTGACCCCCCCAAAAAAAAACCCCATGGATTCCTAGGATTTAGCCATAATAGTCTTTGGAGATCATCTGTCTTGTTAAAGATAAGGAAATTGAGGCCCAGAGTCTCACTGGTAAAAGAGAAGAAATGTCATCGCTGGACACTTCTGTCTTCTCCCCTTGATCTGTCGTTCTAAAACGACATCACCTAGGGCGCTGATCGGCCCCAGTGGTGAGACCAGGCAGGGGGCAGCAGATAAATACAGAGAGAAACAGGGTCACAGTCTCACAATCTCTTTCAGTTAGAAGATTCAGATCTAGAAGGGACCATAGACATCTCCTAGGACAACCCCCCACATTTTACAGATAAGGAAACTGAGGCCCACAGAGGCCACATAACTAATGAGTATTGAAGCCAGGACAGGAAATGAGGTTCTCTGATTCAAAATCCTGCTCTCTTTCCACTAGGACAAGGGGAACAGTGTGGTCTAATGGGAAGGGTATAAAATTGTGAGTCAGAGTCATAAGTCCTGGGTTCCAGTCCTGGCTTCAATAACCAATTCTCTGTCTTACGATAGGAATCCAATCCAACTCAACAAGCATTGGCTACACACCTCCAACATAACCTTCAGTGTCTAGATCGTGCTGGGCGCTAGGGTTACAAGGACAAACAACAAAAAATGACACCATCCCTGCCCTCTTAATAATAATTAACATTTTTAGGATGAGCTAAGATTTGCAAAGCACTTTCCTTGTGTTATTTCATTTGATCCTCACATCAACCCTGGGAGGTAGGTGCTTTATGATCCCCCTTTCACAGATGAGGAAACTGGGTGTCTTGCCGAGGTCACACAGCTAGAATGTGTCTCAGGTGGGATTGGACAGTAGGTCTTTTCGACTCCGAATCTTCATCATGCCACCCAGCTACTTACAAATCCTGGAGAGAAACAACACGGACACAGAGAAATCAAGGTGTCCAAGAAATCACTAGAGAGAAATCAGAGACAATGGGGGAACCAGGAAAGGTTGCTTCTAAGGAGGTGTCATTTCAGCTGAACCTTGGAAGGAACTGGGATGTATAAAATGCAGAGACAAAGGGCACTCTAGATATGGGAAAGACCCTGTTCTGTGCTAAAGTGAGGAGGTGTCAGATGCAGTGTCCTAAATGGGAAACACCAAGTTGATTGGTTTAGCTGGACTAAAGAGTGTGTGAAGGGTAATAGCATGTAACAAACCTCAAAGACAGGGTGAAACCAGATGGGGAAAGGCTCCTGAGGGCCCCTTCTCCCATTGGTGAGTTTTTCCCAGAATCTCCATATTAGGGAAGGGCCCAGAACCCTCATTCCCCATTCTCCATATTTTTGTCCCCATGGCTCACGTGTCTCTGCCTGACTCTGCTGTGAGAGTCTTCTCTCATTGGTGAGTTTCTTCCTGAAATCTCCATTTTGGGGAAGGATCTCAATCAGCCATCTTCTGATCCCCCTCCTCCCTCCACTTTTCCGTTCCCCTTTAATTCGACTTCCTCCCTGATTAGAATATAAGCTCCCTGAGGGCAGGGACTATCTTTTTCTTGTATTTGTATCCCTGGTGATTAACACCGTGCCAGGCACATGGTGAGTACTTAATAAGCATTTTTTCTTTTTCTTTTCTTTTCTTTTCTTTTTTTTTCTTTCTTTTTATTTTTTGGCAGGGCAGTGAGGGTTAAGTGACTTGCCCAGAGTCACACAGCTAGTAAGTGTCAAGTGTCTGGCTTTGAACTCAGGTCCTCCTGAATCCAGGGCCGGTGCTTTATCCACCTTGCCACCTAGCTGCCCCCTTAATAAACATTTTTCAACTGATTGTCCAACTGGCTAGCTTTAGATCACAGAGTATTTTGTATTTTACCCTTAAGGCAACAGAGAGTGACCAGAGCTTCTTGAGCAGGTAAATGGAATGGCCAGAAATGGACTTGAGGAATGTCAATTCAGCAGCTCAGTGGAAGGATGGATTAGAGTGAAGGGAAACCAGTTACGAAGTTTGTAATAGTCCCAGGAAAAGACAGTGAAGGACTGAATCGGAATTAGGCTGGTTGTGATGTGAATGGGCAGCTACAGTGGATAAAACACTAGACCTGAGTTCCAATCTGGCCTCAGACATTTACCAGCTGTGTGACCCTGAGCGAGTCACTTCACCCTGTTTGCATCAGTTTCTCCTTCTGTCAAGTGAGCTGGAGAAGGAAATGGCCAAACCACTCCAGGATCTTTGTCAACAAAACCCCAAATGGGGCCACAGAGAGTCAGACAAGACTGAAATGACTCAACAGTGACAATAACACTCAGGAAATACACTCAAGAAAAGCATTCACAGGGCAGGTAGGTGGCACAGTGGATAAAGCACCAGCCCTGGATTCAGGAGGACCTGAGTTCAAATCTGGCCTCAGACACTTGACATTTACTAGCTGTGTGACCCTGGGCAAGTCACTTAACCCTCGTTGCCCCCCCCTCAAAAAAAAAGAGAGAGAAGAAAACACACCTCTCATTTTTTTGTTGGAGAGAGATAGAAAACTGGGAAGAACACTATCTTGGGAGTTAGAGTACCTGAGTTCAAATCCTAGCTCTATTACTTATTCCCTGTGTGACATTAGGTAGGCTAATTCCCTTCCCTGGGCCTCAATTGCCTCATCTGTAAAATGAAGCAGAGTGGCTAGTGGGGCAGCTAATAAAACTCTAGGCCTGGAATCAAGAAGACTCATCTCCCTGAGTTCAAATCCAACCTCAGACATTCACTAACTGAAGTGACTGGGAAAGTCACTTCACTGTGTTTGCCTCATTTTCCTCATCTGTCAAATGGGCTGGAGAAGGAAATGGCCAAAGTGCTCCAGTGTCTCTGCCAAGAAAACCCCAAATGGGGTCATGGAGAAGCAAACACAACTGAAAATGACTGAACAACAACAATAAAATCAGGCAATTGTTAGATGAGCTCTGAGGTCTCTTTCAGCCCTAAATCTCCAGTGCAATGAAAGCTACACATGCTGGCAGACTCCTTTAGTTTGACTTAACTGCTTTTCTTTGTCACTGGGGGAAGAGTGAAAAGGATACATCCAGAAATGACTTCCCTGGGAAAACAAAAGGCTTTTTTTTTTTTGAGTTGGAGATGAAGACTCAGTAAATCTGATACTCTCTCTCTTTCAATATGGCTGCCCAGAGACTCCTCCCTGATGAGCAGACTCACCTGCGGGTGATCCCTTCCAAAGCTCACCCTCCCAAGCCCTTCACTCCTTAGCACTTGTCTTTCAGGACTCATTCTAAAGTCTGGAGGCCCACGAAGAAGCCTCCGCTTGTGGTTGCTATGGTGACAGCACCATGATTTCAATGGGCTTCTCACCCTGGATCCCTCAGCTCCTTAGCCCTTCCATCTGCAAACCTGCCTCTCCCAGGGCAAAGCAGACAGAAGCAAATCCGAGTTCTCTTAATGACCACCCCTAGGGCTTGGGCAGGACCAAAGGGGAAGAAAACCCTTCTGTTTATCAAACTAACAATGTGTTACCCAAGGCCTTGGGATTCCCAAATCCTGGTGATGGTCAGGGGAGGAATATGGGAAATAATAGGATCTGACACACAGAGTCCCTTAAGGTTTGCTTAGAGGATATCTTATTATCCACAATTTACCAAAAAGGAAACTGAGGCTCAGGTGGGTTAAATGACTTGACTGTGAGCACACTGCTATTGAGTATCTGAGGCAGGATTTGAACCCATATCTTCATGACTGCAGTCTAGCACTCCTTCCACCCCCATCAAGCTGCCTAAGGACTATGGACCAAGTTAGTAAAAGTCTGGAAACTTCCTGTTTGCAGACCCATCCACCTTTATGGGACCCTGGCACTGAAGTCGAGTATTTATTAAGCATTTCCTGTGTACCAGTCATTGCACTAGGGATAGGGATGGGGCAGGCATTGGGGGTACAAAGGAGGGCCAAAACAATCTCTTCCCTCAGTGAACTCACATTCTAAAAAGAGATAGACTGTGAAAATATCTAGGTACATGCAAGAGATAGACCTAAGAGAGGAAAGTCATATGGAAGGAGATGGCGTTTGAACTGAGGACCAGGAAGGACCTTCCGCAGAAGGACAGATTTGAGCTTAGTCTTGAAGGGGGACAGGGAAACTAAGAGATGGAGGTAGGTGAGTGCAGAGCATTCCAGGCTGGGGAGGCGGGGGTGCAATGTGCAAAGGCCTGGAGCAGGAAAAGGGGTTATCTGAAGAACTACAATTAGGATGCATAATTAGATCATGTTGTTGTTCATCCTTCATTCTCAAAGGGGACCAATGACATCATGGAATGAGGTCTTGACTTGTACGTGAATTGGGTTTCAGTGAGGCAGAGCTGTACAGAGTCATCAGCCTCACTCTTTCTTCCAGAATCATCAAAGTCCAGTGGCAGGACCAAAGTCAAGATGACTGGCGATGGCCCAAGATGCAATGGATGACCTTGTCTGACCTAGCTCTAAGCACTCCACAGTGCCTGCTTTAGCTGCCTTTGTGGCCATTGGAACAAATTGTTCTTAGTCACCCATTCTACCGGCATTGCTTGAGGTAGATATCCGGTATCCTCAACCTAGTTTAGCCCATCTGCTAGGATAGTTTACTGATGTATGACCACCAAGCATGCCACAGCTTCTTGGAGCCACAGGTGTGAGTTGGGTGGCAGGTGGACACCAAAGGTGGATGAGCAGCCCTGAAAAGAGCTCAACAAGTCCTCACACCAGAGGTGCTAGTCCTCCCTGACACCTTCATACACCCTGATTAGATCATAGCATGAGAGGAAGGGAGGAAGGCAGAAGAAGACTAGAAAGGTAGGAATGAGCCAAGTTGTGAAGGGCTTTAAATGGCAAGCAGAAGAATTTCTATCTGGCCCTGGAGATGATAGGGAGCTACTGAAGATACTTGAGTAGGGAAGGTGACATGGTCAGATCTATACTTCAGAAGAATCATAATGAGAGCTGAATGGAGGATAAGCAGAGTGGGGAGAGGCTTGAGACAGGGAGACCAGGTGCACTTCTCTGCTGAGATCACAAACCTGTACCCATGATCCTACACACCTCCTTTCCTAAAAAAAATTTTCTTTCTTTGTCTTCCCCTTAAGAACCCATTTACTCTCTTTTATTGTCCTATAAGAAAAGTTTGGTGTCTTAGCCTCTTGCTAACCTAGAACAGCCTACAGGTGTGTCTCTGGTTCTGGGAGAGACACTCACCTGTGCCCAGGTCTTCATGGCTACCACACCAAACCTTTAGCCATATAATGAAAATCCAGAAAAACTGAACCAAGGAAGGCTTGTAGACTGGAAAGAATATTGAACTGGCCATAAAATTTGGTACTGATCCAGTATGTGTGACTAGTTATCTGTGTGACCTTGGACAAATTACTTTCCCTTTCTGAGCCTAAGCTTTTTTCACTAGTAAAATGAATGTTGGATTATATGATAGCTAAGGTCTCTCCTGTGACTCTAGTCTTCATTTTTAGTACCTCCTACTCAGTTATTTATTTATTTTTATTTTTTTGCAGGGTTATGGGGGTTAAGTGACTTGCCCAGGGTCACACAGCTAGTAAGTTTCAAGTATCTGAAGCCAGATTTGAACTCAGGTATTCCTGAATCCAGGGCCTGTGCTCTATCTACCGTGCCACCCAACTGCCCCACTCCTACTCAGTTTTGCACCCAGTAGGTCCTTTATAAATAAACTAGTTGTATGTATCCATGAAACATATTGTATCCCCCTAATAAAATATAAGCTACATGAGAATAGAAACTGTTTCATTTTTTCTCCCAGCACGTAGTCTGAAGCCTGACACAGTGAAGGCATTGCATTAAACCCCACCTAAATTAAAAGAACAAACTAGACCCCTAGTCACAGGCCTCAAAGGGGAAGAACCCGAGACCTCTCATTAAAAGCATTGTCTCGGGGCGGCTAGGTGGCACAGTGGATAAAGCACCAGCCCTGGATTCAGGAGTACCTGAGTTCAAATCTGGCCTCAGACATTTGGCACTTACCAGCTGTGTGACCCTGGGCAAGTCACTTAACCCCCAATGCCCCGCAAAAAAAAAAAAAAAAAAAAAAAAAAGCATTGTCGCTTCTCTCACCAACAGGCAGGATGAAGTGATGTAAAGAGAGCAAGCTCTAGGGGCAGCTGGGTGGCACAGTGGATAAAGCACTGGCCCTGGATTCAGGAGGACCTGAGTTTAAATCCGGCCTCAGACACTTGAAACTTACTAGCTGTGTGACCCTGGGCAAGTCACTTAACCCCCATTGCCCTGTAAAAGAGAGAGAGAGAGAGAGAGAGAGAGAGAGAGAGAGAGAGAGAGAGAAAGCTCTGGTGAACTAGTATCTTCAGAATCAGTCCTGGATGCGTAGCCAGTGAAAGGGCCTACTCTTCATCCGCATCATTACATTACATGTCAACACATGCTCCGAATCACTTCCGTCCCAAATCAGCATGACTCTGGAAGCAGGTTCCCTGGCCTCTTCTGCACTAAGCATTCTGAGCATGTTTAATAAAGGCCAGGCTCATTGGTCAGTCCACCATTACACTTGTCACATACCCTTGGCTTTGTGCTAGGTCTAGGTGAGAGAGGGCCAATATCCCCCATCACACCTATAGAGGGTCTACCTATCGACAGCCCTATCACCACACTCCCCATCCCTGTGACTTCTCCAGCCAAAGCACCTTCTCTGGCCATCATTCCCTTACGTGTGTTGTCTTCCCTCAACAGGCGCTATAAGCTTCTTGGCTGATGCTTTTGTACTTGTATCCTTGGCCTCATTTAGCACAGGGCCTGGCATACAGTAAGCACTTAATAAATATTTTTATCTCCATGCATTTATGGAGGCTCCAAGCCTGGAACTTAGTCCTTCTTCACCTCTTCCTTCTCTGATGAAGACCCAGCTCAGATGCCACCCTCTCCACAAAAGACCCTCCATGAACCCCTCTGGTTAAACACGAGCCCTCTCTCTCTAAATCTCTTAAAGAATTTTGTCACCATCTCTCCTTTGCCCCAATCACAACCTACCCTGTATCACAATTGTGTGTGTCCTTATCATAACAACCACCGCCCAGCTTAGATTTTAAGCTCCTTGAGGGTGAGAACTATATTATTTTTCAGCATTATATATCCAGTACCTAGCACAGGACTGCACACAGTGGGCGCTGTTTGTTGGATTGAATTGGTGTCACCAGATCCAGAAAGTGACTCAGGAAGTGTAAAACAGAGGTCGGAGCATCAGTTAAACTTAGGATAGGGAGAGAGGGACTCTATCAGCACAGATGAAGCAGCATAGAACACTGAATAATTTGGGAAGACCAGAGTGCAAATTTAGCCTCTGATGCAAAGTCGCTTAATCTCTCTCTGACTCAGTTTACTCATCTACAAAATAAGGAGTTGGACTCAGTGGTCTCTAAAGTCCCTTCCAGCTCTCAAGCTATGATGCTCTGCAACCAAAGGAAACAACTCCAGGCATCAGTGAGTGAATGACTGTTCTTTATGGGGGGTGGGGAGAAGAATTGCTCGCAAGTTACACCCCTTCCTTATTCAGCTACTCTAGCACCCCTATGCTTCAGACCCAATTCTTCCTTGTTAATCAAAATTAAGACTAGAATAGTTGTTCTCATAGCTTTCTCAGCTTTCTGAAAGATGAAATCATCTTTAATTTTCAATCATCCTTAATAAGGCAAGTCAAAAATTTGTCCAATACTCTGCTGCTAGGAAAGCACCCAAGTCTTCTTTTAGTGGGACGGTGGAATTGGTTCAACCATTATGGAAAACAATTGGCACCATATGCAAAAATTAACTAATCTGTAAATATACTCTGACCCATATATATTAGGCATATACCCCAAGGAGATCAAGGACGGAGGAAAGGGGACCATATATCTAAGAATATTTATAGCAGCTCATTTCATTGTAGCAAAGAACTGGAAACAACATAGAGGCCCATCAGTAGGGGAATGGCTAAAGAAACTGATAATGGAATATCATTGGGACATAAGATATAAAGAATCTGTCAGATTCAGAGTAATACAGAGGGGGGTGGCTAGGTGGCGCAGTGGATAAAGCACCGGCCCTGGATTCAGGAGTACCTGAGTTCAAATCCGGCTTCAGACACTTGACACTTAACTAGCTGTGTGACCCTGGGAAAGTCACTTAACCCCCATTGCCATCCAAAAACCCCCACAAAAACAGAGTAATACAGAAAGGCTGGCTTAACATATGAGCGAGAGACAACTGCTATTTGGGGCTCACAGGACCTCAGGATACCCATTCCTTCCTGCTTTATAAATCTAGCCATGTGGTTGTGAACCATCAGATTCATTGCTAGGCACATGAGATCTCTCCTCAAGGGATTGGGTTTCCCATTCTCATATTCATTAGCTCATTGACCACTCAAGGAACATTTCTATTTGGGGCTCTAGTCTAGGGTTTCCCCAAAATGGGGAAAGAAAACAAGATATTCAATATAAAAACAGGTTTGGCATAGGGCATATGATTTATTCCTATTCCAAATAAGCTATATAATAGTTTATATGTAGCTTATAGCTATATAATAACAACAACATTGATAGCAAGCATTTATATAATACTTTAAGGTTTTCAAAGCACTTTACAAATATTATCTCATTTTTGTCCTGACAGCAATGCTGAAAGGTAGGTACTATTATCCCCATTTTACAGAGGAAGACATTGAGGCAGGTAGAGGTTAAGTAACTTTTCCAGAATCACACAGCTAGTACGATTTGAACTCTGGTCTTCCCAAACAGTGCTCTTTCCATAGCACCACCCAGCGAGGGACCCAGAGCACACATTACAGAATGACCAAAACAGAATTCAATAACTCACATGTTACTATTAGCAGCAGCATCAGGGAAGCCAATATTAAGAGCTTATTGGAGGGGCAGCTAGGTGGCACAGTGTATAGAGCACCGGCCCTGGAGTCAGGAGTACCTGAGTTCAAATCCAGCCTCAGACACTTAACACTTAGTAGCTGTGTGACCCTCGGCAAGTCACTTAACCCCAATTGCCTCACTAAAAAAAAAAAAAAAAAAAAAAAAAAAGGAGCTTATTGGGACATAAACAGTTTAAGACTGCTAATTAGCCATGTTACATTTCACCTCCATTGGCACTGTCTCTTCAATCAGCCTAGCTTACTCTTTCCAGTGCTCTCTCCAATTCACCAGCTCCTCCTCTGATGCTAATCCACTCTCCTAGCCATGGTTCAATTTTATGATTAAGGTATTTCCCCCCAGCCATCATTCTCCACTCCTCTCGGTGAGGGGCACAGCCTTTAATGGCATTGCTTCTGAATCTCTGGACTTTGACACCATGACCCCACTCCAGTCCCTTGCCCCCTCTCATCCCTCACTTTTCATCTCCTTTTTATGCTTTGTCTTCTCCCATTGGAATATAAGTTTCTTTGAAAGCAGGAACTGTCTTTATTTTTTTACCTGAGTTTTCACCTCAGCACTTACTATATCATCTGCCCCGTAAGAACCGCTTGTTGACTTGATGTGACACTGTATCCAAAAACCTCTACTCCTTTAGAGTTCTCACAGGGCTCTGTGCCAAAGGAAAGAAGACACAAAAGGGCAGTGGCCCTATTTCAGGTATAGGCTTGCCTGGGTAGGACATAGACTCACCATAGTTTATGGAGAAGGGAGGGAATAAGCATTTATTAAACACCATGTTAAACATTTTACAAATAGTATCTCATTTGATCCTCACTTCAACCCTGTAATGTAGATACTATTGTAATTCCCATTTTACAGTTAAGGAAACTGTGACCTTTGATCAGTCATTGTGCCTCCTTCTGTCCTTCACTGAGCCTCCGATACCTCATTAGTAAGATGAACAGAATCTTCTGATTCACCAAACTACTTAATAGGGTTATAGACCTTTTCTCCCCAGTCTCATCACACCAACTCTCCATGATAACCTGTAAGATTGCATTTCCTTTCCTGGCTTAAAGTTTCAGATTCACTTTCTTAATTATTCAAACTCGGCATGTCCCAAATAGAACTCATGTTCCCTTCTCTGTCCTTCCAACTCTATCTTCTTCCAAAGTGCTTTATAACTGTTCAGGGCACCACCACTAGGGGCTCATGATCTCATTGTCATCCTCATCTTCCCATTTACTCACCCCACCTATCCAATCCACTGACGAATCTGATTGTCTTTCCCTTCACAATATCTCTCCATTCATTTGGCCATAACTCAGGTTCAGGCTCTCATCACTTCTCTCTTAGACTGTTGCAATGGCCTTTAACTGGTCTCCTGGCTTTTGGCCTCTCCTCTCTCAAAATCCATCATCTACTCATCTGTCAAAATGATTTTTCTAGACCAGAGGTCTAACCATGTCAACCCTTGCTCAATACAGAGCTCTATTAGCTCCCTGGGCAGTGAGATGATGCAGTGGATAGAATGCCAGGCCTGGAGTCAGGAAGATTCATCATCCAGAGTTCAAACCTGGCCTTGGACATTTACTATCTGTATGACCCTGGGGATGTCACTTAAACCTGTTTGCCTCAGTTTCCTCATCAGTAAATTGAGCTGGAGAAGGAAATGGCAAACCACTTCAGTATCTTTGCCAAGAAAACCCCAAATGGGGTCATGAAGAGTTGGATATAACTGAAAACAACAATAACATTAGCTCCCTGTTATTTCCATAATTTAACACAAACTCCTCTATTTGACATCTAAAATTCTTTATAAGCAGACCCCTCCCAGCTACATTGCCCCACATGCAATACCTCAGACATGATACCCCATCTTTCCTTTCCATGATTTTGCACTGGTTGTCTCCCATGCCTGGATTAATACAATAGTCATGCTCTATAGACTTTAAAGTGATATATGAGTATCATTATTATTATTATTATTATTTATATCCCATCTAGCCATCTCCCTGGGCCACCTTACCTTCTTTCTGACATGACTGCCCTACTTCTCCATGCTAGGTCTGGAACTCTGTACCCCAGATCTCCAGAATCCATGCCCCCAGTTCCTGGAAAAGTTAATCCATTTGTCTTTGGGACTCCTCCCCTAGGAGTCAGTGTCTTGATTAGTGAATGAGTGAGTGCAAACTAGCCCCATTAGTCAGCTCTACCTCGATGAGCCCAGGCCCTATACCATTCATGCATCCCTTCACATTCCATCCAGTTATGCATCTGGTCCATTTTCCCATTCCTTTTCCCTTCTTCCCCTTACTATCTATTTCTTGCTCTGAGCACAGTCATCAAATCAATGGTAACATTGCCTCGAGAAAGGTTATGTCAATTGATTGGCCTATATATCAAGTCACCATCCATCCCTTTGGGCTTCTGAGACCAAATTGCCTATACGCTATTCCCCATGTGGATTGTATTTCTACATTAGAATGTAAGCTTCCTAAGGTCAGGAACTGGTACCCTCTTCGTATTTGTATCCTCATGCTTGGCACAGTTCATAGGGCACCCTAAGCTATTTATTTATTTATTCATTCATTCATTCATTCATTATTTATTTGTTTGTTTGTTTGTTTGTTTGTTTGTTTGTTTGTTTTTGCGGGGCAATGAGGGTTAAGTGACTTGCCCAGGGTCACACAGCTAGTAAGTGTCAAGTGTCTGACACTGAATTTGAACTCAGATCTTACTGAATCCAGGGCCAGTGCTTTATCCACTGTGCCACCTAGCTGCCCCACCCTAAGCTATTAACAAATTTTATTCACCCCAAGTAGGCTATGAACAGCAAGAAAAGACCCATGTGTACCAAAATGTTCATCATATCACACAGAGGACTACAGCCAGCAGTTGGGAAATGGCCAAACAAATTATAGTGTATTTAATGGAATGGCATTTATAGTGCTGTAAGGAATGATAACTATGGAGAATTCAGAGGAAATATGGGAAAACTTGTGTAAAGTGATTCAGGGACAAGGAAAACAGAGCCAAAAAAGAATATTCACCACAACTGCAACAGTTCAAGTAGAGTCAATATCAAAGAAAATGTCAAACAAGTCAAATGCAATGGCCAATATTTTCCTATTATCTAAGTCAGAAAGGACCTCAGAGGGAATTTGGTCCAACTTCTTCAATTTACAGAAGAGGAAACTGAGGCAAGAGAAGTGAAATGTCTCACCTCAAGTCATATAGGTGGCAAAGCAGGGACCTAAAGGTCTCTGACTAAATCCCTAGATTTTTTTTTCCACTAGTCCTCTCAAAGTTGAGGAGTGCATCCCTTCTTTCTGTTAACAGTCAACTGTTCTCATGAAAGTACTTTGTAGGTTAAGAGAAGTTTGGCTGTTCATCTGGAAATTCCATTGCATTGAAATAAGTGCATCAATATATTAAAAATAATAATGAATTTTAAAAGGAAGTGTGAAATATCATCTATGCCCCCAAACTTTCTAGTTTCCTACCAAAGACCTACACTTCACTAGATAAATGCCTCTTTTTTTAATTGTTTTTATTAATTTTGAACTTAAATACATGAAGATAAAGAAAAAAGAACATTTCCATGTACACAGAACAACATAAAAAGAGGATTCAATATTAAAAAATGAATTTCCATTTCATACTGCTTATTTTTTTAAAACTATATAATAGGAGCAGCTAGGTGATGCAGTGGATAGAGGACCAGCCCTGGAGTCAGGAGTACCTGAGTTCAAATCCGGCCTCAGACACTTAACACACACTTACTAGCTGTGTGACCCTGGGCAAGTCACTTAACCCCAATTGCCTCACTAAAAAAACAAAACAAAAACAAAAAACAAAAAAAAGTATGTAATAAGTACCATACATTATTTTCAAAGCTACCTTGCTTTTCTGTACTTCCTTCTGAGTTTTCTTTTGTTCTCTGCTGTGCATTTTTTTTCCTTTCTATCTCCCTCCCCACCCTGCCCTACAGAAGGTTACCATTAGCCACAAATATGTAAAACCATACTATACATACTTCTATTTATCAATTCTTTCTCTGGAGATGAATGACATTTTCCTTCATTGGTCCTTTGTACAAAAACCTTTTTTTAAAAATCTTTTTCAATGGTGAGTGAAGGCCACAATAAGAATTTGATTGATTGCAGTTTTTCTTTCCTTTTCTGACAGAATAAAACACCCCTAAGGGAAGAGATTGCTTTCATTTTGGCCTTTCTATCCCCAACACCAAGAAGTGTCTGGCATGTAGTAAGTAGGTGCTTAAGGAATACTTGGTGAATTGGATTAAATGGATTTCCAGTTTCTTCTGCATGAAGCCCCTCCTTTGGAGCCACTCACCCCAGGCAGGACTAGCTTTCTGCTTCATCCCTTCTTTGGACAATTGCAACAGTCTTCTAAGTGGTCTCCCTGTCTCAAGTCTCTCCCAGCTCCAGTCTCCCCTCCACTTAGCTGCCAAGGGGATTTTTCTATATAGCAGGTAAGTCTAACCATATCACTCCTCCGGTTCAGTGAACTCCACTGGCTTCCTATTACACCCAAGATCAAATATTAGCTCTTCTATTTGACATTTAAAGCTCCATCCATGGAGCAGCTAGGTGGCACAGTGGATAGAGCACCGGCTCTGGATTCAGGACGATCTGAGTTCAAATCCGACCTCAGACACTATACACTCACTAGCTGTGTGACCCTGGGCAAGTCACTTAACCCCAATTGTCCCGCAAAAAAAAAAAAAAAAAAGCTCCATCCATTTCCAGTCTTCTTCTACCTTACCTGCCTCCCTAGACTCTATGTTCCAACACTGGTCTATCTGCAGTTCCTCAGACTCGATATTCCCTCATCCATCTTGTTGCTTTTGCTCTAGTTGTCCTCCATGACTGGGATGCTCTGGCTCCTTGCCTCCCCCTTTTAGTTTCTCTGGTTTCCTTCAAGATTCAGGCTGGTCTTGTACAGGAGGCTATCCCAGGTCCCTGCAGCCACTAAAGCTTTCATCTCTCAAAGTGTCTTCCATTCACTCTGTGTATGGATACTCTTGTATTACCTAATGGTTTACACATTATCTTCTTCATTAGAATGTGAGCCTCCTGGGGCAGCTAGGTGGTGCAGTGGATAGAGCACCGGCCCTGGAATCAGAAGTACCTGAGTTCAAATCCGTCCTCAGACACTTAACACTTGCTAGTTGTGTGACCCTGGGCAAGTCACTTAACCCCAATTGCCTCACTAAAAAAAAAACAAAACAAAAAAAAGAATGTGAGCCTCTTGAGGGCAGGGACTATCCTTTTTCACTACAGTTGACTTTTTGGTATCTCAATCCTAATTCTGAGCTTATTACACACACACACACACACACACACACACACACACACACACACTAAGCTATACAAAATGCTCTGTAAACCTGAAAGCATTATATTAACAATAGATACTAAAAGTACTACTACTATGATGATAATGATGCCAGGAATAATGCTGACAACAACACTGATGATGACACTGATGGTGGTGGTGATGATGTCAGCTGCCTTAAACCATGGCATTTCCCAGGTGCCCAAATCAGGACCTGGAAAAGAAGATACTTGGAGACTGGTTGCCAAACCCTCTGCTTCTGATGAGAACTTCTTCAGTAATTTGGGGTCTCTCCTAGAGGAAAAGGAGCCTGTGGTAAAAGTGCAGGGCTTGCTGGGGAGGAGGACATCTTCCATCTCATTCAGAAACTCAGTGTCTACAGAGGAACTGATTTAGGCCATGACACAAGGGAGTATCGAGTGGTTGCTATGCATTGTCTTCCTAGAAATGGTGCTGGTTTGTACGCTAGTAGTCTCTTGACCACTTCAGATCATAGAAGCATAATTTAAAGCTAGAAGGGACCTTGTAAGTCATTTAGTCTGACAACTTCATTTGACAGTTGAGGAAACTGAAGCCCAGAGCTCTCAGGGACCACAGATCTAAAACTGAAAAGGAGCTTGGAGATCATTGAGTTCAAACCCTTTATTTTACAGATGAGGAAGTTGAGGAGAGGTAATTCAAACACTGTGATGTTGCTTGTTCCACTCTCTGTCCCTCTGAGCTGGGATCATAGCTAAGGTGGTAGACCTTGCAGTTGAGTGACACACCAGTTGTAAATCTCTGGATATTCCCCCATCCTCTGAGACTATGAAGCACAGTTAAAAGATCAGACAAAACTCTTGCTTGGGAGTCAACACATATGTAACATAAAGCCTGTGGTCTTATTCCTGGTGCAATTCTGGACACGTATTAAAAGGCGTGGCCATGCACTGACACTGTAGAGCCTTCTGTTCTAGCCTCAGGGTCCCCAGCATATTCAGTAGCACATCATTATCATGCCCTGGCTATGGGTCTCCTTGAGTATGCCATGACATAATCCTAGCTCAGGTTGAGCACCATCTTGGACTCTCAAAGTCTCCATCCTGATTGGAAGCAACGTTGTCTAGGAAACTATGCACCAACCTATATTGCTCATAGCACTTTGGCCACTGACATGGGCCTTCTTCTATTCCTCACACCTCCTGACTCAGTGCTTATGTATTAGCCTAAAATGTTTTCCTTCCTTACCTCATCCTCCTGGATTTCCTGGCTTCTTTCAGGACTCATCTCCCCCATCCTCTCCAAGTTCTAGCTACTCTTAGTATATTCCCTCTGAGATGACCTCCTATTTAACACTCTATATTAATTTTGTATGTACCTGGAAATTTCATACTTTTTCCCCCTTTAGACTGTGAGCTTCCTGAGGGTAGGGACCTTGGTATCCCCAATGCTCAGCTTTAGTAAATTCTAAATAAATAAATACTTGTTAATGATGGCCACTGTGGAAGCCCTTGGTTGCCAGTTGAATAGACCTTCACCTACTGTATGAAGTGACCCATTGGCACTAGGCTATTGCTCGTGTTCTTCTGACCCTGTCCAAGGACAATGAATCTCTGCACAGCAGCTCCTAAGGCTTGTTCCAGATATACAATGTGAGCAGCTAGCTCTCACTTTTGCATTCAGCAGCCACGGGTCTCACATTTCTCATATATATATATATGAGAGAGACAGGGAGACAGAGAAACAGGGACAGAGACAGAGAGACAGAGACAGACAGAGACAGAGGGACTGCCATTCAGGGCTAGGAAACCCTTTGAGCCCTGGGTCAGGAGAAAACTCTGCATTAGATATGGAAGGGTTTGGTTTAACCTAATTTTTTTTTAGTGAGGCAATTGGGGTTAAGTGACTTGCCCAGCTAGTGACTCACACACCTACTGTTAAGTGTCTGAGGCCAGATTTGAACTCAGGTCCTCCTGACTCCACTGTGCCACCTAGCTGCCCCCTTGTATATCTCTTGTGTGGACATAGTTGTCTCCCCTATTAGAGGGCAGTGACTTATTTTTGCCTTTCTTTGTATCTCTAGGGGTTAGTATGGTGCATGGTACACAGTAAGTGCTTAATAGGTACTTGTTGACTTGGCATGCAAAATCAAGAAAATAGCTATTCCCTTTCTGTAGGGTCTCAAGCAACCTTCATTTCTGTTGGATCCCACCCTTATTATATAGTCCTCGTGGCTCACAGTGCCACTGAAGTGCTAAGTCTGGGTTGTCCGTCAGGACACATGTTCTCTGCTGTTATTTCCAGGACCAAGAAGGGCACTATAGAGTGTGTGAAGGGGAGTAATATATAATCAATCTGGAAAGACTGACTGGAAATGAAACGTGGAGAACTGGAAACAAAACATGCCAGAGAATTTTGTCGTTTATCATAGAGGCAATGGGAGTGTCCCAGGCAGGGGAGGGTCATGGGCAGACCTGTGCTTTAGGAACAAGGGCATGGAAGATGGATGGCCCAGGGGACAGCCAGGAGGCAGGTTGACCAGTTGACACCCACTGCTCCCTCATCCAACAACCCGGGGCACTTTGGTTCTCTACCCTCTCTCGCTCGGGTCTTCCCCTTGCCCTGTCACTCACACCTCATGCAGTCCTCTCTAGCCATTGCTGGTTGGGAGTGGCCTGGGTGAGTCATTCCACAGAAAGGCAGGGTGGAGTCCAAGGCTGGCTCTAACCACAAGCTTTCATGGGACAGACGGCACACCACGGAAGGGCCCACCTTGGGGCCATTAGCTCCAGCAGCAGCAGACTGGCTTTGGTGTCTCCTGGTCCCTTTCCAGACCAGTCTCTATTAGATGAGGGAGGACTTGTAGGACCTTGGAGGTCACTTAAGCCAATCCCTTCATTTTATAGAAGAGGAAACCAAAGCTCAGAGAAGGGGAGTGACCAGCTCAAGGTCTCCCAGGGGTAACATGCTAGACCCAAGATTTGAACTAGGTCCCCTGCCTCTCACACCTACAACTGAACCAGGGACTTAAGATTTCCCCCTCTCAATACCCCACCCTCAGGCTTGATGGTTCCCTGCCCTTTCCATGGTAATGCATTGTCTTTCCCTCCTCAAAATATTTTAAACATTAAAAAGAAAGGCCAGATCCTGAAATCCAAGCACAATTAAAAAAAAAAAACAAAGACATCAGGAAAAATAACAAGGGATAAAAGCTCTCAATCCAAGTTGAGCTCTCCTCGACACAGATGAGAACCTGCTCTGACGTCCTTGGGCTCCCCACAGGGATTAACTCTCTGCTGCCCGAGGAGAGCTGAGTGCCTCTTACTCCCTCTTTCCTCTTCTCTCTTTCCCCCTCCCCTTAGTCTCCTCTATTTCCAAGGGGTGGGAGAGGCAAGGTGGAGGGGCTGAGATGGGAGGGGGCATTGTTTGTCTCCGGGCAGGCTATAGATAGATGAATTTCGTTCCCTATTTTTGCCAAATCTTCACAAGCATATCCCCACCCCCTCCCAATTCTTTTGTCTAAGATCTTCCTCCCTCCACCCAGTCAAAGGAATTTCCCTGATGAAACTGAACTACAAACCAAGCAGCTTGAGACAGAGTGGGGGGAGGCGGGGCAGGAATCAAGGCTACCTGTACATTTCTCACCAGCTCTTCACCTTTCCATTAAAGGGGAGCAGAAACTGGGGTCTCTCCCCCCAAGTCCCACTCCCTCCCTGTGTTAGCAATGACATAACAATGTTTACTGTTCTAGAGGAATAAAGCAATGGGTAAGGGGCCCTTACTGGTTTGATCCACACCCCCTCATGTTCCCTAAGAAATTAGACCAGGAGAAGGGAACAGGAAAAAAAAATGTTTGTGGAGCCTTACATTCTGGTGTTCAGTCCGGGTCTACACTGACATTCTCAGAAGCCTAGAATTTTCATCAGACCTTGGAACTATTGTGTGTTTTGTTTTTCAGTGTTTTTGTTTTTGTTTCATTTTGTGCTTTGCCATGATGAGGCATCTGAATGAGCTTTCCCAACTCCTTCATGAGGATGTGGTGGTGCAGGGGCTCCTGCAATCATGCATCAATGCTGGGCTAGGCTTCATGCAGAAAGACCTAGCAGGGAGCCAGTCATTTAGGGCCCCCCTGGAGAGCAGAGACTAGGAATTCAGTGACAGGGTCAAATTCAGCTGAGGGCATGGCATGGTATGGGCAAGGGGAAAGACAGAGATGCCAACTAATTGCACTTAACACATTTCCCTCCCATCCCTGACTTTACCTATGAATTTATTGGTGTAAGGAATTCTAGTGAAGAAACTCTGTCAAAGCAGATTGACACTTGTTTTTGCAATTTGAGAGTTTTGGGGAGTTGTCTAAGGCCCTAAGGGGTTAAGCAACTTGCTTAGGGCCACACAACTAGTATGTCTCCAAGGTATGGCTTGAATCCAGTTATTTCTGTATGCCAGGCATACTCTTAACCATTACATTGGGCCAACTGGTCATGAATAAATGCTGGATGGAGAGATGGATGAATGGGTGGATGGATGGATGGATGGATGGATGGATGGATGGATGGATGGATGGATGGATGGATGGATGGATGCTATCCCAAGGCCAACATTTATCCTCCTTAATGCTGATGCTAGGTATACCATAGGCCTGGTGGGCCAGTGACAAGAATGCTTGTTTACCCTTGTCAAGGGGATGAGTTCAAATTTCAAATGTGGCATCATTGGAGTGTGAGTACCCTGTATAGGAAGACATCTTTAACAAAGGCCTCACTGACATCACATTGAGGATGATCGCTTGAGGACAAATCAGAGCCAGACCATCAGACTTGACCTCTTCATGGAGTACACACAGATCTGGGTAAGAGAGAAAGACAGAAGTTGATAGCTGTTAGGGGGGTATAAGTAGTAAACTTGGGTCCAAGTGGGCGAAAGCAGAAGTCTTCTGATCTTATACCCAAAGATAGTGGTATTGGAGAAGTGGCAAGGGAGTCTCCACACCAAGCCTTCAGGAGAGAGGACTTTTAGACTTTTTCTGGACTTTTAGAACCAAGTGGCTGTGTCTGAGAAGAAGCACATGGTGTAAAAAAGCAAATCCAGAGTTTATCCTCCACTACTACTGTCAACCCTCCAATTTTTTCTCCTTTGTGGGTAGGAAAGGGGGCTCAAGTCTTATGACCGTATGATAAATCCAGGTAAGCACATAGGTCTCTGGAGGAGATAGGACTCACCAGAGGGTGAGCAGTCAGCACTTAGACATCTAGAGGCCTATAGATGATCCCTGGTAGAGATAGGGCTTATTATTGAGGAAATCTGACTCCAGCCAACCTTTCCAGAATTTTTACATTATTCTCTTTCAGTTTAACTGGCTTTGATTTTGCATAAGCTGCCTTTCATACCTTGAATGAACCCCTACATACACCTCCAACTCTCAGAATCAATAGCTTGCTTCAAAGTTTGGTAACTTCTTCTGGGAAACCTTTCTTGCCAATCTCCAATTAAGGGGGATGTTGTCCAAATGGAAAGAGTGCAGTAGCACTCCAGCTGAAGTGATGACTATGGTATTACACCCAAAAGAGAATGATACCACCCAGTCAAACCAGGAGGTGGTGAAAGATTGCAACTGTCCAGTGAAAAATAAGTCCAGAGAATCCAACAGATTGACCTGTTCAGCAGAGATTTCGTAGCCTGAGAGAGCTCAGCATCTAAGCAACTTGTAGAACCCAGTCCAGCAGCAGCTAAGCTGCGATGGGAGTCCAGTGAGAACCTATTACAGAAGCCAAAAGATCTGCTTGATCCATACTAACAGCATAGTGACCCATCAAGCTCAGACATTGCACCTTTTGTTTTTTGTTTTTTTGGGTTTTTTTTGCAGGGCAGTGGGGGTTAAGTGACTTGCCCAGGGTCACACAGCTAGTAAGTGTCAAGTGTCTGAGGCCAGATTTGAACTCAGGTACTTCTGAATCCAGGGCCAGTGCTTTATCCACTGTGCCACCTAGCTGCCCCGACATTGCACCTTTTGAGGAGTCAGTCAGCTGGGCAGTGGAATGAATGACTTGTCCATCACCAATGCCATACCTTTGTGAGGACCCTCGGAAGAAAGGATGTTGAGGTCCTACAATTCCAGAGTGATGAGTTACTTTAGCTATGCCTGCTCCCTAATTACTACCATTGAAATTTAAGTTTGAGCTCACTCTTTCTCCTAGGGATTCTATAAATATTTGTGGGAGAAGGCACCCCAGTTTTAGGGGGAAATGCTTTGTAACTGCTGTCCTTACTAAAGAGGCTCTACTGGCTGATTGTTAAGAGGAAGTACACTACTAGGGGCTCCTGAGCTACAAAGTAGAATAGCCAAACAGGGTTACCCTCTAGAACCTTTCAAATAATAGCAACCCCTTTTCAGAGAACCGATCTGCCTGTGCCAGCTGAGATTGGGGTGAATGAGCCCAGAAAGAATGTTTCACTTGTAAAACCAGAGCTAGGTTCTGGGTCACAAGTTAGATACAAATTAAGTCTCAGAGAGATTAAATAACTTGTGTAAGTTCCCACAGTTGGTAAGTAAAGGACCTGGGATTCAAACCCAAGTCTTCTGACTTAAAATGTGGAGTTGCATTCTAGAAGCCCTTGCAGGGAAAGTTAAGAGCAGCTGGAGGACATTAGAAGCCCAGGCAAGGAAACAAATCACTGCCAAAATACTTAATACTCATGGAATGTTAGTCTTTCTGGATCAGCTTCCTGATTTGACAAACGAGGACAGTGAGGGCCTTGGAAGTAAAGTGACTTTCCTAAGATCACACAGTATAGCAAGACTTCTTCCACGAATATCTCCCAGGGGCCGGGCCCTGGAGGACTATTTAAACCAGATTGGTAGGTAATGTGAATGTGACTAGGCAGCATGGCCTGTTGTGTGTCTGTAACAGTGTAATCATATGTTACAAACGTCCCCCTTAAGTTTGCCAATCAGTCAACCAATAACTATTCAGCTCATTCAAAATGCAGTGTGGAATTTACAGAGATAGAGAAAAACAGCCCTGCCCTCAAGAAGTTTACAGTGTGGGAGGGGAGATAGACACACACAAATTGAAAATGCAAATAAGAATAAATTCTTTAAGAAAGACAACCATTTGTTGTTGTGTTGGTCCCCTCTCCCACACCCTCCACAATTCATGGTCTCCTGGAGCCGTCTGATTGGCAAACTTCAGGGGGAAGAACTCAATCTGTGTCTTCTTGACTCAAGGATGGCTCTCTATCTACTATGTCATAATGCCTCTCAAGAAAGCAGTTGAAGTTCAAGTTCAAAGAGCAGATATTTTCATTGAATTCTTGAGCTCAGCCACCATCTTGGCCATTGGTTGCATTAGCTGTGAATTACCCTGCACTTTCTGCCATAATGAAAAGAGCACTTGCTTTTGAGGCAGAAAGCATGGTTTTGAATCTTGGCTCTGCCACTCATGTGACCTTGGCCAAGTTGCCTCCCCTCACTGAGCCTCAGTTTCCTCACCTGTAAAATAAGGGCTTTGGACTGAATGGACTAAATTCTCTTCCAACTACTAATCCCATGCCAGACTGGCCACAGCAGGACAAGAAGGTGATCTCGAAGGAGTGACAAATTCTCACTGTCTCACTGATGTCATTTGGGGCTTAGTCACAGGCCTCCTTCTGACTGTTGTGAGACGTCCTAATAAAATGGCTTCCACTCTGTTAAAGCAGGCTCAGATCCTATCTGAATGGCCACAGGGTATCCAGAGGTCATGCAGGCCAGGGTCTTTCCCCTACACACAGCAACACAATCCTCCAAAATAGCCAACTACCTAGTCCATTCTTTTTTTTTTTTTTGTGGGGCAATGGGGGTTAAGTGACTTTCCCAGGGTCACACAGCTAGTAAGTGTTAAGTGTCTGAGGCCAGATTTGAACTCAGGTACTCCTGAATCCAGGGCCGGTGCTTTATCCACTTCACCACCTAGCTGCCCCCCACCAAGTCCATTCTTAAAGGCCTCCAAGGATGGAAATTTCACATGAAGTTTTTTATTAAGGGACCGGAATGGGGACTTGACTGGGGATTGTATTAGTATAAGGAATTCCTGGCTGAGGAAACTTCCTCTATCAGTGCAAGTCAGCATCTTCTCTGCACCTTAAGAGTCTTAAAGAGTTATCTAGAGCACAAAAAGATTAACCGACTTGGCCAAAGTCACACAGCCACTGTGTATGAGAGGCAGGATTTGAATCCAAGTCTTCATGGCTTCAAAGACTGCTCTCTAACCACTATGCCATGCTTCCTCTAAACTTATTTATTTATTAGATTTGTGGAGTAACTTTCCCCCAAAAGGGTTCTGATTAGTACAATTAACGAATCCCCCTGAAGAGGTGGCATTATTTAAATTCCGTACTGTATGCTTTCATTGGGTTGAAATTAGCTAGCATATATTACATAAAGATAACCTCAACTAGTTTAAATTCAAATGCATACAACCACTTCAAGGAATTCCCTATTTGCACTAATCATGACCTGACTGTACTAATTATCTGTATCAGCTTTGCGTTAATCTTCAAATGTTTGTAATAATCAATCATTCTCTGCCTTTATCCAAGTAACTGATAAAATGTCTCTTTAAGGGTGAGTGTTGTTTCCTGATTTTCTTTTTAATAGCAGTGCATAGCACCGTGCTTGATTGACACTTAGTAGGTGTTTTATAAATCCTTATTGAATTCTTGTCATTCAATGACTCCATAGATGATCTTTGAGAATCAGTGGGGCCAAAAAAATTCATCACTTGGTGCTCAAATATTGGTCCATCGCCAGATTTGTTACTCAAAGATTCTCCATCTAGGCAAAATCTGACTGTTTACCCTCCACAGACAGAGCCTTTCAGAACCCAGAGTCACCTTCACATCATGAGAAGCTATCAAGAGGACTTCAGGAGGGGTGGGCCACACAAAGAAGTATTAAGCTGAGGGGAAGTTAGGTGGCTCAGTGGATAAATTACCGCCCCTGGATTCAGGAGTACCTGAGTTCAAATCTGGCCTCAGACACTTGACACTTACTAGCTGTGTGACCCTGGGCAAGTCACTTAACCCTCATTGTCCTGCAAAAAAAAAAAAAAGAAAAGAAAAAGAAAGAAAAGAAGTATGAAGCTGGCCCCTACACTCCCAAAACTAAAAAACTAGCTGGGAAGAAAAGTATGTCATGTCATTAAAAAAATACAGAGGCCTGGGACTGTTGGGAACCTGAGTTCTAATCCTGGCTCTACCCTCAACCAGGTGTGTGACCTTGGGCAAGCTGTTTCCCTTTTCTAGGCCTTAGTTCCCTTTCTATAAAATGAAAGGTTTCAACTAGATGAGCCTTAAGATCCCTTCCAGTTCCTAACACAACTTTTCACAGAAGAGTCATTCAGGAAATAAGACACTTAACAAGAATTGATCAAGCATCGACTTTTATTGTTGTTCAGTTGTGTCTGATTCTGTGTGACCCTATATGGGGTTATCTTGGCAAAGATACTGGAGTGGTTTTGTCATTTCCTTCTCCAGCTCATTTTACAGATGAAGAAACTGAGGCAAACAGGGTTAAGTGAGTTGCCCAGGGTCACACAGCTAGTAAGTGTCTGAGGTCAGATTTTTGAACTCTTGTCTTCCCAACTTCAGACCCAGGACTCTATCCACTGCACCACCTACCTGCACCTACTTTGTACCAGTTAATCCCTTGGGATACAAACTAAGGTGAATCCACAGTCCCTGCCTTCAAGGAGGAAGCATTCTTATGGGGGAGACAACTTGCAAATAACTAACTAGTGTAAATCAAAAGCAATTTCAGAGAGAAATCACCAGTAGTAAGAGTGGAGGGGGCAGGGAAAAGACTAATATGAGCTTGAGTAACACAGAAATTCAGAACTGGAAAAGATCACAAAATCATGGAGTCTAAATTTCTCCTTTTAGAGATGACTAAACTGAGGTCTAAGGAAGGGGTACGACTGCTCAAGGTAAGTGACTGGGATTAGAACTGAGTTCTCTTCATTTCTAGTCTAGTGCCTTTCTACCATCCTAAAAACCTCATGGAGGAAGTGAGACTTGGGCTGGACTTCTGAAACCAACAAATCCAATCATTTTAAAAGACTGGTAAGCAGATAGAGAGTCTGAAAAAAAAAAACAACAACATAGCAGGCCTGTGAAACATACATGGACTGCTACATTCTCTCAAGCCTCTTTGCAAGGCTGACTTAACAGCCCTCCCTGGAGTCACACTTTATGATTGGCACAGCTGTTACTGAAAGGTAAAAGTCGTGACTCCCAGCTCTGAGCTCACGCCTGCTGCTTCCCTCTCTTCACAGAATCTCAGGACTGAAAGGCACCTCAAAGGACCCCGAATCCAACCTGTATCTGAAGGAGAATCCTCTCCACAACATCAGTTAATCAGCAAGCATTTACCAAGTGCCTACTATTTACTTATTCACTGCCACCCTAATCAAACTATATTTTATAGGCCCAGAAAAGAAAATAAATTTCAACTGGAAGAACAAAAGATAAAAAATTCCTTAAGAAATAATGAAAAGAAGCCAAACATTAATGGATCTGGAACTATACTACAAAGCAGTAATTATCAAAACTATCTGAATGAATGAATAATCAATCAACATTGATTGAGTGCCTACTATGTGCCAGGCACTGTGCTAAATTCTGGGAATATACAACAAGGCAAAAGACAGTCCCTGCCCTCAAGGAGCTTAAAATCTAATGAGAAAGACAACATGCAAACAAATATATACCAAGCAATATACATATACAGGATAAATAGGTAGTAATTAACAGAGGGGCAGCTAGGTGGCACAGTGGATAAAGCACTGGCCTTGGATTCAGAAGGACCTGAGTTCACATCTGACCTCAGACACTTACTAGCTGTGTGGCCCTGGGCAAGTCACTTAACCCCAATTGCCTCACCAAAAAACAAACAAAAAAAATTTTTTTAATTAAAAATAATTAACAGAGGGAAGGCACTAGAATTAAGAGGGGTTGGGGAAGGGCTTCCTGTTGTTGGCACTTAAAGGAAACCAGGGGTGGGGGCTGGGAGGGGTCAGTATTCAAGGGAGAGGAGGAAGAGCAGTCCAAACAAGAAAAGAATTCTGGAGGGGCAGCTAGATGGCACAGTGGATAAAGCACTGGCCTTGGATTCAGGAGGACCTGGGTTCAAATCCAGCCTCAGACACTTGAGATTTAACTAGCTGCATGACCCTGGGCAAGTCACTTAACCCTCATTGTCCTGCAAAAAAAAAAAGAAAGAAAGAAAAAGAAAAGAATGTCGGGAGCTGAAAGATTGGAGGGGGGAGGAGGGAAGGATGTTTTGTTCATAGAACTTCCTAGGAGGCCAGATTCACTGGATTGAAGAGATAGGATACAGCCAGATTTTGAAGGTCCTCATGCCAAAGAGAGGTTTTTATTTGATGTTAGAGGTAATAAGGAGCCACTGAAGTGGCTTGAATGGCAGGGAGAGGGGGGGGACATAATCAAGTCTGTGCTTCATTTATATCATTTGGATGACTTGGAGACAAGCCCATTAGGAAGTTACTGTAATGAACTAGTTGAGAGGTGATGAAGATCTGAATTAGCATCATTGTAGACTGGAGAAGGGAGGATGAACACAAGAGATAATGTGAAAATTAAAGGACAAGACTAGACAATTATTTAGATATGGGAGGAAACAAAAAGGGCAGCATTTGAGATGCCTTGGAGCTTGTAAAACCCCATTGATTGGAATGTTGGTGGCACCCTAAATAGAAACAGGGAAGTTCAGATGAGGGTAGGTTTGGGGGAAAGAAAACAAGCTTTGTTTTAGATGTGTTGGGTTTGAGATGCTTAAGGCATCTATTTGGCAGGAGGCAGCTGGTGGTGTAGGACTGAAACTTAGGAGAGAGACTAGGATTGGATGTATACAGGGTGTCCCAAAAGTCTTGGTGTGGTTTTAAGCTTTAATAACTATGGCCTGATGCTGCACTAAGACTTCTGGGACACCCGAGACAATCATTGAAATCACGGGAGCTGATGAAGTCCCTGAGAGAGACTATGGAGAAAGAAGAGAAGAAGGCCTAAGATGGAGCCTTGGGGAACATCCATAGAGGGCACAGTGTGAAAGATAATCCAGCAAAGGAGCAATCATAGGAATTCATGAAGAGAACATTGTCATGAAAAATCAAAAAGAATTGTAAGGGGCTAAAATTACTATCTAAAATATAATGAGTGGTCGCCAATAAATGATAAGCTTTAGCAAGAGTATTTAAGTGTTTAAGTATTTATTAAAGAGCATTAGGAACAGAGAAAAAGGTGAAAATCTAACTATTTCTAAGAGACTCCATCATCTGACCCACCATGGTGAGGTCAGGAACCAAAAGATTCAGAACCCCTCTGCCAGCATCCGCTTCCTACTTCGTGTCCTCCTCCCAGAAATGGGAGGCTCCTCAAATCGATTGGCTGGTAGCCTTGATAGACAGTATCCACGAGCAAACGTTACTTCCTGACGCCAAGGACCTTGACCACATGGCTTGCCCTCAGATGCCTTCTCCTCATGGCAGAGCTTTCCTAGAGTAACTCTCCAGCAGGTGGCGTCATTCCAACCATTACAGCACAAAACCATTAAAGGTGTCAAGTGTAGTAGAGAAATCAAAAGACATTAGGACTAGGGAAAAGCCATTGGGTTTGGTAATTAAGAGATCATTAGTAACCTTGGAGGCAGCCAGGAGGTGCCATAGTGAATAGAGTGCTGGGCCTGGTGTCAGGAAGACTCATCTTCATGAATTCAAACCTGGCCCCAGATACTTAGTAGCCATGTGACCCTGGGCAAGTCACTTCACTCTGTGTGCCTCAGTTTACTCATCTGTAAAATGAGCTGAAGCCAAGAAAAAGCTAAATGGGGTCAGGAAGAGTAGGGCATGACTGAAAGGACTGAACGACAAAAGTCACATTGGCAGAGTAGCTTCAGTTGAATGATGAGGTTAGAAACCAAATGGCAAAGGGTTGGG
The DNA here is from genome assembly GCF_019393635.1 of Dromiciops gliroides. Classification (NCBI taxonomy): domain Eukaryota; kingdom Metazoa; phylum Chordata; class Mammalia; order Microbiotheria; family Microbiotheriidae; genus Dromiciops; species Dromiciops gliroides. Next base: position 27,372,625 of record NC_057866.1, on the reverse strand, counting down.
AAGTGAGTTAAGACAACAGGATGAAGAGGCACTGAGTATGGACGATACCCAACAAGTGGTCATCATCCCAGGGTGGGGAGAAGGGGCCAGCTGTCTCCACCAGCTGCCAACCAACAGCTACTCTCAGGGTGGGTGAGCTAATCTGGGTAAAGCAAAGCACTCTGAGGGAGAAACAGCAGGTATCAAGGGGCAGGCAAGTTGAACCACCACCACCTCACACCATCCTTGACTATGAAGGTCTAGGACCTTGAATCCAAGAGCCATGGAAACAGGCATACTCCCACCCCAGAGTCCACGACCATCACCCCAGGAAGAAACTCCTGTATCAATAAATCCCACTGGCAACTGCTCCTGCACAGGTTACAGCCACAGCTACTCAATACCCAGAAAAGAAAGGTCCTGACCCTTGAATAACGTCCTTGACCTTGTCAAATGGTTCAACATCAAAAACTGATATCATTTTATTAGCAGAAAAGGCATCAAAGAAGAGGCACAATCATCTGCTTGGCTGTTGCACCTAAGGACCCTGGGATCTCTCCATCTGATTTGTAGCCCAAACCTCGCATATGTGTTGTTTCCCCATTAGAATGTGAGCTCTCAGAGAACAGGGACAGTCTTCTCTATTTGGATCCCCAGTGCTTAGCACGTTGCTCTGAACTTAATAAGCTTAAGAAGTGCTTTATTCATTCATTTATTCATTAATCTAGCCTTTTCTTGATCTTACCACCTCCTGAGGAAACCCATTCCATTTTTAGACAGCTTTAACGATGGAGATAATTGTTCTTGATATTAAGCCTCTTCAAAGTTCACCCACTGCCCCAAGCCCTTCCCAGTGAGGACCAAGAAGCACACATCCATCCTTCTACCATGTGATGTTTAAAGACTAGGTCTCTCTAAATCTTCTCCACTTCCTTCCCCATCCCCAATTCTTTCAACCTATCTTCACATGTCACCAACTTGAGACCACTGGCTACCATTCTGATCATGGAGGCTACAGTTTCAGTAGTGGCATTAGCTCTTTGCTCATGAAGCAGAGATCTTCCCCATCTCTGTCTTCTCCATCTAGACTGAATGACCCTCTCTTGGGAATTTTCCCCATTGTGTCCTGATGACCCACCCATCAGCAATAAATATCCTTGCCTTGCATTAAGCAGGAAGAAAGGGAGAATGTAAACTCCTTACAGGCAGACCTTTTCCTTTGTGTCTTTGTATTCTCAGCACCTAACAGAAATCTTGCCACATAAGTACTTGCTGAACTGACCTGAACTGGGGTGTGTGTGTATGAGAATGTGCAGCTGGCTTACAAGGCTGCTAGCTAGCATAGTGGACAGAGTTCCAGGCCCCTGAGTTCAAATATGACCTCAGACTTACCAGCTGTGTGATCCTGGGCAAGTCACTAAACCCTGTTTGCCTCAGTTGCTCATCTCAAGAAAACCCCAAAAGGGGTCATGAAGAGTCAGACACAATGGAGCAACAACCCCAAATACTGGACCACCCTTCAGCCTGATCACAAGAGGGGTCATTCCTAGATGACCCCCTTACCCCTCTTAGTTTGATCCTAAGAGGGACAGCTGCTCATCGAATCCCCCAGAATCATTCTTAGGCAAAGAAGTAGTGCTGATTTCTGGGTAAGAACTTTTACTTTTCAAAATATTATTTTCCTGTCCAACACACACACACACACACACACACACACACACATCATTTCAAATCATGTGTCACTGGAACAACATCCTCTGGGGAGCCAAGCCCCAGACCAGGCCCTTTTCAGCGCAGTTACCAAGGACAGCAACTTCGCTCCCCCGCCCCTCCCCCTCAACTGCTAGAGCTGGGGGGAAATCACACTATTTAGCCCTGGGGGTGGGTTTGGATTCTCTCTCCTCTAGCCTCTGGAGGTGTTTCCTGTTTGTTTTTCCACAGGTCGGTTCCAAGATGATGTGGATGAGCAGGGGGAGACGTTTACAATCTTTCCCAGCTCCTGTAACCAGACTTTTCTGCTCATTGCAAAAACTGGTGCAGTCAACGAGAAGGGCTGGGTAGGGGGTCTTTAATCTCAGTGGTTTCCAGGAAGCTGGTCCCCAGGGTATGGACTGGCAGAGGTCAAGGTGGGGGGGGGAGGAGGTCTAGAGGGGAAAATTGCTGGAGGGACTGAGGGGAATCCCAACTTCCAACAGAAGAATGGGTATGAGAGAGCCAGGCACTAACGAATCTGGAGCCGGGTACCCAGAGGTTGGGAGAGATGGATATGGGAGAGGGTCCAACTTCAATTAGGAAACCTGGGTGAGGACCCTGCCCTACCCCGAGCCACAACAGCACTAGAGGGCTAGGCTCCGTAGCAACTTAATGGAGGGGGTACGAGGTGCCCCTGGCAAAATACGACCCAATTGGGGTGTGGGTTGGGGGGCAGCAGCGTCAGGCACCTGCTCGCCTAGTCCTCATCCCAGGAGGCAGGGCGGGGTTCAGATACCTGCATCTATTCAGAAAAATGCGGGGGAGTTCTTGGTGGGGAACCAAGGCTGGGGTTGGGATTTGGGGTGCAGGGGCGCCCCAAGGAATGCATCTGCACCACCCCCACCGCAGTGCAAGCCTCCAGTTCGTGAACCCCGCCCGCTCAGCCCAGCCCAACAGCCCCCACGCAGTCTCCGGGGCTGGGGGGAGAAGGGAGCCGCGTGCAGCAGCGCAGAGAGGGGGGCGGGGGCAGCGGGCTCCTACGCAAGCAGCCGCGAGAGGGGGATCCTGGGCGGGGGGCCCGCCCCCTCACGTGCCCCCGGTGCTGGGCCGCATGCCGGCCGCGTGACTGCTGGGCTCTGCTGGGGACGCTAGGGCCAGGCAGCCTGGCTTCCACGCGTGGGAGGCAGAGAAAGAGAAGGGCACGAGAGAGCCCGGGGAGGGAGCAGCGAGGGAGGGGAGCAGAGGACTGTGCACGACTAGGGCTCCACAGGGGGGACTGGGGGCGCACCGAGCTGAGCAGAGCTCCTATCTGCAACCCCTCCCCTCTGCAGCTCCCCCTCCCTCCCCTCTGCAACCCCTTCCTCTCCTCTGTAATCCCTCTCCCTCTCCTCTGAAACTTCCCCCTCCCTCCTGCAAAACCCTCCCTCCCCTCTGCAACCTCCCCCTCCTCTCCTCTGAAACTTTCTCCCTCCTCTCTCCAACCCCCTCCCTCCCTTTGTCATCCCCTCCCTCCTTTCTGATCCCCCCTCCTCTCTGCAGCCCTTCACTAAGCAACCCTCCCACTTTCTCTTTACAACTCCCTCCCTCCCATTTGCAACCTCCCCCCCCCCCATTCCCACCCCCACTCCCAGGCTACCCAGCCAAAGCTCTCCTCCGTGTTTCCAGCGAGGGTGGAGTGCGGTGAGGCCCTGCCCCAACCGTGGAAAACTCCGGAATCCTCAGATCGGACCCCGGGAAGGGGCAAGGGGAGAAAGAGGAAGAGGGAGGTGACCGCGGAGCGGACCCAAGACTGGGGGGAATGGCAGGATGTCTACCTGGGGAAGGCATTTCAGTCATAGATGTGGCACTGGAGGGGACCAAAGGCCCCCTAGTGCAACTCTCATGATGAGGAAACTGAGACCCTTAAAGGTGGTGACATGGCCAAGAAGTGGAGGCTCTGAGGACATGAATTGGAGGAAGGGGCCCCCCCGGGTCAGGAAGGCTTTAGCTTCTGATCGAAAACGTCAGGTGTGGTCATGAGTTCAGATACGGCACAAGAGACTCCTTCTTTGCAGGGCGTTCACCAAAAGAGGCCAGCACAAGGGAGTCCTTCCCTAGAGAAGGAAGAAGAAAGCTTGGTGCAGTGGGAGGGGTGGTGGATTTGAAACAAGACCTGGGATCACCCTTGCTTGTGCAACTTGGGCAAGTCCCTGCTGGTCTGTGGGCCTCAGTTTTCTCATCTGTAAAATGGGAGTAGGGTTGGACTACATGGTCTCCAATCCCTCTTCCAACTCTTCACTCCTCTGTCAAGTAAGTATTTAAATTGCAGGGATCCGGTAATTTTCCCAGAGACTCTCAGAGGTCAGAGGTTGTGAGGTCAGAGGGCCAAGGGAGAGCTGCCTAGCACTGAATCCCCCACGACTCACACATTTTCCCATCTTTCTTCCAAGGCCCTTAAGAAGAAGAAGAAGAAGAAGAAGAAGAAGAAGAAGAAGAAGAAGAAGAAGAAGAAGAAGAAGAAGAAGAAGGGGGTGATACAGTGTAGAGAGAGAGGGCTTCTGGAGCAAGTCTGGGCTCTGCTGCTTAATAGGACTTAGGGCCAGTCACAACCTCGGTGCACTTTACCTGTAAAAGGAAGAAATTAAATTGGATGATCTGCTTTTTTCCATCTTTGAAAAGTCTTTAGGGTTTTTTGTTGGTGGTGTTTTTTTGTTTTTTTTTTGGTTTGGTTTTTTTGGTGAGGTAATTGAGGTTAAGTGACTTGTCCAGGGTCACACAGCTAGTGTCAAGTGTCTGAGATCAGATCTGAACTCAGGTCCTCCTGACTCCAGGGCTGGTGCTCTATCCCCTGCGCCACCTAGCTGTCTTTAAGCTTTTTTAAAAGCTTACCTAAGAGCATGCCAAAAGACCCTGTTCCCAACCCTAACTCCTGATCCCACCAGGAATTTGGAGTCGGAAGACCTGGGTTCAAATGCTGAACATTGGGTAAGTCTGGCAGTTGAGAAGTCATTTCTCTTAAGGCCTAGGTTTCCTCCTCTGTAATACAGGACTGGTGGAGGGTCTAGGTTGGACTCTCAGGTCCTTTTCAGTGCTAAACCCTATGGAAGGTTTAGCCCAGCTATGGGGATGCCTGGTGACTTTGCCTCTCCATCCTCCCTTTAACAAGGATCTCTCCTCCCCATGCTCCCACCATCTCTGTGTTAGACCCAGAAACCCCTGGAGAAACCAGACAGAGGCTTGGGAAGAGCCAATGAACAGCCAGGGCACAACAGTAAAGAATAAACCAAATTGAATGTCCCTAGAAACAGGAGGGAAAAACGCAGCATCTAATAACCCGGGTTGGTTTGTCCCTAAATGACCCATTCTCTTTTTTCCCCAAGATACCAGGTGCTGTGAGGGTTTCGTGCCATCTTTGGTGCTGCCAGGAGAATTGGGATTGAAAGTGCCACAGCTTTGAGTTTTCAGTGACTGGGGAGATGAGTTGTCCTGACTAGGGACAAGTGGGACAGCCAGAGCACCCTAGAAGTGACATAACTGGGGGCAGCTAGGTGGCGCAGTGGATAGAACACTGGCCCTGGAGTCAGGAGGACCTGAGTTCAAATCCAACCTCAGACACTTAACACTTACTAGCTGTGTGACCCTGGGCAAGTCACTTGACCCCAGTTGCCTCACAAAAAAAAAAAAAAGAAAGAAAAGAAATGACATAACTCCAGAAAGGCTCATCTGGGTGTCATCAGCCTTGGGGAGAACCACCTAACTGCAGCCACTAAGATGGGAGGATTAAAAGGTTTCAACTGGAAGAGACTTTAGCCTCTGTCTTTCTAGCCCAGTACTCTCATTTTACAAGTGAGGAAACAGAGACTTAGGTGAAGGGGCTTACCCAAAGACCTGCAACTGGTAAGCTGGGAACAGAACCCAGGTCTGCTAAGTATAGTCAGCATTTACCAGGCACCTCCTATCTTCTAGGTGCTGGGTTAAATGTTTGGGAGGGGAACATCACAAATGAACAGTCTCAGGGGCAGCTAGATGGCACAGTGGATAGAGCACCGGCCCTGGAGTCAGGAGTACCTGAGTTCAAATCCGGCCTCAGACACTTAACACTTACTAGCTGTGTGACCCTGGGCAAGTCACTTAACCCCAATTGCCTCACTAAAAAAACAAAAAAACAAAACAAACAAATGAACAGTCTCTGTCTTAAGGAGCTGGAAAGAAGAAGGCCACAGTGCCTGTTGGCTAAAAGAGCCACAGACCCCAAAGAGCCCCCTGCCAGTCCTCTCCACCACTCAGTCACCCATAAGGAAAGTCCCTTTACTGTGTCCACTGTCTCTCCCCTCAGCTCCACTGGTCCAAGTTCTGTTGCAAAGGAACTAGGTGCTGGCTAAGAGTTAAAACAATCTCATGGCCTTTCTTACTTCTTTAAGCAAAAAGCCACCCATGAGAAAGATGAACAACAAACAAACAAGCAAAAAAAAAAAAAAGCCAAAGGAGAGGAAGCCTTGTTGTTGTTGTTACTGTTGTTGTTCGTCCTTCTTTTTCAAAGACATTGGAAGGTGATGTCCTAACTTCACTAGTGAATTAGATTTAAGTGAGGCAAGCCTGTGTTCCATCTGAGACCTTCCAGATTCTTTAAAGAGCCATTACTGAGACCTTACAGTCAGCAGTGCCCAAGAAATTCCAGGTAGAGGGAGCAAGGATGCCTCACCTTATCCCTCCCACCCCACCCCCTCCTAGAAAGAGACACTCAAATGCAGAAACTACCACAATAGCCAAGCCAGAACCAAGCCTAGAAGAGGCCTTGGCTGACGCAGGCAAGGGTTGTTTTAAAACAGACTCAAGGAGAATTGGAAAATATCAAAGTCCTGTACAAGGAAACACAGAGGTCACAATAAGACTGTAAAGCAAGCCAGCTTTTTGGAGGAGAGATACAAAAAGAACAGTCAGGGAGAATGACAGAAATAGGCCTGCTGGGCCTATGATCGAATTTGGTATCTGGTAAGAAATAGGGGTGTCCCCTCTCCAACCAGTAAAGTAGGGTTCCTATCTTTGTCTAAGAGTATTTGGGATTGAAGAACCTGTGCACCGGTGCTGATTCATGCTGCTGCGGGGGGGGGGGGGGGGGGGGGGGGGGGGAAGACTCCTAGAGAATTGGCAACATCTAGTGGATATTCACACTTCCCTCTGGTGCGGAAGAGGGGCTGATGGTCTTACTCTGCCGGGGTGACTTGACTTTTGTATCAAGGGTTTTTGAATTTCTTTGATTCGTGGCTGAGGGAGGCTACTTAATCCTTACAAGGGAAACACTAATTCTTTGTTCGTTATAGAAATATTACCCCTTGGATCTTCTTCGGAGGAAGCCATGTCAGATTGTGCAGATTGGTCTCTGAGGGTATCTCTTTTCCCTCTTCCTATCCGGAAGAGATTGAGACATCATCTTGGCCTATGTTCTTGTCTATTCTTCCAGACCCACACCTTTTCCTGGCAGATTAGTGATGCTCAAAAGTGCCTTGTAGCAACCTCTGGGTGTCTCAGGCTAGTCACATATGGAATTTATATCTGCAACCTAACCATGGCTATATTTTCTTACATAGAACGTTGGATCTCCTGTAAATGTAGGCTCCTTGAGGACAGGAACTGTGTCACATCTGTCTTTGTTTCTCTAGTACTAAGCATAGTGCCTGGCACATAGTAGGTGCTTAACATTTATTCAGCCATTTTCAGTCGTGTCTGACTCTCCCTGATCCCATTTAGGGTTCTCTTTTTTTGTGCAGGGCAGTGGGGGTTAAGTGACTTGCCCAGGGTCACACAGCTAGTAAGTGTCAAGTGTCTGAGGCCAGATTTGAACTCAGGTCCTCCTGAATCCAGGACCAGTGCTCCATCCACTGCACTACCTAGTTGTCCCCGGTGCTTCATCAATCTGTTCATTGGCTAGAGTTTATAATTTATTGGGATTTTTTAAAAATGAGACCACCTTATTAGCATCTTGCCTTCTGTTGAAGTCCTTTTTGTGGTAGCAAGTAGAAGCGAGTAGTCTATGAGGTCTTTGGGGCCTTTTTCCCTGCTAATGTGGTCTAAGGATGGGAAAAATTGGGGAATCTAGGGTTGGATGTACATCCAGAAGTGTTCAATCACCTCAAATCCAATCTTCAGTCTCTGGTCACTTCATGAGGTGAAGAATGAAGGGAGAGGACAGAAAGTAATTCCTGACAGTTTTAGGGTGTTTTTTTTTTCCTATTGTGTCTAGTTATTTTTGGATTGTACCAAAATTTCAAAAAATGTCAGTTTGGGAGGAGACCTTAGTGATCGTCTAAGAAAGTTCCGACTGTAACAATCCAAAAAATAGTGATGTGGCCTTTCCTTAAAGACCTCCGATGAGGGAGAGCCCCCCACTTCCCTGGGTAGACCATTTCACCTTGAGATGTTCTTATCAGGGAATCCTTCTTGGTATCAAACCTCAACTACTTCTTGGCCACTTTCACCTATAGATTGATTCTAGCCAGACAGAATAAACCTAATCTCTTCAAGAACGAGTCCCCCTCCAGGCCAATGAGAAAAGGCAAAACACTTGTAAGTCAGTTTACAAGTTTATTCCCCTTCCTGAGCAGTGAAAGAAGAATCCTGGGACTTCGCCCTTGTTGGACACTGCAGCCCCTGATCTGTCTCTCTCAGGCTCTTTTCGCTGTGATGTTTAACATTCAGTTAAGTTCAGTTAGCTTGGGTGTCCTCAACATCGCTGGGAATGAGAATTATTTCCAGCTTGGCCCCTGTGGCACCCAACAGCTTACTCCATTTTGCATTTTAACTTCATCTAAACTCTCCCCAAATGGACAAGATCTTCCAGGGCCAAGAAAAACATCTGTGATGTCTTGGGCCACGGCAGCAGCCTCTTCCCTCAGCCCTATCTTCTTCTCGCTGTTGCCAGGCAATGTTAGGCCACTAACATCCCCCCCTCTTTAAAAAAAAACCCACTTAGTTGAGCACCGTGGATTCAGGAGGACCTGAATTCAAATCCGGTCTCAGACACTTAACACTTACTAGCTGTGTGACCCTGGGCAAGTCACTTAACCCCAATTGCCTCACCAAAAAACAAACAAACAAACAAAAACCCACTTAGGCATCTGGAGTGATGACAGGGCTGGAAGGTCTTCTCTGGTTTGACACCAAGCAGGGATCATGGTAAAATACTGACCTAGGAGGGATACAAGAGCCTGTGATGGCCCATATGCCTCCCTTCCTCTCAGGGGTTCTGTCACATCTGTGAGATGAAACCCCAAAGGAGCCAGTAGGACAAACAGGGAGCATCTTTTGGAGTGTGAGCGTGTGTGTGTGAATGTGTGTGAGAATGTGTATGAGAATGTGTGTGTAAGTGTGTGTGTGTATGAGTGTGTATGTGTAAAGTGCAGCCTTTCCAAGGGACGTTCACAGTGGGTACACTCAGCAGACTTTTGCAGGGGGAATATATGTATGTCTGCCTGCAGTTGTAGGCTAAAACATGAATGGGTGTAGCTGTCTGCAGGTGTTTGAATGGCTTGTAGGTTTCTGTGAATGAATGCATTTGTGATGAAAGGTGGATGTATTTCTAGCCATGGGCAGATGGTTGGCTGGCTGGCTGTAGGTTTCTGGGGTGTGGGGGGGAAGCATCTGTTCTAAATAGGGTTGAGCAGCCGGGGGGGGGGCTTGGTCATCTCCCCAAAACATCTGCCCTCTTGCTTCCTCTGTGGTGGCACAAGATGTTGGCAACCATCGCTTCTTGCCTGGACACTCAAATAGGGAAGGGGAGGGTGGAGAGAGTAGAAAAACATGTGGTTGGTCTGCCTGGGCTCTCCTCTAGCTACCCAGGACTGGCCCCAGGTAAACTCAGGCTGTAGTGTCCTGCCCTGGTGCCTAGCCCATCTGCTTGTTCCCCAGCCCACCCACCCCCCATCCCTTGAGGCTACGGACAATCATTTCCTAGTGGCTCAGACTGGATATTTCCCCAACCTTGGCCTCCTCCACACAGGAAAGGTAGAAACAAATATATTCCGTTCGTGACTCCCAACTTTCATGTTAAGAACAACCTTTTCAGGTCTCCCATCTCTCTTCTAACTAGATTTCCAGAGATGAAAGGTAAAGGTTTTTTTTCTGTCTTAGGAAGTACTGAGATTCACAGTCGATTGGGCATGTGGGAGTGGGAATCCTTGCTTCAGGTGGGAGGGGGAAGGGATGTCATTTGATTTAAAATCAGATGCTCTCACTTAAAATACATCAATGCTTGGCCCCCGGCTCCCTTTCTCCAGCTCTCACCACTTCCCTTGTCCAGAGAAGATGGCCTCAGAGCCCCACTCCTAGCACAAAACAACCCTAATTAGCCATCTCATTTACGTCCCAGCAGAGGCCAAAGGCTGGATAACCTCTTCTCACCTCAGAATTCCATCCCGGGGCGAGACTGCAGCATACTTGGAGTGAATGGACATTGGGGGGGCTGAGGAGGAGGTGAGAAAGCTGGAGATGACAACTCTCTAAAAATTTACCTGTCTTATCTGGAGACAGGACCTCTGAACCCTCCCCCCACCACCACCACCATCACCACCCAGTGTCTCCCTTCTCCCTTCCCAGTTCACAGAATTTGAGCATCTCAGAGTTGGAAGGTTCTTCGGAGACTCTTAAGTTCGCCCCACCCAGAACAATTCCCTCTATCTCAGTATTACTACTGGTTTATCCAAGTATACATATGTGTATTTCCTTCTTATTCTATGTGGATATGTGTGTGTAAGGATGTGATTGTCGTTTGAGCTAGTCAGTCCAATGCAATCTCTCTGATCACTAAGGCTAGTGTATTGCACATAGTAGGTGCTTAATAAGCATTTGATGAATGAATAGTGTTCATGAATGAATGAATGAATGAAAACCAAACAGAATGATGGAGACTGCATTGTGTATGTGAAGAAAGTGGAGGATTCTCACTGGAACACCAGCCCAACAAGGAACAAATAAACAGATTATAGATTTAAAGCCCCCCCCCCAACTAAACTTAATCGAATTTTGGTGGGCTGCTGTGACCTTTCTGCCAAATAAACATGCAGAAAGGAGCATTCCAGACCTTGTGTTTATGAATGCACTGTCTGTAAATTATGAACGCCCTGGTGCATTGTGTTTGTATGAATGGGGGCTGTATGTGCTGGCCAGAAAGCACGTGAGACACGTGGGGTGGAGAATTATGACTTTTAAAAAAATGAATCGAGGGGAAAAAATTAATGGGAGAGCATGAATGGTGGATGCCAAAATAAACCCAACCCTGCCCCCTTCTCTTTTTTCACCTCCCCTCCCCCATAGCAACCAGGTGCACTTATTTCATTAATACCAATTCTTCACCTTCTATCAATAGATCCCTTTCTCCTATGTGGTCCCTTGTTCACCACCTTTCCGTGGACCACACAAGCTAAAAACAGAAGATAGAACACAAAAGATTCCGCAGTCAGCTCAAGCAGGGGGTTATTTTTAGATCAGAGAAGGGGAAAGGGGGGTGGGGGGAGAGAAGCAGTTCTGGGTTTTGCGATCTAATTTTGTCCTTTTTTTTTTATCCTATCAATGGTATTTTCCATACAATCTGATTTCTATTTGGCTCCTAGAAAAAGAACAGATCTAGGGGCTGAAAATTCTGGAGCTTATGGCTGATTCTAGCTAGTAGCCTTTCTTCACCAGGCTCCAACTGAATTAATTTGATACTATTTTTGAAAGTCAGTGTTTCTAAGGGAGACCTAATGACGCACTGACGTCAATGCAGGTCAATAGCACAAACTGCTAGAACCGAGTGTGCTACATAGAGCGAGAGCTTGGAGGTTTTTCAAAGAGCCCCAACTCTGCAAATATCCCAGCTTTGCAGGGGGGTGGGAATCGAATGTTGCAGGCAGAGACCCCCACTGACTCCCCACACCTGAACCCCAAGAATATGGATGTATGTCATTCAGAGGCAAAAAGTGGGCAAGAGAAATCCAAACAGATGCAATCAGACGCACTGCAGTTCAAAAAAAAAATCATACCTGTCAAAGCAACCGTATGTAATCCATGCACACACGCACATAGGCACACATTTACGTTCTGAATGCAATGCATATCATTAGGGTCTGTCTATAAATAGACCCAGAGATGTGTGCATTGCAATTTGGTCCCCAAACGGGCTTTTCAAACGTGGGTGATGAGTTCTTGGGCTCTGATCAGTTACTCAGGAGGTTCCTGGATGTGTGGGGGTGGGTGCGTGGGAGGGGGCTGCCTACAAACACACACACATACTCTCTCTCTCTCTCCCTCTCCCTCTCTCTCTCCCTCTCTCTCCCTCTCCCTCTCCTTCCCCTCCCTCTTCTCTCTCCCCTCCCCTCTCTCTTTCTTTCTCCATCTCTTCTCCCCCTCCTCTCCCTCTCTCTTCCCCTCCCTCTTCCCCTCCCCCTCCTTTCCCTCTCTCTCTCTCCAAGTCTGGCACTGAACAACGAACTGTTTTGCCTTGCTCCCGGGAAGAGTGCAGACACATTACATGAAATCCAGAGCGTTTTGCGTGGTGCATTTAAAACGCTTCACTCACCTCTCCCATCCCCTCACCAGTCCTTCCAAATTTCCCTAGAAATCTGTGTAAGGATTGCGGATGGGAAAACATTTGCAAAAAAAAAGTGAGGAGCATTTTGCCAAAGGTAGGTTCCACTGTGAACTGTCTGTTGTGTTTGGCTTTTGCAAAGTTTATGGTGTCAGTTGATAAATGTTTGGAGGGGTAGACTTCTGTGGCTAGCCATGATCACTGTCTTTCTCATCAAACAAGTGCATTTTACAAATTGTTGGAACAGGCTATTCTGGGTGTCCTGTGTATTTGATTTTTGAAGTGGGGATGTCAATTAACAAGACATACTTGTGGCTTAAACTGGGAAGGAGATGAGCCTGTTCTCTTTTCTCTCCACTAGTTTGCCTTCCTTGGGAGAGGGGATTTTTGGTGTGGTCACTTTTTACTTTGCCCATATTTTGGATTAGCTCCCAATCAGCAAACAACCTCAGACTTGTAATTTCTTACACATTAAAATTTAATTCCAAGAAGGCTTAAAGTCAGCAGCATATGAGCAAAGCGAGGAAAGTGGGGCGGGGGTGGGGGGGGCGGAGAGAGGAGAGTGGAAGGGCTAGTTGGGGTAAAGAGCATGAACATGGCATTTCTTGCAGATCATTTTCCCACCATTTGGGAGAAATACTGGGGCCTTAGTGGGTGTAACCAAAATAATACCCACCAATTAACGATAAAATAAAAGTGAGCCCACTGCCATTACAAGAACAAGAAACTGCTACAGTCTACAACCACCTGTAGAGGGAAATCTTTATGCATGATATCTTATGGCTGTTTTTAAACGGGAAAACAGCTTGCATTTGTGACTGGCAAACTTTGCAGCATTAAGACAAGAGATGCTCTCTCTGCAGGGTGTGGGGGCTAATTTGCAAGAATAGTAGGGGAAAGGGGAGGGGGCGCTGGCTCAGTGCCAAAGTCCTTTCTAATTTGGGGATCTCTGGAGTTTGATAGAAGGCATCTTTAGGTTGAAAGTAAAATAGACTTGGATAAAGGAGGAGAAGCTGGGGGGAGGGGTTGGGGGGGGGCAGTGGGGAGAGGACAGACTAAGAGTTGCATATAAAATGAGGGTGGGCCTGGAAGAAAAACCAGTCCGTGAATAAATATCTCCTGTCTCTCCTGCTAATCTTGACTGAAGCTTCATATTGAGAGGTGGTTATCAACAAGTGTTTCTCCTAAGATTAGTAGTAACAGACTTTCAAGAGTTTTTCTAAGCTTTGTAAATCTGTGGGGGTGGGGCGGCATTTTTAGCAGGGAAGGGGGATCTGTCAAAAAGGGTTTGGGGGGAGAAGGGGAGCTCAAGGGGAAGAACTTAAGTGTTTGAACTTTTCTTCATGAGCTTTACCATCAGTGGGAAGGATCCAGCTCCTAATGTTATCTTAGACCTAAAGTCAATGGGAATTCCATGTGTCTGAGAGCAGGATTTTTTTTATCTAGGGAAACAGGGCAGCGGGCTTTGCTGTAGGGTTCTCCCCTGCAAAATCTTCTAGGAAAGCTGAATCACTGCCACTCCAAGGAGCAGCTATATCTGGGGGTGAGGGAAAAGCATGATGTGTGTTTGAAAAATGAAGTAATCCAACAGCATAACAGTCATTTGAGGCCATCATCTGAATGTCTGCTTGCAACAGGGTCGGGGGAGGCAATTAGGGAGCAGGGAAGCGTCTTTTCGATGGTATCTGAGACCCCTACTACTTTCTAGGCTTTGGGGACTTCAGATTGCTGGGGTAGGATACATATGAAGGGGGAAAGGAAGTGGGGCTTCTGGGCCAGGGAGCCTCTTGCCCCCTCTTGTTTGACCCCATCAGGTCTGTTTCAGACTAGCTTGTGGGTGGAGCAGTGCTAAGGAGTTGGGGCACCCAGAGGATGAAAGAGATCAGTGAAAGCTATGGGGAAGACCAAGATGTCATGAGGGCCTGAGGGCGGGAATAATGAAGGGGCATCAAGCCCCTTTCCAGGGGGAAGTGAAAGGCAGAGGCCACAGGGCTAGACAAGAAGATTACACTAGCCAGTTCAGAATTTGGCCTTGGCTAAGCCAAGTTCATTTATCTCAGACACACCAGGAGAGTCCTCCCCTGGCCCACCTCAGCTTGAAGGTGAGTCTCTCTGCTGTGAGGTCTGGTTTGGTGCAGAAGATTCCCAATCCCTCGCTATTCAGTAGGGGGTTAAATCAGGGAACTAGTCTGACATCATCTCTCTATGAGGGGGCTCACTCAAGGGCAAAAGAGATTCTGGTTGCTGAGGCCTCTCCCCACAGTTGCTAGCCAGTTTTGCCAGGCCCTTGACCAGTCTGAGGGTCTTTGGGAAGCAATGATGTCATTCCTGCAGCCCCTCCCAAGGGGAAATTGCTTCTGTTCTCCACTAGGGGTGCCAAGAGAATAAGGGGATTATCTGAGAGAGGTGATTACCTAAACTGTCATCTTGTTTGCTTTTTGTCTGGTTTCTGATGTTTCCTGCAAACCCCTCTGGCCCGAAAGACAAAAGAAACAAAACCTCTTCACCCACCATTAGATCTCTCCCCCTCTTAGACCCCCCCCCAAAAAAAAAGAAACAAAATTCACCGGGCTCCTGTGACTTTGGGACTTGATTTTTAGGAGGGCTAAGAGTGAGATTTATATTCTTTGCCATCCTGTTCAACCTGGTTTTGAAGGTGCCATCAGTAAGCTGGGAATCCTCAAATGCCAGGCTCAAACCTTGCAGCAAGCTCATGGATGGGATGTCCTTTATTCAGTCACATTTCAAATGCCAAAACAGAACTAGGCACATGAGGTATGTGCATGCTTGCAAGCCCCCGCCCACCCCAAGCATGCAGACTCATACAGGTGGACATACACACCCTCGTGCTCCTAGAGATCTGTGACTTCATCAGTACATATGCTCCCTCTGATGGCTCAACCGGTCTACCCTTATGCATCCTCCGTGATGCCCACCCACATCTTGCTGCAGGTTCTCCATAGAAGGTCCATTGGAAGAGGTGGGAAACCTTCCTGGCTTTCTGGGCTGTATGTGGAGCACACGGAATCTCCATCTAATACTCTTCCATCTCAACATGCTAAAATGCCTTAATCTCCCTGCTAAAATGAGGGGGCTCGACCAGGCGATCTCTGAGATTTATTCTAGCTCTTAACATTCTGTGATTCTGTACATGGGCCAACAGAAAAGCAGCTCCCCCGCCCCGCCCCCCCTACACGCACGCACACAGGAGGGCACGTCTCCCTTCAAGCCTATAGATGGCAGCCACTAATAACATGCAATTTAGGGGCAGAGTGAAGGTACCGTAGTCATCCTTAGTCATGCTACAAGCCTAAGTTTGCCTTGGGTTTACTCACACAGTTCAGGTCTTTGAACCTCCTCCCTCCTGGCTTGTCCCATGAGAAAGTCGGGGAATCTCTCATCATCCCACTCATAAGGAAAGTGAAGGAAGGCTCAGCCAAGCTCCCAGCATGCATCTGTGGTACAGTGGAAAGAATGCAGAAGTACAGTCAGAGGATCTGGGTTTGAATTCAGACTTTGACATGTGCTGCCTTATCTTGGCCCCCAACTCATCTGAAGACTTTGAC
Source organism: Dromiciops gliroides (assembly GCF_019393635.1). Classification (NCBI taxonomy): domain Eukaryota; kingdom Metazoa; phylum Chordata; class Mammalia; order Microbiotheria; family Microbiotheriidae; genus Dromiciops; species Dromiciops gliroides. The sequence goes on along the minus strand of NC_057866.1, from coordinate 27,356,848 downwards.
TCGGTGCCATCCAAGATGTCTGCCAGTTCTCAGTCTGTGATCTTATAGACTCTTGTTACCTTGGATAGAGTCATGCTCTTCAGTCTCTTTGTATCAGGGCAGCCTAGAAGCCCTTTTACTTCATAAGAGGTAATGGGGCAGGGGGCGGGGAGGGGGGGAGAATAAGCCTTTAATTTAGCACCTACTATGTGCCAAGCCCTAAGAACTTTATAAATATTATCTCATTTGATCCTCACAACAATCCTGAGAGGTGATCACTGTTGTTATCACCATTTTGCAGTTGAGGAAACTGAGGCAAGCAGAGGTTTAAGTGACTTGCTCAGGGTCACATAGTAAGTGTATGAGGATGGATTTGAACTCAGGTCTTCTCTTCTCCAAGTTCAACTCTCTGTGCACAGTGGTGCCCCCAGGTGCTAGAATATGAGGCTCACAGATTCCACCAACAGCAGTATATCACCGGTACTTGCTCCTGGCTTTCCCAGAATTTACAGAGTAAAAACCCTGATCTGAGGAGTCACCAGCTGTTTCTTCCTTCAAGCAACTGTATTTGTCTTTATGTGAATTGAATGCAGAAAAAAACTCTGAAACCCCGAACTCATGCAGCTAGGTGACTCACTGGATAGGGAACTGGGTCTGGAGTCAGTAAGACTTGAGTTCAAATCCAGCCTCAAACACCAGCTGTGTGACCCTGGGCAAGTCACTTAAGCCTCTGCCTATTTCAGTTTTCTCAACTGCAAAATGGGGATAATTAATAACAGCCCCTACCTCCCATGGTTGTTGTGAGGATTAAATAATAGTTGTAAAACACTTAACACAATACCTATCACACAATAGGTGCCTAATAAATGCTTATTTCCTCCCAACACCCCCAAATCTTGTTCCTTCGGATTCTTTCTTCTCTTTTAAGTACTACTGGGTGAAAAATGGTCCAACCTGTTCCTTGATGATAATGTCACAGATGAGAAGTGGGTAGGGAGGAGGAATAGGGAAGATATCTTTGCTTCATTCTCCAGCAATAACTAAATCCAAAGTATGGAGCCCAGACCTGGAAGATATAGAATCCAAGTTCATACTTGATCATCAATGTACTTAGCATCATGCTACAATACCACTACATTCTGTGAGCTCTATACTTCTGCCATCTCTCAAAGGGTAAGTGAGGGCTACCACCTTGGGACCAATATAATGGTCATTTGAAAGAACTTGACAAAATTGTTCTTTCTACCACACTTAAAGCTACCCAATAGCCCCTGAGATCCAGGCTAACAATGTCTGTGCCAAATAGATGAGGCATTGCTCCACCATTGGTAGGATATACACTTTTAAGGGTTTGGGTTTTTTTCACCAGTAGTAGGGATGGATTTGGGCTGATCCTTCCCAATCTACTTGGAACCCATTTGGGAAATGGCTTGGCAGCCAGGAAACAGAAGAAAACTCATTGGCTCTTCATTTTTTTTTTTTGCAGGCAATGGGGGTTAAATGACTTGCCCAGGGTCACACAGCTAGTAAGTGTCAAGCGTCTGAGGCCGGATTTGAACTCAGGTACTCCTGAATCCAGGGCTGGTGCTCTATCCACTGCGCCACCTAGCTGCCCCGGCTCTTCATTTTTATAAAATGGACACATGGACTATGATGGTAATAGGAGCTCTGTGATTCTTCTGAAAGACCAATCAATATTTATTGAGCACCGGCCATGCTCAGGACACATATTCAGATGTATGAATCCCTGATGTATCCCATTTCACTACTTCCCAGGGCTCTCTAATGACCACAAAGGGAGAGATGGTTTCTGGGTGAGCTAGACTGAACTTTAGTGGTCCATGTGTAGTTCCTTCCAACTATGTTGAAAGCACCCCTTCACTGTCTAGCATGAGAAGGTTTTTCCCCAATGCCCTTCGATTTATTGGATTTAAGAATATCGCTAAGAGAAGAAGAGGAATATTGAAGGGTGGTCATCCTGTTTTTGCAGTCCCTTTTTAGTTGCATTGCTTAGTTCCCTCTTCTCTGGGTCCAGCAGGGTTGTTATTCTAAGGACAATGGTAAAGGGGCAAATAAGTGGCACAGTGGATAAAGCACCAGCCCTGGATTCAGGAGAACCTGAGTTCAAATCCAGCCTCAGACACTTGACACTTACTAGATGTGTAACCCTGGGCAAGTCACTTAACCCTTATTGCCCCACACACAAAAAAGAAAAAGAAGGACAATGGTGTAGCCCCTTATACATAGTAGGCACCTAATAAATACTTTTTGAATTGATTTGACTCTCTTCTCATCAAAAAAAAGCCCGAGTACTTTGTTCTGAGGCTTTTGATCTGCCGCAAAGATCAGAGGATTAAGCACTATACGGCACCTTCAAGTCCACCCCATTCATTTTACAGATAAGGAATAAGAAGAAGTCATTTGCCCAAGGTTACACCAGTAATAAGTAGTCAAACCAAGATGTAAACCGAGGTCATTCTGCCTTAAATCCTGCACTCTTTTCACTGAGTCACATTCTCTAAGGAATTAACTACCTGGGCTTGCCCTTGACCAGAATAAATGCCTTCTAGGCAAGGAAGAGTAGATGCTGGAAGAACCAGACCTTAGCTTGCCTTCTGAAACAGCCAGCTTAGGCTAGGTGAGTGACCCTATGGTAGGTATATCTGAGAAACTCAGCTGCTTAGAGCCAAACCGAGTCTTCTAGTACTTTGGCCCAAAGGCTTTAAGAGAGCAGGCCAGGATGACTGCTCTCCAAAGGGTAGGTTTAAGGGACTTCTACATCCAGTGGTAGGGGAATTCTCAGGTCCACTTGTGAATCCCCTGGGCATAGTTAAGGATCTTCATGTGGTTCTTTGTGGACAAATGAATCCATCTATCCCCTCCAGGTGCCACTTTGTAATCAGAGGGATACAGGGAAGGAAAAGTCTTTGACATGGTCCCTGTGACTGCTGATGATCTTACTTAAATGTTTTTAGATTAAATTTTTTCAATTAACAAACATTTATTTTCTCTTACACTTCCCCCAAATGGAAAAAATGAAAAACATAAACCTTGTAACAAATATACATAGCCAAACAAAATTAATTCTCACATTGGCCATGTCAAAAAATCATATGTCTCAATTTACACCTTGAGCTCATCACCTCTTGGTCAGGAGGTGGGAAGTATGTTTTATCATTGGTCCCCTGAAATCATGGTTCATTGATCAGAATTCTTAACTCTTTTAGAGTTGTTTGTCTTTATAAATGATTCTGATTCTCACTTTCCTCTCCATCATTTTATACAAATTTTCTTAGGTTTCCCTGCAACATCTCTTTCATCATTTTTTTAGGGTAAAATAATATTCCATCCCATTTATATGCCATATTCTGTTCAATCATTCCCCAATTAATGGGAACCCCTTGGCTTCCAGTTGTTTACCACCACTAAAAAGAGCTACTGCAAATATTTTGTATATATGTGATCCTCATTAAAATTGGAAAATGAGTTGTTTATCATCAGTCGCTTCTACCTTCTGTTGTTGTTCAGTTGTAACCCTCTTTGGGGTTTTCTGAGCAAAGATACTAGTTTGCCATTTTCTTCTCCAGCTCATTTTACAGATGAGGAAACTGAGGCAAACAAGGTTAAGTGACTTGCCCAGGGTCACAAAGCTAGTAAATGTCAGAGGCCAGATTCGAACTCTGGAAGATGAGTCTTCCTCATTCCCAGCTCAGAACTCTATCCGTTGGACCACCTAGCTACCCCCTTTTACCCTCTAGGCCTTGGTTTTACCATTCTGCAGACTGGTCTAATTATTGGTTTTAGAAGGGAAGAGATGATTCGATAAGACTATAAGACTAATCATTGTTGTTCAGTTGTGTCCAACTCTTTGTGACCCCATTTGGTGTTTTCTTGGCAGAGATACTGGAGTAGTTTGCCATTTCCTGCTCCAGCTCATTTGACAAATGAGGAAACCAAAGGAAAGAGGGTTAAAGGACTTGCCCAGGGTCCCACAGTTAGTAAGTATCTGTCTGAAGCCAGATTTGAACTCAGGAAGATGAGTCTTCCTGACTCCAACCCCAGGGCTCTATGCACTATGGCACCACCTTTAAAGTACAACTAAAAGTTGCATCTACCAAAGCTGCCCTGTATTGGTGGGTTGAGTTTCTTCATTTAGATTAGGGGTTCTTCACCTACTTCATGTCATAGACCCCTATGGAAGTCTGGGAAAACCTATCAATTCCTTCTCAGAACCGTGTTTTTAAACATAAAATAAAATACATAGGATTACAAAGGAACAAACATATTGAAATACAAGTATCAAATATTTTTTTTAAACCAAGTTAATAGACTCCAAGTTAGGAACCCCAATCTAGAGAATTTCCTATACCAATTAAATCATAAATTCAATCTGTATCCCTATGAATTTTGGGGGGGAACCTAGAAGAACTTTCCTTATTTTATTAAATAGAATGAGGCATTTTGAACCAAACTCAACCCATGTATTTTCTTAAATTGTTGAACTGTGACCAGACAATAATATCAGAATTTTGCAGAATTAGATCATTTTCTTCAGTGCTTGTATGTAAAGAGAAGCCATTTAGGATGATAAAGTCATAGAGATGGAGCTGAAAACTACCTCAGAGGTCTACTAGTCTAGCTCCTCACTTTACAGACAGCCAAGGAAGCCATGGATGTACCTGAGACTTTCCCAGGGTCACACAGTTAGTAATCCATGGTCAGAGGTCTTCTATTTCTAGAAACCATGTTCTTTCCATTACACACCAAAATAGAGAGCAGTCCTGAAACTTGAAGATGATTCTTTTTTTCTGACATGCTATTGGCATCGAGGGTCTTCAGAGCCTTGTTCTGTTGTACAACACATCTATTAACCAGGTGAAAACCTTCTTATTTTCTCTCAATTTGCTTCCCTAGACTGACCTCACTTCCTTCTAGGAAGGTAGAGCACGGGCCAGGAGCAACTAAAGTGGACCAAAGCCACAGGAGGGCTCCTTGAAGCTTTGGGGAGGGGACTCTTCTCCCTAGAACTTTGGAATTTCTTTATATACTCCTCCCCCTCATTATACCTACTTATATCCATTTTTTGGATCTAGAAAGGAGGTACCAAAGAATATAGAATATGCATGTGCTCACCCAGGGGGTACCATATGACTTTGGATTCAACCCCTTTTGCCATTTATGGAGTCATCTATCTAGAGATGGAAAGGATTGTAGAAATCATAAACTCCAATCCCTTTGTCTTACAGATGGGAGGCCCCATGGCATAGTGGATAAGGCATTGAACTTTGAGTCAGAAAGTCTTGGGTTCAAATCCTGCCTCTGGTGCTTACTCATTATGTGACCCTAGGCAAATGACTTAATTGTGCTTCAGTCTCCTTATCTGTAAAATGAGGGAGTCCCGCATGATGACTTCTAAGGGTTTTTCCAACTCTGAGTCATAGAAAGTGTCACCCAGGTGAGATATGGCACACCCGGAATTCCGACTGAGTTCCTCTGATCCCACCACCACACCATCCTAGTGCAAGCCCCTTTGTTAATGGTGATGACATCAACTTATTGACTGTTACAAGATGAATAGAGTTTAGCTAAATCAGTAGAAACCAGGGGTAAAGGGGAAGTCACTGAGAAATTCCATTCTCTCTCCCCACATCAAGGGATGAAAGGTAACTGTGAATGGATCTCATATGAAGAAGGTCCCCATAGTGCACCCGGTCCACCCAGTGCACAGAGAAATCTGGCCTTGAGCTACAAACCCAGCTTCCAGCTATCCAGCCCAGCCCTTTCATATATGTCAAAAGTTATTCTCCCAGTGGTATAAAAATTCATCTGTGTGTGTGCGTGCCCATCAGTTACCCTTTAGATGCCAACAGTGAGAGGTAGAAAGTATCCTGCTCACTACTTAATGCCTATTTTGTTTGCCTGAAAGACAAATTACCTTTCCCTAGGGAGGCTGTGATTAAAATGGACCCAAAAGAAACACCAGCTGTTTGGGATGCTGGGTTACTGGCTGCTTTTAACAAGGGAGTGATGCGAATCCCACAGCCCAGATTTGCCCGGCATCTGAAAAACACTCCTACCAAAAGTGTATTTCCTAGAGAAGCCAACAGGGAACCAAAAGGCAAATTGCCCTCTGCTCACTGTCAGAGATCTCCATCTTGGGAGAACAAGACCAGCAGATTGGGAGCCCAAAGACCTAGGGGTGAGTCTTGGCTATGCTACCTATTACTTAATGGTGTGACCTTTGGCTACATGGCTTAACCTCATTGGACCTCCATCTGCTCCTTTGTAAAGTTATGTGACTGGATGAGTCAATCCCTAAATTCCATGGCTTTAGAATTATAAGAGCTGTCAGAAGTTGGCTAGACTTCCCTAAGAGAGACAGATGAGAAAATTGAGGTCTCTCTTAGGGAAGTCTAAAGTCCCCGGGGTAGTGAGGATAAGAGCATGGATTTGAACCCTAGTTCTCTGGAAAAGGAAATGGCAAATGACTCCAGCATTTTTGCCGAGAAACCCCAAATGGGTCACAAAGAGTCAGGTTCAACTAAACAACAGCAACCACACAGTCAAAGTATTTTGCTTCCTCCTGTACCAATTTTAGGGACTAAGGAATGCTTGGCTGCTTCTGCAGCTTTCAGGGTCATTTGAACTTTCCTGTTCCTTCTCCAAGAGGCACACTGCTCAGGAGACTTTTCTGACTAGAAAGCCAGATTTCCCAATTTTCAAGACTTGGGGCTGGTGCTGCCTGAGAAATCAATCCTTTCTGGCTAAAAGGCTAGATTTTAGGTTCACATGGCTTAGAAAATGTCCCCCTTCTAACTATAAAGCAGAGGCTCAGGAACGATCTCATTTATGAATTCCAGGCTCAGACCTCTTAGGCAAGCATATCTGCCCTTCTACACCAAGGAAGTCATGAACTGTGCCTGGTGTGTGTGGGAAGAGAAATCACCTTTCTCATCCTTTGTGTTCTCAGTCTCTCCAGAGGCACAGCAGAAGGGAAAAGAACCCCCAAAATCTTCATGAAGAAGTTGGATCCAAGCAAGAATCTGTCCTCTTCAGAGTTTGGTTCAATCAAGTCATCTTGAGGGTGGCCTCAGTTACTAAAACCCTACCCCTAGGAGTTATCAAGTGTGTTGGGGGGGGAGGGGAGTTCCAATGGAAGCAAGCTGTTCTCTACTCATTGAGACTTAATCAGGAGTTGACATTTCTTATTTTAACAAGGTGCCAGTAAGCACTTCCACATTCTCCAGTGTAGAAGAGCATGGACCATCAATGGTTCCAAATAAAGCTACTTTCTATAAACTCATCACATTGATCAGGAAAATCTACTCATATCAAAACCCAATCTCTCGTTTCCTCCATATAGACAAATCTGGCCCTTTTAAAATGCACTCTATTCTCAATCAGGAGCTTGTCCTTCCTCCATTTCCAGCCATTGTCCAGAATACCAAAGCCCTTTCTCAAGCAAGAGATCCTTGCTTTCAGTGCACACATACTCTCAAACACACTTCACCACCACCACCACCATCAACAACAACCAACCACCACCAGCAGCAGCCTTCAAATTCTTCCCCAGTATTTCATAATCTTTACTTGTGCTTTCTGTGTTCTTCTGACAGTATCATTTGTACCCATGAGTGACCAAGATCAGGAGTACTCAATAGTCATCCAGTTTGACAGGTTTTGGTTACATGCCCCAGGAAGGCAGTAGATCTTTCTGTTATCAGGTTGGCAAATATTTACCCCCTCAGCAAGGAGTCACCAACTTGTCTTTTCTCCCTCTGGCCTATACTAGATTAGCTCTCCCTTAGGAGCTCCTGTGCATCCATATTATCATAATGCCTTGGAGTTCAAGCCTCTGTTTCCTCCTCAGAGGGTCCTAGCTACCTATTCTTCTGAGTTTCTGATCCTCCTTTCCTTCTCTTCCTTTTTTTTTGGGGGGGGGGGGAGGCAATTGGGGTTAAGTGACTCGCCCAGGGTCACACAGCTAGTAAGTGTTAAGTGTCTGAGACTGGATTTGAACTCAGGTCCTCCTGAATCCAGGGCTGGTGCTTGCACCACCTAGCTGCCCCCTTTCCTTCTCTACTGGGTCACTTTTTTCCACTCTCCAAATTCCTGATACAAGTAAGGATAAGGTCTTTCAATTCATATCTTATTTCTTCTTTGTTTTCTCACTGAAGCCCTTCCATCTTTAAAGGAATACTTAATTGCCCCCAGACAATTTGGAGAGCTAAGAGATAGCTCTTTACCATCTCTTGCAGTTAGGAGACCAGCATGCACTTTAAGGATAGATGACAATTCTTCATTATCTAGATAACATCACAGATGGAAGAGAATGAGAAAATATAAAGTCCTTACTATGTAGCAGACACTATATTAAGAGTTGGAGAAACAAATCCAGGCAAGAAAGACACTTTTTGGCCTCAAGAATCTTCTTTTCTAATAAAGGAAGAAAACACAGAGGGGAGTGATGGCCAGGGAGGAGTATTTTGGTAGTGTTGACTTGATGGTAGTTCTCAGAGCTAGTGTAGGAAAGAAAAGAGTCATGAGGGGGGAGGTTACATGTTGGGTACATGGCATAAAAATGACCAGGGAGTAGCATAGTGACTCTTTCTCCAAGCTCCATATGGTCAGTGTTCACCAATCACAAGTCCAGGGTCAGAGTAACATGCTAGAGCACAAGAGCATGGTAGGTAGCCTAGAGATAGATGACCAGGGATGGTGGTGGTGATGATGATGATGACGACAACAACGACTCAACAAAAACAATCAGATTGTGAACACAGATGCAAAAACAATTGGAAAGGCATTCCTCTGATCCTGACACCTAAGGCTTCCAGGGTGTGATACATCATTGTTACAATATCAGTTAAATGGGAGACAGGGTGGAGAAAATATGGAGGGTAGTTTTTAAAAAATGGAAGAGGAACTGCACCTTGATAGAATGGTTAAGCAATGAGCCCCCACACTGAGCTATTGGGTCAGAAACCACAATACCTGTAGGAGCACATCAGAAGGACAACTTGGCCTTGATACCATTGGTTCTCTATTTTTCTGCCTACAGGTGGCCATTTTAACTCTGTCTCTGAGAGGAATTGCTCATCTGTCATCTTGTTTTTCCAGAGGTGTGTTTTTAAAGTCTCCTGAAAGCAGGGATGGATGCTTTCTTTTATCTTGGTGCTCAAAGTCATGTTCCCCATCCTTTGGACATTATTCTTGGGGTCTGGAACGATCCTTGGACCAAAGTCCTTTGGGTTAGAAATGTCAGCCCCTTTGGATAGGGCCTAAGCCTGGCCCACCGTAGAACTGAATTTCAGAGTTTTTTGGCTTCCTAGGTGTGACACCAAAAGGCCAAGTCCCGGGGCAGCTAGGTGGAACAGTGTATAGAGGATGGGCCCAGGAGTCAGGAGGACTTGAATTCAAATCCAGCCTCAGACACTTGATACTTACTAGTTGTGTGACCCTGAGCCAGTGACTTAACTCCAATTGCGTCACCAAAAAAAAAAAAAAAAGGCCAAGTCCCCAGTAAGAAGGACTCTGCTTACTCTAGAGGGGAAAGAGCCAGATACTCCCACCTTGGCCTCTTGCATATCATTCCTACAAGTAGGAAATCCTCAAAGGTCCCCAGTTCTCCCCAGGAAGAACTCAGCCCGAGTTCCATGGCAAGCAAGGGCCAAAGACATGCTTTGCTTAAGCCATGTTGCAAAAGTTCCTCATGGCTATGACTTCTCTACAGACATAGCAGGGTGGGAGGAAAAGGCAGTGAGTGAGGACTGACTTCAGGGCATGGTATGAAACAGCTATTTTGCTCTGGGGCTCCCTCTACTGGCTTTTGATAGAATTTTCAAATTAGTTTTCCCTTCAGAAGATGGTCCCTACATTTCTGATCAATCTAGTCTTCTTCCCTCCACCCTTAGGACTATCAGTGTCAGACTCAAATAGAAATGATCCCTGTGGGCCAAATATTGACTTAGAAAACCACAAATTAACATTATCCATGTTGTACTGTATTCTTACTTATTTTGTTAAACATTTCCCAATTGCATTTTAATCTGCTTCAGGTGGCATATACTCTGGAGTTTTGTTGCGAGTTCAACTCCTCTGCTAATAACTTTGGTTGGAAGATATTTCCTGCATATTGTTTCTCTTACAGCAATGGCAAAGTAGATTTATTAATGGAATTAAGTAGACCTCAAGGATAATTTTGTTAGTGTCAAGTTTAGACCTGTAATTTTGTCAGAGTAGAGCAATTCTGGTGATGAAACTCCTACCCACATAATTCAAAAATTCAAAAGATGTCCATGAAATTTAAGTCGGAAGTGACTTCACTGAAGTGTCTGGCCATGATTACAGCTAAGAGGGGTCAGAGGCATGTCTCAAACTTGGATCTTTTTGATGCCAAGGACAGACCTTTATGCACTGCCTCACCATATTGCTTATCAGAATCACAACCTATGTTGTTGTTGGTGGTGGTTTCTCTTCAGGGGCCAGTGCAAATGGAGCTAGTAAACTGCTGATAAGCTCTTGTGTGTGTGTGTGTGTGTGTGTGTGTGTGATTTTCTTTCTTTTTTTTCTTTTTCTTTTTTTTTTTTTTTGCAGGGCAACGAGGGTTAAGTGACTTGCCCAGGGTCACACATCTAGTAAGTGTCAAGTGTCTGAGGCTGGACTTGAACTCAGGTCCTCCTGAATCCAGGGCTGGTGCTTTATCCACTGTGCCACCTAGCTGCCCCTGTTGATAAGCTCTTAATGACCCAACTTCTCTCCAGCTGGGGCACAGTTGCACTCACTTCCCCTTTTGGCTGGCATCTTCAAAGACAAGAAACCCCTCTCCATCCCCACCTGTGAAGACCTCTAGGGCAACGTAGTTGGACAAAAGAAGGATTGGCCATGGAGTGAGGCTGGCTTCACTGAGGTTCAGAGAATTGTTCTGCCCAGTATAGCAGGGGATTTGGGTCTTATTTTCTCTTGTGAATTCAGCAATGAGTCACCAAGGGGCAAATGACAACCATCTGTGTGGGACAGATGTGAAGTCCACAAGGAGTAATAAATAAGAGGAAGACTGCCACCTTACATCGACAAAAAGTGATTCTCTTTTTATTCACTTTCACTGATTTCGTAACCATTAATTAAGCACCCACTGGATGGCAGGCATTTTACTAGGTGCCGGGATACCTAGGCAGCCCCTGCCCTCAAGGAGCTTCCCCTGACTGACCTTCACATCTTTTTCTTCATTTATCCTGTGAGGGAGGTCAGAATCTATTTTATAGGAGGGAAATCTGAATGGTTGAGTGACTAGCAAGAAGTCTTTGTTAGAGACTAGTGACACAGCTAACACAACTCCCAGCTTGGGTTCTAGAAAGAGAAATTACCATGTTTCATACTCTGCTTTGTTGGTTTGAAATGAGACATAGGCTAGTTGAGGGTGTTTCCTGGGGGTGGGGGGAAGATCCTAAGGTGCCTCCTTGTTTTTAGGGTTATCCTATAGATAAGGGACAGCTAGGTGGTGCAGTGGATAGGGCACTGGCCTTGGAGTCAGGAGGACCTGAGTTCAAATCTGGCTTGACACTTCACACTTACTAGCAGTGTGACCCTGGGAAAGCCACTTAACCCCAATTGCCTTAAACATCTGGGGCTATCTCCAGTCATCTTGATGCATATCTTACCACTGGACCCAGATAGCTCTGGTGGAGAGAGTAAGGCTGGTGACTTTTCACAGCCCTTCCTCCCTTAAATCCAATTCACTACCACTACAAGTCATGATATCACCTCCCTAAGTCAGAGTCCTCTCAACAACAACCTTATAGATAAGGAGAAGAGAGTGTTCCATTCAATTTGCTATAATTAGTAGGAAACAGAGAATATGCAAGTATTTCCTTTGTCCGTGATGGACTCACCCCAGTAGATATTCTAATGTTGAACCAAGCCAGATGATCCTTCCGAGTTTGTTCTATTCTACAAGGTGCCTATTTAAGCAAGGGATAATATCAAAGCCCTTGTTAATTAATTCACTGGATAGCTACAAAGCATTTGTAGGTAGTGTGGTTCCCATTCCTTCTTTGGTCCATTATCATACCAACCTTGGCTTTTTGTTTAAAGGTGCCCAATGGAGGTGTTTTAGCACCTGGAGTAAAATCCAGCTAGTTTAACCTCCACTTCTTGCTTTTAACCACTGCTTGTTCCAACTTTTCCCCTTTGTTGGGTAGAGGTTTTTGTTTTGTTTTGTTTTGTTTTTTTTACCAGACCTATGATTGCTTTTCTTTTTTTTGGGGGGGAGGCAATTGGGGTTAAGTGACTTGCCCAGGATCACACAGCTAGTAAGTGTTAAGTGTTTGAACTCAGGTCCTCCTGAATACAGGGCTGGTGTTCTATCCACTGTGCCACCTAGCTGCCCCTGGACCTATGATTTCATTGACACTTATAGTGAACAAACTCTACCAATGCTGATGGTCCCCTGTAACTTCTGTAATCCTAGATAGTTGCTTGAAGCATTGAGAGGTTAAGTGGTATATCCCAAGTCACAAATCTTGTAAGTGTTAAAGTTGGGACTTGAGTCCAAGGTCTTCTTGACTCTGAGAGACTAGCTGTCTATCTGATACCCTACCATTGTGACATCATAATGAAATTAGCATCTTGACCTTGGTTTGGTTTTTTGTTTGTTTGGTTGGTTTTTGCTGAGGCAATTGGGGTTAAGTGACTTGCCCAGGGTCATGCAGCTAGTAAGTGTTAAGTGTCTGAAGCCGGATTTGAACTCAGGTCCTCCTGAATCCAGGACTGGTGCTCTATCCACTGCGCCACCTAGCTGCCCCCTTGACCTTGGTTTTAGTGAATGGTTTTGATGAAAATAGCACCCACCCAGCACAAAGTCACACACATAATAGGTGCTCAATAACTATCTGTCGAATCAAACTGAACGCTTCTCTAATGTGAAAACAGCTGCCCTAAGTGGAATGTTTCATAAGGGAATAATGATAGTGAATACTTCAGTAGCGAGTTAAGGTTTGCAACGTGTATTATACATATTATCATTTGATCCTTGCAACAACCTTATGAGGCAAGTGCTATTATTACTCCCATTTTTCAGATGAGGAGACTGAGGCTTAGAATGTAGCTTCTTTGAGAAAAGGTATTGTTTCATTTTATACTCATATTCTCAGCATGTAGCACAATGCCTGACAGTAGTAGGCAGTTAATAAATGTTGATGACTGACTGATTGACTGATTGATTGATTGATCAAGTGACTTGCCGATGGAGCCAGAAAGTGTCTGAGGAAGGACTGCAATTCACATCTTTCTGACTCCCAGTGCAGTACCCATTACAACATGCTGTCCCATTAAATGCCTCTCAAAAGAATGTTTCCAGTAGAAGTGTCCCTGGCCTGGGGCCTTTTTCTTAGCTGCTCCTAACTGAAGCTGTTATTTCTAGATTAACAGGTTAGCTTCAGAGAGCATGTTGATGGACAGGAGGCAGCCTCAAAGGCAGGAAAGGCTGCCCTGGCCCATACTGGCTATGTGACTCTGAACAATTCACTTATTTTTTAATGCTCCCAGTAACTCTCTTAAAACTATAAATTGCAGAGCATTATTGCTCTTCATTGTGTGTGTGTGTGGGGGGTCCCCTCCCTGAGAGCTTTCTACATTCATGAAATTCCAGGTCCAGTCCCAAACCCAAATGTTAGTTTCAAGGAACCTCCTTTTCCAAAAGTCTGACTTCTGAATAGGAATAGGTGTGACCTGTTACCTGGCCACCTGCCAGTAAGGATTGTCTACCGTTTAACCTATCTCTTACCCAGTCCAGATGTTTGTGGTATCCCCTTCCCCTTTGACACCAGAGAGACCTGTGATCAACCCCTGACTTTCTGGAGGGTGAAGTAATTAAAGCCACAGTTTCAAAGGAGCTATGAGTAACAAAATGTGTGTACCCTACCTGTGTGGATTGCTGATCCCTTGTCCCTTTCATTCTTGCCTATTGTAGGAGCACCAAGGACCAAGAGGAGACCAGATGAGTTTTCAAACCAGCCCTCACACCCCCAGGAAATACAGTTCATCCTTTGCTTCGCACTCTCTGCAATGCCACAGCTCACTCCCATTTCGGTCTTTTCCCTTCCTTTCCTTCCTATCCAACATTCCACCTCCATTGGTACCTGTTATTGCCTTTTGTAGGCTGTGCAGCTTTCAGATTGGGGGTTAGTCTCTGTGTAGAAAGTACTAGCTTGAGTTAAACTCAAATGAATAAACTGTTTTACCTGCCATCTGGAACTCAGCCCATCCTTAAAGCTTATTAGACTGCTATATTTGGGGCTGAAAGACTCTGTTAAAAATAGCTTTGCCTGGGGCGGCTAGGTGGCACAGTGGATAAAGCATTGGCCCTGGATTCAGGAGTACCTGAGTTCAAATCTGGCCTCAGACACTTAATAATTACTAGCTGTGTGACCTTGGGCAAGTCACTTAACCCCCACTGCCCCACAAAAAAAAAAAGAAAAGAAATAGCTTTGCCAGTACACCCCTTGTCTAAGGGAGAGATGACAGCTTGTTAGGCAAAGTGATCTCTTTCAATGATGTGACCTAAGGCTTCTGAATTGCCATGTACTCCCCCACCCCCAACCAGATGGGAAAACCCAGAAATCACTTAATCCCAGTCAGAGAGAGTGAGTGAGCTAGTTTACTTGATTAGGGCTGGGCAAGGGGAAAATAGAAAAATCAGCAGAAGTTGGGACACCCTTGTATTGTGAAGGTGGGATTAAAACTTAAAATTTCCCAAATACCTCTTTGCTCTAGAATTTTGAAACATTTGATGCGCAAAACTATCTCTTTCTTGAGGCCCAGAAATAAGGAGACTTTACCCAAGCAATTTCCTCTTTGCCCAAAAATTCCTGGGGTAAAGTTGGGAGCAGAGAAAATGTTGTAGAAACCCTGGAGCCCCAGGTTTATTGGGAGCCATTATCTCAAGGTTCCCAGTAGCAACTTTTTCTGGGCAGAGACTCAGGGAGATCTGGTCTGGTCTGTCCCTTTGTCAACATAAGTAAGAATGACTCCAAGAAGGGGGAAGGAAATAAGCATTTACATAGCACATACTATATGCCATGCACTCTCCTAAACCCAAATTAATTCATTAGGCCAGAGACCATGACCAAGGACTCCTGGAGATCCACTTAACTAGAGCAGACCTTTAGGTCTAGTCCAGTAAGAATCCACTGACATCGTCTTGTTCTTTGCCCCATTCCCAAAGTCAGCCACTGAAGTGAATTTGACTCCAAATTTCTATCTTACCCAGATGTTATCTGTCCTCTCTCTGTTATTCTTCCTTTCCTCACTAGTTTTTTTTACTTTACAAAGTAAAGTTAGAATTGCTAAAGTATGCCAAGTTTTTACCCATATGAGCTGAAACATTGTCCCTGGAATAATATCCTATTTAATTACACATAGAACATTAACTTAACCTTGTAGATAACTGCCAGCCTAGAGTCTTGTGCAAAGTACTTTAATCTAGCCTTGCAAATAAATGCAAAGAATATTGACCAGCCCAGAAAATATACATATTCACTCCAATGTCTCTCCATGATGTTTAACCTGTATTCTCAGACTAGGAATAAAATAAATGCTTTCCCTGTCTGGCCCACTAGACAGTTGTTGATCCTCCCTCCATTTGTATGTGGCTTCTGCCCAAAGCAACTTTCATTCTAAACTGGAAACTCACTGCTAAGGAAACGATCAGCTTCACAAGAGCCCCTCAAACTTTGCAACATAGTGCTCAATTTTGTTTACTAAAGGGTCAGCAGGTGAGAGTTGTACATGCCATGTTAATCACCCCATCATTGCTTTTCTTCTCCAGCTGACTTCTGAGAAACCCTCAAATGGTAAGGACACCTGTTTGCTCCTTTCTATTCAAATTGTGAATCCTTCATGCATTCTGTTTGTCTTCACAATCACTCCCTGTCAACGGGGATTATAACCCCACCCCTTCTTCCCACACTATGCCCCAGTCTCATGGCTTGCTCTAGCTTCCTGAGCTTTGCTTGGAACCATTTCATAGAGTCATAGATAAAGTATGGGTGGAAGGGACCTTGAAAGATCATTTGTTCTAGTCTCATTTTACACACAAGAAAACTGAAGCCCAGAAAGATTAGATGACTTGCCTAAGATGACATAGTAAGTGGCAGAGACAAGATTTTAACTCCTGTCTTCTAACCTAAAATCAAACACTTCCCACTGGATGCATAATTACTAGCCTCCAGAGTTTCTTCATGAGTCTTTAATACAAAATTCCTTAGTAGGACACCAGACAGAACAGGAAGATTTGTCATCCGATTCTCAAGGAGACAGCCCCCAGTTGTTAAATGGGGCCTTGAAAAGAAAACAAGATGCTGACAGCAACTTGGTCCTTAGCTCTGGAAGCATTTTGAGATAGCACCTCAGTTATTATTCTCAGAAACAGGTGCATCTCCATATTCCTTTTCCAAGATCGTGAGTTGATTTGCAGTTGCCTGAAGTTGGACAAAGGTTAAGAATAAAATAGAGAGGAAGAATCTCAAGGACTTCTATTTTGTGTCTGAGTGGTCCAAAGAAATATCACAATCGCATTTCCAAAAGTCCTGGATCTTGTTCCAACATGTATCTCACCCAGCTCCCCCCAAACTGACTGTATACTTTGATTTGGGTGAAGGGGGAGTGGAGTTGTATTCAGTAGGGAAAGGGAAATCTTGGTACAATTTCTATTTGATACTATAGATCAGGGCTTCTTCAATTTTTTCCACTTGTGACCCCTTTTGCCTGAGAAACTTTTACACAACCCCAGGTATATAGGTATATAAAATAAGGATACATAACCTTTTACTGTTGCCAAAATTTTCTCGACCCTAACATTTAGTTACATGACCCCAGATAAGACCCACAATTTAAGAAGCTTTGCTATAGACATCTCACCCAATATGTTCATGGCACTATGTCTAAAATCTTAGTGGTCCTAGAAACAATTAACCATTGGGGATTTTAGGGAGGTAGAGCATTTTCAGCACCATAGACAGCTGCACCAGAGTTTTACCACTGTTGGCCAAATTTTGGACTCATGGTTTCTTATTCATTAACCAGTGAAAAGTATAGTCAATGCAACAAAGTAGAGGCAACACTCAACCCACTGCATTCCAAAGCTGGTCTGGTTCCATCTCAGTCTCCAGAGTTTGGATTCAGCCTGGTCTAGCCAGGATCCCTCCAGAAAGGGAAGGTGGAAGACATTTTCTCATAGTCAGTAGCCCCAGGAAGTCTAGTCTGACCCTATATTACCACTATCTGGAAAGAGACCAGAGAAATTAGACTGGGTCAGTTTGGAAGGGCCATAATGTCCCTGATGAAGACACACTCCTGAACCCAGTGACCCTGATTCCTGGCATACAACCTAGAACTCATCTGGTGGTCTTAGGGACAAGGGGTATTCTAGAATTAGCCTAAACCTTGTAGCCAAAGGCAAATAACCTGAGGTAGAATCAAGCTAGGTCATAACCAAAAGGGAGTGGCCTGAGGCGAACCCAGAAGTGAACTGGCTGCTAGACTCCCTGAACTAGGCTTCCTAGGGACACTTCCTCCAGTTAAACAAACAAACAAAACTCAGGGATGGCCTCCCTTCTCCTTCAGATACAGTACTTTACCTGCAGGCAAAAGATCTTTACTTTCATTTGGGGAGAGCCAGACAAAACATCCCTTGGCTTCCCAGGCTCCAAGATAGAAGGGAGGTTCAATTCTTTCCAAACAATGAGGAACAGTAACCTTTCCCACCCAGCATTCCTGGGGAACATTAGGGGAAACAAATCCTCTTCAGGTGCAAGATGCCTAGGGGAGGGTAACTCACAAAGTGGTTTCTATCTTGGATAACTTCCAGGGGTATTGTTTCTCCTGACTGAGCCTCAGTGCAGTATATCAACCTTGAGCTGGAGGTGGTAGCATGACTTGGAAAGGACCAAGATGACCAACTCCAGTCCAGCCTGGCACTGCCAGATTGAAACCTGGGTAATGGGTAGAGGGCTGAAGTTGAAGTGACGATAATAAAGGGAATTCCCATTTTGCAAAGAAAACTACAGGTTGGTTCCTGAAACCTGAGGTCCCTTCTATCTGACCTCATCCATTAGTTTAATCCAGACAGGAAAGAAAGAGAAAGGGGCTCCTGGAGATGAGAAGAGCTATGCCTCAAGGTTCATTTGTCATCTACTTTTGATTCTGATTTTAAGAACCTAAATAGTGAGTCTCAGCATATTTCTCCCAAAGATGTCCTATGGACCAGAATTTTCAGTTAAGATGAAAGGATGACTTTAGCCTTTCTCAGTGTTGCAGGTTATTGTTGTTCAGTTGTGTCCAGCTCTGTGACTCCATTTAGGGTTTTCTTAGCAAAAATACTGAAGCAGAGGGGCTTCTAGGTGGCAGAGTGGATAAAGCACTGGCCCTGGATTCAGGAGGACCTGAGTTCAAATCCGGCCTCAGACACTTGACACTTACTGGCTGTGTGACTCTGGACAAGTCACTTAACCCTCATTGCCCCACAAAAATATACTGAGGAAGTTTGCCATTTTCTGCTCCAGTTCATTTTGCAGATGAGGAAACTGAGGCAAACAGTGTTAAGTGACTTACCAAGGGTCCCACAGCTAGTAAGTATCTGAGGCCAGATTTGAACTCAGGAAGACGACCCTTCCTGACCCCAGGCCAAGTGCTCTATTCACTGCACTACCCAGTTGCCCAAGAATATTACAGGTTAGCAAACCTCATACTCTAACAGAACACTGGGTAAATTTGCCTCACTATTTGAATATGGGTGTAATCTAGTTGGTTGGCTTGATTATGTAGAGTATTTCATTGTATAAAAAAGAATTATTCATATTCTTTATTCTGTTTCTTGTGTGAGGATGCCTGAGTATAGATTACATTTACATACATATATGTGAACTCACATATATTTTTTAAAAATACACATATACACTGTGTCTTTAAGTTTGTACTTTGCCTGACATTTTCATTAATCCAAGAACTTCATTGAAACTCTATGAATGTGATATGTTTTCCAGTCTGTCTAACCACATCTGGTGACCCCATGCGAAATCCATCATGAATGCAAGTACTAGAGGCACCTTCCTCTCATTGATAGTTCTCTTCACTCCTCACTGCAAGACTTCCCACTGCAGCAAACTAACACACACACACACACACACACACACACACACACACACACACACACACACGGCCTAAAAATAAAGAGAACTGCAGACAGGCCACTTTATCCTTTCTTCAGTGTGGATGTTCACTCTCTGTCCTCAAAAACGTGATGAAAAATAGTGGACAAGTTTGGGGCAAAGAGGGGCACTTTAAAAAAGTACCTATCTTTACCAAAGCCAAGGAACTAGATTAGAAGGTGAAAGGACTGGGAAATAAAGTAAGTCAAGGAATTCCAAGGAGCATAGAGTTTTGAGGATCTAGAATCTATTCCAACCAAACTCTACTGGGCTCCCCAAGCTCTAGTGTGACTTCATTGAATGCAATTTATTGGCATCAAGGAAAGTCATTGCTTGAGAAATGTTAGTAGCAATTAATTGAATTGATCAAGGAAAAGAAAAAGAGACAAAAATAATATTGGTTTCCATTTATTCCAGAATTATTGTGTGCCTTCTGAGGCCAGATGGAAGTTTAGGTGATTGTAAGGGGGTGTGTGTGGGGTGTGTGGGGTGTGTGTGTGTGTGTGTGTGTGTGTGTGGTGTGCTTCCCTTGTATAAGAGTCTGTATATGTGATTTCATGTTAATCTTCCTGTCTGGAAAGACTATTTCCACCTCCATTAATCAATAAATCTTTTGTCTTGAGACGTGTTCTGTGTTTCATGATGGAAACCCCATGATTCTTTTATTATTAAATAAAAAAAATTAGCCCCAAGCCTTGTCACGATCAACATACAAGAACCTCCAGTCAGATTCATTTTAAAATAGCAGTAATCCAATGAGCTTGGCTTTCAAGAGGAGTGGTGGGCTATTTTGAAGAGGAAAAGAAAGATTCCCTGGCCTTTGAGAAAGAAAAAAGGAGAGGGAGAACAGTTCATTTGCCTTGAAAAGTACTGATAATTTCGTCAGAGACTGTGGAGGATATCTTTGTTGGCTTTCTCTCCTTTCTATGCCTATCAACAAAAGTTGTTTGATCAATAATACCCCTAGGTTGGGTATTTATAGCAGTGTGTTTTATTAGAGGGCAATAATATTAGGGGGAAAAGCACACCACAGTAACCCTCACCCTTCCATGCTCCTGGGCCCTACAAAGTAAAAGATGGGTCTTTGGATCAAATTCCCCCTTGCTCCCCCCACATACACACACACACACACACACACACACACACACACCTACACACAAATATCTCTTCAGTTCCCCACTGGCATTTGTGTCCAGTGATTTGCCTTAGGATTCCAGGATGGAAATTGCCCTTGGGATGAATGGTTTGGCTTATAGATGGAAAGCTTTGGTGCAATCTTGCCTATGGATTCTGTGTGTGTTGTGTTGTGTTTGATTGCAGATTTATTTGTTATGGCTCTAGGGTTCTGTCCATCTTTCTGTCTGTCTAGAACCTGGATCGTTGCTCTCTGGGAAGCTGTAGCAGGCTTGATTCCGTGGGAGACCAAGCAGGGTGCGTGGGCGAAGGAAATAGAAAGAGAGGGAGATGAGGGAGGGGGAGACAGGGAGAGCGAGAGCGAGAGAGCCATAGAATCTGTTATTTGCGTCACTCTAGGAGACGGGGTTATTTGCCTGACAAATATACAAAATTAATTCGAGTTTTATCAATATCTGCCTTTGCTACAGTTGCTAAATACAACAGGGTGGGAGAAAGAAACTCTACTGATTTCTTTGCCAAGCAGTCTTGCATTGAGTGGTTGAGTGCTTTTGGGGAGGGGGTTGCCGAATTAGACGCCCCCTTCCCACATGCAGAACATATATTGCAAAAAGGGCTGCCTGTTTCTAGGCAGTTGTCCAGCCCTAATCCTGGGGTTTGCTGTCTCTCTCTCCCGCCTCGTTTAATGTATTCTGCAGAGCACAAAGCTTTCTGGGCAGATGCATCCTCTCTGCTGAATTGGACCCTCTAAAGAGGAGAATCTGCACGTGACGTCAATAGCTGATAACTGACGCAGCCTTGCAAAGGAGACTCAAGGCGGCTTCTATGCAGCGCCTTAATGAGTCTATTTTCTCCAGTCCCCCAGCAGTGAATTACTAGAACGCAAAACACACACACATACACACACTTAAAAACATATATATTTCCAGAGGCGCTGTGCTCCTAACACAAAGCGATTTTTACAAAGCATGGGTGTGTGGGGTGGGTACGGTAGGAAGGATTCTCTCTCTCTCTCTCTCTCTCTCTCTCTCTCTCTCTCTCTCTCTCTCTCTCTCTCTCTCTCCGGATCTCCGGAAGCCCCTCTGAAGAAGGAGCTGGGGGGACCCCCCAGGCACACAGTTAATCTGGTCATTGGAGGCATGTTGTTCAAGACAGAGAAAGCAGCCTCCCTAAGACGGACAGCTTGGGAAGATTAGGGGAGGATGGCAACAGGCAGAATCAGGGATGGAAGTGTGAATGGGGGTTAGTGCAGGCTGATAATATAGAAAACACTGGGTGATTTTCTTTTAAAAAAGAAAATTTCTCTGCCATGAGGCAGCTGTAGATACTGGTGCAGAAATAAGTGTGTATGTGTGTGTGGGGGGGGGGGGGACTTGATACACATTTAATGTTTTGGACGTAACGTTCCAGCGAAATGCCTTTGTGTGTAGATTTTTTTCAGTACTTGCTAAAAATAGCATCGGGGTTTGATCGTGTTCCAGAAATAGACCGAGGGCTGTACTGGCATAAAAAGCCAGCGCGGGTGGAAGAAAGCCTGGACATCACAACATTTTTTTAAAAAAACTCTGTCTGGAAATTAATTGTTGGATTTTTCCTCTCTCTTTCCCCCTTTCTCCTTGTCTCTCTCTCTATTTCCCCCTTCCTTCCCCCTATGTTTCTTTCTCTCAAGGAGTTCCCGTTTGGGTAAGTAGTGTTATGTCATATGCATGCTGCAGACAGTGAGTAGGAGCTGATATTTATTTACTTTATGCATGTTTCAGCCTTATTTTTGGCTGCTTTTTTTTTCCTCTTAAAGGAGTGGGGGCGGGACGGGGGTAAGGGATATACTTGTGTGCATAATAAATTTGGTGCATGCAAGGGACCGAAAGAGATAGGGAATTCTTAAAGAACTGGGGATCACCCTGATGATAAATCTTTGCAATAGCTCCTGCAACTCTCTATGTCGGCGCTGTTGAGTCGCGTCTCTTCTCTTCTCTTCTCTTCTCTTCTCTTCTCTTCTCTTCTCTTCTCTTCTCTTCTCTTCTCTTCTCTTCTCTTCTCTTCTCTTCTCTTCTCTTCTCTTCTCTTCTCTTCTCTTCTCTTCTCTTCTCTTCTCTTCTCTTCTCTTCTCTTCTCTTCTCTTCTCTCTCTCTCTCTCTCTCTCTCTCTCTCTCTCTCTCTCTCTCTCCCTCCCTCCCTCCCTCCCTCCCTTTCAAGGTTGGTCTGACTCGATCTGTTATCCCAATCTCTGGTAGAAAAGCCTACTGTAGATTCAGGTTGCATGAAAGGAGAAAGGGATAAATACACATGCACTATAAAAAACTTCCCTGTTCCTCTTGCAAACCGGTTCTTCTATAACTCGGAGCTTACAGTGGACTCCAAGAATGGGAGCTGTCCACTTGGGGAACGGTGCTGAAAACTCCGGGCCAGATCAGCATAGGGCTCCTAGAGGCGGAGTTGGCTTGCGTTCTCGTTAAGCCCTGCCTGAAAGAGAGGGATGAGGAGCGGAGGGGGTTAATGGTATTCAAAAGGGGTTAGTCGTGACTCTGGTAAGAGCCTTAGGGAAAGGGAGCTGGGAGGGAAAATGGGAAGGGAAAAAAGGAGGGGGTTGGAGAAAGAGGTGTTATATTCAAGGATGAGCAGGGACCTTGCTCTCCAGGAACCAAAGCTTAAGCCTGAGTCTCAGTTCAATGCATAAAGCTGTGATAACAGCTTGGGTCTCCATTCGGAGTCCCCTGCTTCTTCCCGCCCCTGTGTTTGAAAGATTTGTACCTGACTGTAGTGACTCTCAAAATAAGAAGCTATAGGTTGCTTTATCTAGAGCCTCTTTTCCTCCCACCTCATCTCCCCCCCCACCCCCCCCACACACATTTCAAAGTGCTCCCATATGCAGCAGTTCTTGGGTGCGCCTTCGGGTGTGGTTTGTATTATTATTGTTTCCCTTCCCTTTGCATCCTAGTCATCGCCTCTCCAGATGAGTTGGTGGAATGACTAAATTAGAAGCAAAGTCACAGAGGCTAATGCTTGGCAGGAACCTCGGCGCTGGGCTATGCCTTTAAGAAGGGGTGCTAGAGAACTAGTGTATAACTTCCCAGCTGTTATTAGAGAAACCATCCACTCTCCAGTGTCAGGAGAATCAAGGCAAACCGGCTACATTGCAAATAGCCACAGACATATTTGGTGAATATCTACAGATAGGTGAGGTGGGAGGGAGGCAGAGCGAAAGAAATAGACTAGAGACTGAGCAACTCACACAAAGACATTCATTCTGATTAACTCATGAGAAAGGGAAGAGGGATGGTAAGAAAAAAAATATATATCCTTAAGCTGACCTGGAAGAAGGTGTGCAGACAGACACTGGGGCAAAGAGAGGGAGGTCTGTCTCATAGACCTGAAATGAATATATGTTGGGGGAAGGGGCGGTGGTGGAGAATCATATAGAATTTTAAAATTAAGCACATACACACAAATGCAATCAGGAGAGATGAAATATCCAGAGAAGCTGGAGCACAAGGTTAAATGGGAAGAGCTGCCTATCACTCACCACTCCAACTCAGCAATAACTACTGTATTATTCCAGGGGCTGGGCCCCATCCCCAGGGGAGCTGAGGGCAAAGGGTGTGCAGTAGTTAGGAAGGGCTAAATTATGTTTAGTTCTGAAGGACCCCCTACCCTATGCCCAGACCTCCCCCCATTATATTAGCAAAGATCATCCTCCTAGTCCTTCTATTATTAAGAATGACACTTCAAAGCACATTTGGTGTTGAGGCTTTATCCCAAAATAAAGCTGTTCCCAAGACTCCCAGCATAATCTCAAACTCCCTTCTGTGTCACCCTCCTGGTATTAGTCCTCCCCAAGTCGTTCCCTTTTCTAAGTCTTCCCCTCTGCCCCCTCCAAACACCTCAGCTTGTGTGGTCCTGTTTACAAATCCAGTCACTTTTGGAAAGAAAGAGGGAGAGGAAGGGGATATGGATGTGTATATGTAAGGGGGGGGGGCGGTTTAAAAGCACTTAGCACGTGGAACACATTCCTGTAACACCCCTATCTGTCACTAGGACGGGGGCAAAACAACCATCTGAAAAAAATCCTATATCTCTGTCCCCAACCTCTTGGCACGAGTCCCCCTCCCCCCAACCCGCCCCGAACTGGGCCCTATTAAATAATTCAATGGTGGCGGGGTAATTTTGCTTGGAACCAGCACGGATTCCCAAGTCGTGACTGCAAAAAGTGAGTAATGTCTTTCAGCTGCGTCACGGCTCTAGTCACAGTTCACTCCGAACTGAGAAGGAATCGTGACTTCGCCTGGAGACGTCCCCTACATAGGGAGAGAGGGGAGGGGGGGAAACGACAAAAACCAAGAGTGTGGGGGAGATACCTACCCAATGAAAAGCGCTGTCAAGAGGGCATTTGCACTCCGCAGATCGCTGTCTCTAGCGCTCCCCTCTATGCCCCGCCAATCTGACAATCCTCCCAAGTCTCCCCCCTCCCAAGTCTCGCTCCCCTCTCTCTCGGACGAGGCTTCAACAAGTTGGAGAAAGGAGGGAACACAAGGGGTTAAGCAGCAGGAGCTGCAATTGCCAAGATCGTGACCCTCCCACACAGTACAGTAACTTATATACATACCTGGAGGAAGACTTGTTTGCCTTTGGGCTTTATTCTTTGGGGGGTGGGGAGGGGGATTGGTCTGGGTGGGTATGGTGCTACCTCTCCAGATAACTCCTGTTGCCAGCGGACTCGCCATGGAGGGCGCCTAGAGAAAGGTAAGAAGGTGCTTGGTTCATTGGTTGGTTGACTAGCCCTCTGAGTAGAACTTTTTCCCAGGCTCCTTGCACTCTACAACAGTAGCTAAACAGGCTGCCCGACTCTCAAGCCCCCCTAGAACGGGGCGGGCCAGACGCTCTATGTGTGTGGGTGCGTGTGCGCGCCTGGGTGTGTGTATATGTGTGCAGCCGTCCTCCAGCAGAGGGGATAGGATGGGATGGGATGGGGTGGGAGGGTGGGTGGGTCTCAGGGCTGAAGGATAAGGAGCGCGCTAGGGTTGAGGCGATGGATGGATGGAAGGACGGTCGAAAATGAGGCAGGGGGGAATGAGAGAGGCACTTTGGTGGTCCCGACCACCCTATATCGTCCCCTAGACCTGTGCTGTGGGTATGTGGGGGCCTTCTGGTTCTGGCAGGAGCACGGCGTTTCTATTGTGCTGTTGGACAAAAATGAAAACTTTTCCCCCCAAGTTCTTGAAATTCTCCCGTTCCCCCCAGCTTCCGATTCCCTCTCCACAATCAATTACAGATAGGGATGGTCTCTTCCCTTAGGACACCAGTAGAGATGTGTTGGGGAATACGGGGAAGGGGAAAACAAGGAACTGGAACTCCAGTGCAAAAGGTAAAAACCATACCTAGAAACTGTTTGAAGTACTGGGTAGAATCCTAGCTTTCCTCGCGCGCTCCAGCTTCCTTTCCCCTGACTCCTTTCTTCTCCCGTCTCTCCCTCCTCCCCCTCCCTCTGAGAAGGATGCAGAAACATCCATTTGGTGGGCATTGTGGATGATCCTAGAGAACTCTCCTTTTGCAGCTTCCTTTCACCTTTTACTAAATAGAGAATGTGGTAACTGGGGCTAGGCAGGGGCCCTCCCCAAGCTGTTGGAATGAACACCAAAGAGGAGAACTGAGTGATGAACATTCTATCTCCACTGGGTTTTGGGTGGGAGGGGAGAAGGGGAGTTTTTCTTTTGGTATCAGGTATTTGTAACTTGGGGAGAGAGGGCTCCTCATTTTTCTGGTCATAGGCTGAATAGCGTGGGGTTCGTGTTTATTTTATTTCCATCCTTGATTATCATTTCATCTATATGATCTGATTTGGGTCCTATTGGGTTGAGTCTCTCTCTCTTTCTCTCTCTCTCTCTCCCTCCCTCCCTCCCTCCTTCTCTCCCTCTCTCCCTCTCTCCCTCTCTCCCTCTCTCCCTCCTTCCCTTCCTTCCTCCCTCTCTTTCTACCCCCTCCACTTTGGCTGGGGCTGGGGCTGGGGGTCCGTCCAACCAACTCGATCGCTTGGCAACAACAATATTTTAACGTGTCTGGGTTTTGTTGAATAATTAGAAATGGAAATGTTTCTCTCCTCCCCCCCCCCTTTTCAGGGGAAAAAAAAAAGAAATATGAGGTCTCTCCTGATTGGTGGGTGACGATTTTAGTCCGCACCAATGAGCTGGCTGCCTGGTCTCTATTTATTTAGAGCTCTCGGGGAGAGTTCTCTCTTTACGCAGCGCCAGTAGTCGTGGTTGGAACCTCAGCTTGGGAGAAAGAAGAAGTTGCGGAGGGTGGGGTGGGGGGGAGGTTTGGAAGAAAACCGAATTGTACTTGTCTTCCGAGTACCCCGATCTTGGGGCTCGGGACTCCCGGTCCCCCGATGGAGGACTGGGAGTTGACTGGAAAAGAGGGAAGGTTTTTGGTGAGAGGGGCGACGGGAAGTAGGGCGAAGGCTGAGCTTGGGGACCCCCGCCCCGCTATCCCCCTTCTCCTTCCCTCACAAACACCTTTCTCCCGGCTGAGATGAGCAGAGTTGAGTAGGATCGCCGACGGTCTGAAGAAGGGGACGCGCCGTGAGAGAGAAAGAAGGGGGGGGGGAGAGAGAAAGGTGTAAGGAGTCCTGGGAGGGACTGGGGGGACTCGGGTGTGACTGGGAGACCAAGCCCGTTCCCCTCAAGGTTTCGGCTAGCTCCTGTCGCGGAGGCTGGGCGGCGGACCGAAGAAGACGACGAGAGACTTTGTCCTTCGCGAATCTTTTTGCGGTCTGGGCTTGCTGTATATAACTATGTAGC
Organism: Dromiciops gliroides; assembly: GCF_019393635.1. NCBI lineage: Eukaryota > Metazoa > Chordata > Mammalia > Microbiotheria > Microbiotheriidae > Dromiciops > Dromiciops gliroides. The sequence continues at coordinate 27,329,736 of NC_057866.1, read as the reverse complement.
CGGGAAGCCCTTACCCCAAAAAGCATTCGAGGAGGACACAATCGCCGAGGAATCATCGCGACTCTCCAGCGAGCCACTGCCGACGCCCCGGACTCGGCGTTCCCGAAGCTCGGCTTCCCTCGAGCCCAGCCTCCCCCAGCGCGCGCCTCCCTCCCATACACATAACCCCAGCCCCAGCTCACCACCACCGCCCCCCCCCCCAGCTCCCTAGGTCGCCGGCTGAGGGAAGAGCCGCCTTCCCCGCCCATCCCGTCCAGTCCGGTCCCCCAGCTGCAGTCATCACCCGAATCTCACGATGTCCGCCTTCCCTTTTCCCCCCCGAACTTTTTAATCGACTTTGCCGAACTGGGGGAATCGCGGCGGAAGCCAGTGAGAGTGTTGGTGTTTTCGGGGGAATGAGGGGAAACACAAAATGCAATAAAAGTTTACAAAAATCTCCCCCTAGGCGCCCCCGCACACACCCTAGTCCCCCCCACCCCAGCTGCGGAAAATCAGTCCAGTCCGAGGGCACCTCGAAGAGAAATGACTTCGAGGCACATTAGCATCATTTTCCCTAGGGCTGCCAGCCTCCCCAATGGGTCCTGGGGAAAGAGATCAGTCTGGGTGGGGTAGGGCTCCATGCGATTGGGGGAGGGGGACACATTAGAGATACCCAAACCAGAAATCAGGCGGGGGAAGGACAGCGACGAGTTGGGGAGACTCGGAAAAACGAGGGAGACTAAGGCGTCCGAAGCGCCACTGGTTCCCCGGAGTCTCTTCCCTCCCTCCTCTCCTCTCCTCGCTTCTAACATGATTTGGGGTGCCTATATTCAATCGGTCCCCCTAAGTATCCCCTGCCCTCAAAAGAAGGGAGCCCGTAATATGTTTGGTTTTTTTTTTAAGCCCGAAGCTGGGGGAAAAGCACCGATGAGAAGCTCATTTTGAGATATGCGGTTTGCAAAGGGGGTTCAGCAGCAGCAATAGTAGCTGCAGCCCCAGCCCGGCTATGCGCCCAGCCCCGATGAGGGTAACTGCGGCAAAAGTGGGGCCCCTGCTCTAGTCCCCCGCCCCTCACCCCCCTCTTAGCAGTGAGTCCTGACCATTTCAATCACTAGTCCCCTGAGTCAGGCCCATTTCTTAATCTGCTTTCCAGAGACAACGGCGGGCTACCCATCGTGACTGCAGCAGTAGGACCCCCCCCCTCCCCCAGACAGACATCTACGTCCATAGGGATGTGGACCTGGGCATAAGAATCAGTTTGAGAAACCCAGAGTCGAGGGCACATTGCTTAGAGGGCTTCACTTCATCCGGGAGGGCCTGGATTTTGCCCGTCTTTCCAAACACCCGAGAGGTTTCCCCCTTTTCTCAAGCCGGTGCCCCCACCCTGGCCATTCCTTCCCCATTATACCCCCCACTCCGAGCCAGAGGAGGAGTACAGAACCCAAAGGCTGCAGCACTGCGCCAGCCTGCCCCCAGCTCAGTCAAGAAGCAGGCGCCCGAGTACCAATGTGCGAGAAACATAGACTCTGGGGCCAAAAAGATGTCTCCCTCCCGAGATAAAAAATATTTCCCTTCTCCGAGTGCACCATCAGGGAGAGTAAAAGGGTCTCTAAGGCTCGACTGCAGAACTGGGGCAAAAGCAAAAGTCCTGGGGGGCTTCTCTTCCCACCATCAGGCTGGGGCCGTCTGAGAACTGAAGGCTTTGGATAAACAGAGGTGAAAGGGTCATATTCTGCTTTAAAATAGCCCCTCCTGGTCCCTTGACTGTTCTCCATGTTTATTATGCTGCTCCAGTCCCTCTCCCCACTTCTTGGGTTCCCTCCTCCTGCCCAGGCGGACGAAGTAGCCACCTCGCCCGGAGGGTTGCGGGGAGAAGAAAGCAGGGAACTTGGAAAGAGCTGGAGCAACAGGAGGAAAGGCGGCTCCTGGGTGCCGGGCTCTCTCCACTTGTCCTCCCCTTACATCCTGCCCCTCTTGCCCTAGGTAGTTCGAGGGGGAGGATGGGACAGTAGGGCTCGGGTGGGGCTGTGGAGATCCCAGACGGCGAGCAGCAGCCGAGCGAGTCTCTGCGTTTGCCAGACAACTGTTGCTGCCTTGCTGAGAGACTGGTTGGCCGCTGGTGGAAGAGGGAGAAAGGCTGGCTTTTCCAGTCCCCGGGGTGGGGAGGGATGGGAGAGGAGGACGAGAAGGGCCACAGCTATCCCTGTGTTGGAAGAAGAGTATAAGAAGCCCCCACCCAATCCTTTCTCTTCTCCAAGAAAAGCAAAGTCAATGCAGTTTGTTTTTTGGTCTTCTCGTGGGTACCTTCCTCCGAGAATATTTCGGTTGAGATCAGACCTCTTCCCACTCCCTCCACTTCTGTTAAGGAAGGAGGAAGGTGGGGGGTCGGGAGGGAGGAGGACAGACGAGCTCTCTGTGAACCCTAAAAGTGAGTGTCCAAACCAAGACACGGTGCTAATATAAGGCCTGATTGACTGCGTCCAGGCTTCAGCTTAAACCAAGACTTGAAATCTTGGCTTTGGCGCTGTCCCCGGCTCTTACCAGCTCCTGATCGTCCCGTTCCTGGGAGGCAGGGTCTGGGTAGCCTATGAGCTCTGGTGGGCTTCCCCAGATGGTACACCTTCCCTGTCTTCCGATGTATAAACACACACAAACACACGCACAGCAGTGGTGCAAAACAAGCATCCCTAGGGAGCTGCCTAGGGCGCAGAGAGAGAAGGGAGAAAGTAGTTCAAGGGTGTTTGGGTTGGTTTTTTGTTTGTTTGTTTGTTTTTTTGCAACCCCTTCCCCTTAAATTGTTGGGAAACAGGTGTCTTATCTCTGAGCTTGCCAGTTCCCTGCCTCTATCCATCTCCTACCCTGTTTTGGCCAGGAAACAGCTGCTGCATACACTCTGACTGGTCCTACAGTCGTGGGACTGGAATTACTCCCCCCGCCCCAGGCCTTTCCTCCTCCACTAACCCCTCCCTGGAGCCCCTCAGTACATTGGTCCCTCGAAGCCCTGCGATTATTTGTGCTCCTCCTCCCGCTTTCCGGGACCCCTCTTTGGGAAGAGACAAGGCCACATTGGAAAGTTTGAATGCAGATGGGCATGGTACATTGAGGGTCCATCCCCGAGGCTTCTTCTGAACACCAACACTCCAGACCTCCTCCCCCCAACCCCGCAGGAAATCGAAGCCCATTCCCAACTGCTGGTAAAGCTCTCCGGACCCCCCCCACCTTTTTCTCTTTTTTAATGTCCTCTAGCTAGTCCAAGCCAAGATCTGATCTGTTGCTCCAGGGAATCTCTTGGAGGCCAGCCCCCTCCCCAGATTTTCCTGCTCTTTCTGTTGGAGGTTCTCCAGTGACCTAGCCTGTTTCTCTTTCCTCGCAGGTCCCTGTTACTCCTCTTGATGGTATGCCAGGTGGAGCCCCCAAGGAAGCAAAAATGGGAGGACAGCAGAAGCTCTGGGGACAATAATGACATGACAGGAGACCAAGGTTAGTACAAAGTTACACAGGCACAGGCCCTCTGGCCAGCAACACCCAGGAAGGGGGCAGCCTGGGTTCATACACCATGACTATCTTCACACCTTTACTTGGAAGTCCTGGCCCCTTGAAGTCCTGCTATAGAGCACTTGGGACAAAAAGGTCATTAGGACCTTTGAGGAGGTTTCAAGAGGTGATTTTAGAAATGAAGCACCCCTTACAATATGTAAAAGTAGGTCAGAATAGTAGGAGAGTGGCCTAAAAATCATGTTCTTTTCAGGGAAAATGTGTTGAGAAAAAACCTGTAGGAGGTTCCTTCCAATGACATCCAGTGGTCCCTGAGGGTCCAACCCACAAAGAAAATTAGGCAAAAAAAAAATATCCGTCTTTCACTGTGTAGTGTCAAGAGATCCCAAAGGCCCTTTCTTTGTGGCCCCTCTAGGATTTGTAGAGAGATCAAGAAACTAGCCAAGTAGTCGGGACCCAGGAAAGCTAGGATGAGTCTCTTCTTTTAGAGGTTAGCAAAGACTGATTCCTCTGTTGAGTCCAAAATAGACCCGACAAGTGATTTCTAGAAGGTCAAATGAATCAGACACAGAGGGAATGTCTCCTCCTTCAACTGGCCTTAAGGGTCTAGGGAAAAGGTGTAGGATTTTTTTTTCTGGGGTTAAAGGGGTCACAGAAGGAAGGCTGAATTAAAATCTCATTAAGGGGGCAGCTAGGTGGTGCAGTGGATAAAACACCCGCCCTGGATTCAGGAGGACCTGAGTTCAACTCCGATCTGACACTTGACACTTACTAGCTGTGTGACCTGGGGCAAGTCACTTAACCCCCATTGCCCCACAAAAAAAAAAAAAACAAATAAACAAACATAAAATCTCATTAAATAAGAAAATCAGTGGCAGAAAAAAGTTATTTTCCTCTTGTTAGAGCTTCAGAAGTTCATGTCAAGGTTCCTACTTGGGAATCCTCTGCTAAGCTTGGCACAGAATCTTCTATCCCTAGGACTTTTAGATTCGGAATTAAGAGGAGTTCAAGTCAAGCTCCTAATATCAGGATGCCTTATGTACAAAAGATAGGAAGTTGCAACGAGTATTAGGAAAGAGATACAGAGAATACAAAACTTAGAAGCTGGTCATAGTCAACAAGGCCTCTATACCATTATGCAACAGGCCTATTTACTATGGTTATTCAATTACTATGGCACAAGGCTTTAAGACTTCCCTCATTTTGAGATGTGAACATTCAAATAATAGATGAACTAGAATCCTCTATGCTTTCCAACCTCATGTGATTGTGCAGGGGGTTAATGGATCTCTGGCATAACCAAAATCTTTCCAGCTTTCTCCATCCTTCCTTCTTTCCTTCCTTCCTCCTTTTTTCTTTTATCCTCTCTCCCTGTCTCCCTTCATTTCTTCCATTCTTTATTTCTTTAATTCTCTCTTCCCCTTCCTTCTTCCTTTCTTTCATTCCTTTCTCCCTCTTTCCTTTCCTTCCTTCCTTTCTTCCTTCCATCTTTCCTATCATTTAAATACCACAGGAGTTGAGGGTTACAGAATTCTACCTTTCTGTTTACTAGGTTTTTGTTCATTCCAAGTACTTAATACTTTGTTATTGGCTCTCTTTCTTTCTTTGTCTCTCTCTGTCTCTCTCTGTCTCTCTGTCTCTCTGTCTCTCCTTTCTCTCTCCCACACACACACTCAAACCTTACTGTGTGGGAATCTCAATTTGTACTCATTAAAATACAAACACGTGTCCCCCTCTGTCACAGATGGGATTCTCCTCCAATTCATTTTTTTAAGTCACTGGCTTTTTGAAAGCCAGTGGGTTACAAAAAGTCAACTTCACTCATACCTACCAAAGAACCCACCAGCATTTTAAGTACTGACAGGTCTTAGTAGCAAAGTTTCCTCTTAAATGACTTGCATTTTGGATGCTGGATTCTAAGGAAAAGCTTAAAGAAATTAATTTATGTTCCCAGTAAGTATCTTCTGAGGTTTCAGTGATAGGCTAGGCATTTCATAAAGGAGAAAATTAGATCATTTGGACCTTTATCAAACTTTCTATATTGGCCCTTGTTCTGTGAGGGCTCTACCATCAAGAGCATGCTTGTGCACCTGAGGGTGACTGTGAGGCTCATGTACACACACACACACATACACACACACACACACACACACACACAATAAAAAATGGAGTTTGCTGTGTCATACAAATAAGGGCCCTGTTTTTTAAATTCGTTTTTTGTATTTTCAAACCTTGCCTAACACAAAGCAGCTCCATTAGGGTCCAGGCCCCTATCTCTTGTGCCTCAGATGAATTTGGCATTTCTGCTCAATCTTCCCTGTCCTCTAGGACTGGAATGTGGGTATCTGACTCTGATCACTTAGTCCAGTCAGCATCCATTGGTCTGAGTCACTCCCTGTGTTATTAAGAGCTAAAAGGATTTTCCTAAGGAACTTTCTGAACAAACCTAGGTCAGGACCTGCCTGAATCCTCAGGTGCTTGAGACTCCATGCTTGGTCTGGTCACTGGCCAACTAAAGAAGCACAGTATGGGTTGACCATTTATTTTTCTGTGTGAAATTGATCAAGATACCTTCCTCCTCTGAGTCTTAGTTCCCTCATCTTATAAAATGAGGGAATTGGACGAGATGTGCCTCTTAAGGTCTCTTCCAGCTCTTAATCTATGACTGTGTGAATTGATGCAAAAGCACATGACTTCACCTGTGAAATGTACCAATAATTCATAGGTGTAGTGCCATGTTTCTATTTTAAATGGAGTATTCTATTGATGGTTACTTAATCTTTATATTGAATTCCTCAACATATAAGAAGTAGAGTCACACAATATTTTCCATCAGAACTGGGCTGACATACAGATAAACTATTCCGGTAGTCATCTACATGGAATTTCTTCCTTTTCTCCTTCTCTTCCACAACATGCAAGCAGTTTTGTTACCCTCTGAGGACATGATTTCAAGGTCCTTTCCAACTCTAGGTCTATGCTTTACAAACCAAAAAGCACCAGATGACTGTTAGTTATGGGAGCAATGGCCTGGGAATTAGAAATCTTAGACTAGCTCTGCCACCTACTTAGCATGTGACCCTAAATGGATGGTCAGTTAGTGTGCCTCACATTTGTAAATGAATGGATTGAGCTACTGATATCTAAGGGAACCTTTAGCTCTCTGATTCTAGATTCAAGACTTAAACTTCCCTCACGGCATACTGATTTTTCTTGTCTACTTGCATTTGCAGCTACCATTTTATTTCTAAATCTAGCCCTTCCAAATGTCCTCTTTCCAAGAACAGGCATGAAGGTATAAAGGTAGCCCTCAGGATAGTTATACTGAGATAGAAATATAGAAATACTGAGCAACAAATCAGAAATGGAAACCGAGGGAGGCTGTGGCTGAGTTCAGTTGTTCAAATCTGACCTCATCGTTTAGAAACCTTGGAAGGGGGTTCCTACTTTTAGAACCTGGGTGCTTGGCAATGAGTTTTAATGGAATCAGGGGGTTCCCAGAGAAGTGGGGCATGTGTTACAGACTTTCTGCTTGAGCTGGACAGAGGGATGTCTTGAGAACTGGGACCTTCAGCGATGATTAATTTCCCACCCTCCTCCCCTTCATTGCTGTCCTTGGTGCTGCTTAACACCTGGGAAAAATCAGAGCCAGTTAGGACTGGGTCTGGGCTTTGATGTGAGGCCAGGGAAAGGATCTCTTTGGAGAATAGGAGAAAAAGTAGTTTCCTGACAGAATTAGATCTACTAGCGGCCTTCATTTGTGGCATTCAGATTGAGAGGCCTTCCTTTAGTTCCATCCTGGTGAGATTTCTGCTAGACTAAAGTTCAGTAAAGTTCATTGTGAAGGAATTTATCAAAGGTGGAAAAAAGAAGAATTTTACATGTTCCCTCAATTTGTTTGTTTTCTCTGTGTCTTCCTAGAGGAGGCCTGGAATAAATTCCTCCCTTGTTTTCTCACCCTTAGTATGTCTTACCCTCAATGGGTCTCTTTATGTTGTTTAAAGTTCCAAGCCTTTGGGAGTATTTCCCTCTATAGTAGATGGCCCCATGCTGCGCCTATTGTTCATAAATTACTAAGCTGTGAGAGGAGACCATTTCTATGTGAAAGCCATCTTTGTTGAGGAAGGATAGTGGAGGGAAGGTACCAGATCCCTGGTGAAGCCTAGACTGGACGGCACCATTGAATTGGGCTTGGGAACCATCAACAGACAATGAGGTGGTATAGTGCAGTTCTGAGTTTGATAAGAGTAAGTGCCTACCTACCCACACATCACTCATTCCTTTCTCCTAGCCTTCATCCCCTACTTCATATGTAAATACACCAAAAGCACATCTGAATCCCAACCCTTTCATACTCGAACAATGCACATCTTTCTACAAATGCACATATCTACCACATGCATAGGGATCATAGATGGAAACTTGGAAGGGATGTCAGATACCATCTAGGTCAATGTGTTCATTTTACAGAGAAGAAAACTCTGGACCTAAAAGTCACACACAGTATCACAAGAGGCAGAATTTTAACCTAGCTTGTCTGATTGTGTGAGCCCACCACTATACCCCAATAACTGCTCCTTCACCTTCAGACCCATGTTCCATGCCCCCTAAAAAGAGCTAGGACAGTTTTACTGTGGGAGAGAGTCATGAGTGTAGGGTTAGGGTGTTTCAAGCACTGTACAAATGTCAGTAGTTATTACAAATAACTCCCAGAATCCCAGCTCTTCTAGTTATTAGCTGTGTGACCTTGGGCAAGTCAATTCACTTTTTGAGTCTTACTTTCAAACATCCAATCATCTAGTAGGCATTTGTTAGGCATTTGCTGAGGGTAATGAACTAGATAAATTTCTCTAAAGTCCCTCCCCGCTTCAGTTCCTATGGTCCTATCTAACACTCTCACTCAAGTATATAGGCACATAGACATATGTACATGATATCTAGCTAGATATATCTCATATGTCAATTTAAGTCATTAGAGAGAGAAAGAGAGAGAGACTTACTGAGAAGCTATGTAGTAGAGAGAGGGATCTTGGACAGAAGACTGGGGTGCATTTTTCACCTCTGACATATATTGACTATATAACCCTGGGCAAATCTCAAAGCTTTAAGCAACTTTCTCAGACTAGCAGTTTCAGAGAGGGGCCAACCTGTTTTTATAGATTAAGTTTCTTCTTCTCAAAAGAGTTCTCTTTAGCAATGAATTCATAAGTCTAGTCTCTATCTATCTAACTGTCTTTCTATTTGCCTATCTATCCATCTGTCTCTCCATCTCTCCATCATCTATATCTATCTATCATCTATCTATATCTATCTTTCTATCTTCTATCTATATATGTATATATAATCTTAATTGAGATTCCTACTATCTCTCTCATTTATATCTATGTATAGCTATTTCTGATTGAGATATATACTTATATTTATATAGCAGAGACAAATAGGAGCCTATTATAGCCATGAACACATACCTCTAGTTACGATGATGACTAAATGGATAGATAAACATGTAAACACAAAGAGTGTCTTCCCTTTCATCTTTACTTCCCCCTTCTTCAAACTCTCCCCCACCAATCCCTCATCTACACCAGGAGTGACCCAACCTCCCTGGCTAACACACTTCACCACAAATCCACACACATAAACCACATTCAGGATAAGCAGAAAGTATATGATTTCCTGAGCGCTCAGGGCCTTGAATAGGCATCACTTGAATTGATTTCTCACATTCGGCTTCAGGGAAAGGAGTAGGCAAAGGCTGACTTTCAGGGAAACAAGATATGTGTCACTAGATATTGTAGTTTCAAAAGCCACCCAGACCCCAAAGAACACTGATACTTTCCCAGTTGAATCTTGGGGTACTTCAAGAACTAAGGATAAAACATTAGCCCAAACAGTTGAGATATTCAAGGGGGGGAGTAATGTGTTCCCTCAATCCTTTCCATTGAAGTGGAAAGAATGGTGAATCTGAACATAGGTTCAAATCTGCTCTCTACCATCTGTGTGACATCAGGCAAGTCATTCCACCCTCTGTGGGCCTCAGTTTCCTCATCTATAAAATAAGGTGGATGGGCTACATGATGTCAGAGATTCTTCCCAACTTAAACTCCCTTCATTCCAAGGTTTTCCCTTACTAATGTCTGAGGAATACATTGTGGAAAATTCCCAGTCTCTTCAGAGAAATGCAGAAAGAGACAGAGACAGATGAGACAGAGAGAGATGGTGACCAAGGAGGACAGAGAGAAAGGAAATATAGTCAGACAAAGAAAATTTTCTTACATGTGGCTAGGAACACATGTTAGGTTTTCTCTTGAAGTCCAACCCAATTCTGGTTCCATCATTTCCTTTACTTCATCAGTACCCATAACATGTAATGGTAGGAAGGTAGCAAAGACTTGGGTTAGGGGAAGCTAGTTGGGAGGTGATTCCAACTACAATAGCCTAAGATTGATTTCTTGAATGACAGACTTCCTGAAAGACTCACTCACTTGCAAATCTTCATCTCTTTGAACCACAGTTATTGTATCCCTGATCTAACCCTGTTTGTGAAAAATCAATAGAATCAGAGGTAATTTTGTGCAGTGGAAAGAACCCTAAAATTTCAAGTCAAAGGACTTCAGTTCAGTCCCTACTTTTGCTTCTTAATACCCACATAGCCTTTAGCAAGTCACTCACTTCTGCCCTCAGTTCCTTCTGCTGTAAAATGAAAAGATTGGACTAAGTTATCCTTAAGATATCTTTCCAGCTCTGACTCCAGCCTCACAGCAAAGCCTTTCTCCTGCTTCTAATGTGACTGTAGCCAGCCTCCCTCCTTTTTTATTCTTTCCTCTATTCCCCCAAATGTGTCTTTCAGTCCTTCTTTAACTCAAGGAGATCTCTTCTCTAATCCTATTTTCAATGTTTTTACAATGGCTGCTTCCTTTGCTCACAAATCCAGTTCTTAGAATTTAGGGAGAGAAAAGATAACTCATCCAGAATATCCTCCTGTAATTTTCTTGCTCACCCACAGTAACATCTTTTACCTTCTCATTCTACCTCATGCCCTAAAATTTCAAAGCTAGGTCTCTTTGACCAGAGAAAGATAGGATCAACCATGAGGAAAAAATTTTATTTTGTTTGGTTTTGCTTTCTTAAATATTGCCTTCTTTGTTCTTCTATATATTTTTTTCTCTTTTCCTTTGCATTTCCTTCCTAAATTCCTTTTCTTCCCCTGGCCTCTTAATAATTCTTTTCTACCCTGATCAAACCTCCTTTCCATTTTAGCCTCTCCTTCTTCCACCAATTGCCTCCAGGGATGTCAGCCATTTTGTGCTCTTTGTGGGGAAGTTCTGGGGGGGAACTCACACAGATGAATCTCCTGTGTGTCCCCCACCAGACAAAAAGTCTAAAGCTGATTTCAATGCCCCTTGTTCCTATACAGTAAATCAGAAACACCCCCTTCCATCTACCAAGATGGGGAGGATTTGCTATTAGAATATAGAGACCTTCTCAGAATAGTCTCCTATTTACCCGGTTCCTGTACTTTGTCACCCAGGGACATTTCCTTCTTTTTAGTCTTCAATATGGGGTTGATCTAGTTCTGTCCAGTCTTTTCTAAGGGGTAATATTGAGGGGGTCATGAATGGAAAACCAAGACTCTATTCTGTACACCAGAATAGGCATCAGGAATAGGGAAGCTAAAATAAGAGAAACCCAAATTGTGGGGAAAACCCCACAAACCCTCAGATCTTGTAATTTTCCCCATTGACTCAGGAAGGGCTATATTTGTGCTTGGAATTATAGAAATAATGACAGCATGGGGCAAAACCCTTATAAGTCTTTCAGACTTTCTGGTGAGGGACAGTATTGTAAATTGCAAGCCCCTTTTCTGAATTCTTACCCTTGAAAATCCTCAACTACCAGGTGGTTTTGATTAGACCTTTAGGGAAGTCACGATTTGTAATTCTCCAGTGTCAGTTCATCTTTAGGGCCAAGAGAACTGAAATCTGGCCAAAATGTATCAGTTAAGAAATGTATTTATTAGTTGTATTTACCAGGTTTTTTTTTTAATTATGGGTTTGGTTGGTTTTTTTTAAAAGGGATTTCCCTGTAGCTTTGCAGTTGGTGAGAGCCCTTAAGAAAAAGAAAAACATTTTTTAAGGATAAGAGGGAGTAAATACTCTTTTTAAAAAATAAAATTGACCAGGAAGATCCTATAGTTTCAAAAAACTAAAAGGCTATAAGCTAATAATCAACATAAAAATTAGATTTTTTTCTTTTCTTCAGATTTGCATTGGTTAGAACAAGCAAGTGAGAATGACATAAGAAAGACCCTTTACTAAAATGCTAGATCTGTTTAGCTCTTTTACCTTAAAAAAAAAAGCTGCTAGTTTCATTTTTTAAAAATTAAATTTAAAAAGATATTTTTTCTATAAAATCAGCTTTGCTCTTCTATTAGATTTTTAAAAAATATATAGATCTATAGTGGAACAGAAAGACTGACATCTAAATTTTTAAAATTTTATGACTAAATATTTTCCAGTATTAACAACTTGTTCACTATTATATAAAGACAAAACTCCCTTTAGGACTACATCTTAGGTTATAATATAAATAGGCATTTAGTCTTTATTTTTTAATAGTATATTTGAAAATATCTTTAAAAACTGATGCTCAGCATTTTTCCCCCAAAAAAGTGACCCATTAGAAAGAAACTTCATGACACATTTTTGTACATCCATAAAAACAAGTGTGTGTGTGCAGATACACATACACACACAAACCCAAGTCCTTTATGCTTGAATATAACCTAGTCAGTAAGATACAGTAACAATTTCTTCAAATGAGAACAAAGGGAATTTTATTTTGTATATTTCTTAAGGGACCAAATGCCCAGGAAATAATGCCCTTTTTAAGGGGTGATATAAAGTAATTTAGATGCAAGCTTTCAAGATAATTTTTGAAAATAGTGATATTTTAATTTTAGAATTCTAGGAGAAAGAAAAATCCCTTTAAAATAAAGCAGAATGCTATTTTATTAATTGGAAATTCTATTTGACAACTAGCTAACTGGAGACAAAATACTATATTTCACTCAATCAACAAGCATTTATTAAACACCTGCTATGTACAGAGCATTGTGGTAGACCCTGGGGACATGAAAACAAAAAAAAATTTAAATTTCTACTCTCAAAGAGCTTTTTAAGACTCTATTTCAAAGGACCAACTTGTAGGACACTGCAGACAGGATCTGCTAGCAAATTTTTGCATTTACATATATCTCAAAAAGCTGATCACACCCCATGTCATATTGTAATCAGGATAAATTAGTCTAAAACTGGAGGGGTTTTTTTACCCTTTTTGTGCCCTGAACTCCTTTGGCAGTCAGTCTGATGAAGCCCATTGATCCTTTCTCAGAATCATGTTTTTAAATACATAAAGTAAAATAAATATGATTTCAAAGGAAACCAATTAGACTGAAATAGTTATTCAACTATTGAAAAACAAGTTAATGGACCCCCAGGTAAGGGACCCTAGACTGAAATATCAGTGCCTCCAATAGCAGATGGGAAGCATTACTTTCAATAAGTGAAATGCCTTATAATGCTTTAAAATGGCCATCTCTGGCAGCTGTGGTACTTGATTAGATTCTATCATCATCCTTTACTCTAAAAATAAGGCCTTATGTATACAAAAGACTGGTTTTCTTTTTAGAAAAATAATTTTCAATGAAAAAGAAAATTTTTTTCAGTCATGGCTTTTTCCCTCAGAAAATTTTACAAACTAAAAGAAAATGTTTTTTTTTTTCCTGGAAAAAATATTTAGCTAAAATAATTGGCATATATATTGACATTGACTTATCATTACGTGATTGTTCCTTTCATTATCTGCATATAGATTTATAGGAACACATACACAGACCACATTTTTTTCTAAATGGTAACCTCGGTATCATCTATTTTATTTCTAGTATATAATGCATAAACATAGGAATGAGGTAACATATGTAAAACACTTTGTAAATCATAAAACACTATAGAAATGTGAGCTTTAAAAAACTTATTAACAGCTTTGATTTCTGGCTTAAAAATTTTTGAAATTCTGCTTCATTTTAAGGGCTCAAAAGCTATGTAATATGTCAGTTTCCAATCCTGGTTTGAGGCATTCTAATAAATAATTTTAAAAGGTCTAGGACTAGTAGTCATTGTCCTTTATACTTAAATAAGACCCAAATGACATCATGATAGGTAAAATAGTGACATTAGAACATAGTAAAATGATAAAATAATGAAATAAATAGTAAAATTGTTAAAGGTCTGGGAACTTTCCAATGAAGGACAGGAACTGAAATAAGCAAATGAGGGGAAAAAAAGGCCCCCTTAAATTATGACCAACAGAATTGACTTAAATCATTCCAGTAGGAAAATTCCATATGGTGGGTCTCTTGAGGGAAACAGTGATAACTAAATTAAATTAGAAAACATTTATTAAGCACTTATATGCAGATAATATTTGTAAAACAACTTTGCAAACCTTAAAGCCCTGAATAAATGCTAACTGTAGCTATTATTACAAAGCACTGAGTTTGTGATACAAGTTATATTTCTTTTGTTTTGTTTTGTTGCAAGGCAGTGAGGTTAAGTGACTTGTCCAAGGTCACACAGCTAGTAAGTGTCAAGTATCTGAGGCTGATTGATAGAAGTTATATTTCTAATGATGAAAAAAAAAGGAGTTGAGCTTCATATAGTCTGGATGCTTTACATTTATTGAGTAATTAGTTGCCTAGCTCCCCATTTCAATTGGCCTTGATAGATGCCAGAGTTATAGAAATGGTCAGAATCTTCCCATGAAGGTCGGCTTCATTTATTACTTCTATCAAAACCTTTTCAGAATATATATGTGTGTATACACATATATGTATATGTGTGTATCTTTCTATCTGGCCTACAATATATAGCGATCCTTAGCTTTTCTTGCTAGTTTGGGAGCAATATTCCCATCACTTGGCAGTCCCTAACCTTGAAGGGTCTAAGGATGATGTAGATGATGTCATCATAATAATTTTCTTGAAAGCTGATCTCCATTTCCTAAGTACAAGGAAGACTGTGATCTCCACAGCACATACCTCAAAGGACATGGGAGAAATACGTTATCAGCTAGGATGTGACCTGGGAGGGAAGAAGAGGTTAAAGGGAGGTATATGGAACTGATTTAATCAGGTGGTTTCCAATCATTTTATTTAGTGATGTCAGCAGAAGCCTGAAACTGACCACGTCAACACCTTACTAATGCAATTGATGGCCCTTGTGTTTACCTAACATATACACATTATACATATGTATATACACATATATTTAACCTATTTTAATTACATTTACATGTGTGTACATACATAAACATATATATATATACACAGGGTATGTGTATATTTATACATATACACACATAAATATATATTAGATAAAACATATAGTATATATCCATGTAAATACATATGCACATACATAATCCCCATATAAACAGTTAAGTTACTTTGAAAATCATTAGTTTCAAAGGATTTCCTAATATTAGAAATCAATTTCTATGCTGACAGGTAACCAGTCTAATCAAAAGTATGAATGCTCCCCCCAACCTTTTTTATTTTTATTTTATTCCCCTCCCTTTTTTTAAGTGGAAGTGGGATCTATATGCTAAAATATATAGACCAACAACAAGTAAATAAATTAAAGTTGCTCCTTCTTTTGGGTCTCTTGTAGTCCCTACTCCAAAGTGAGGCAGCACCAAACCTCCCTGGAAAAGACCAGTGCCCCTTTTCTCTCTTTTTGATCAGCTTTATGGACATGAACAGATGGGAAAATCTGAAAAATAGAAATTCCCAATACTTCAGTAACCAAGCTCTAAGTCTCCAGTCTTAGGTCTGGGGAAATTCCATCTATAGTGAGGCAGAATAACTACCCAGACTTGCTTTGAGTCTGGGGAATGCAAAATAGCAATTTTCTGATTCCTAAAACCTATGATTAGAAGGGAAACACTGATTTCTGTTCTGTTTCTGAGGTGCTTAGAGCTCCCTAGAAGAAAGATAATAGACAGCATTGTTATTTCTCGATTCTTAATCAATATTTACAGATTGTTTTGTTATAGAAGGGGAACCACCATTGAACACAAAAGGGAAAAATACATATATAGATATATATGCAGAATCATCAAAGAAAGGGATTAAAACACAGAAGCAAATAACAACAACAACAACAATAACAACAACCCTAGGTCCAGAGGAAAGTAAATTGGAACTCATATTTACCTTAGGCTTAAAAGCACAGAATAGAGATATTGTAGTTTTTACTCAAAGGTCAATCCAAAACCTGTTTATAGCTAAAGGTTCTCTTCATTGTACCTTTGCGCATTCTGACATGTACATAAATATCAAATATAACTATAAGAAGGGGATTAAGGCAGGGAAATGACAGATGAATTGTGTAGAATGCAAGCATTTGTTTACCATAATGTTAGAGGACATTTCAAAGATTACTTTTTATTCCAAAATTTAATTAAAAAAAAAAACCAACCCAGTAACATTATTAGGGGTGGAGAGAAAGGGCCCTGTGTCATATTGCTATATTATGACTACCTGACATCATGAAAAATTATATTTTGAATTCTTAATGATTCTCTGATAACTGGTATAATTTCTCAAAGAAAATATTTTTAAAATAACAGTAAAATAAAACCATAAGTTGCAGAGGAATGAAACTTTGCCCCCTCAAAATCACTGAGTAAAAAGTTTGTGATCAATTCATGGCAATAATCAAATTAGATTGATAGAATGGGAGGAAAACACTTTTGGAGAAAATCCTCAGCAATATATGCATATGTACTTGACTTAGGAAAACTTTTTTTTTAATGTGGGGTGCTAGTTTTTAATGTAAGATCACCACGAAGTAGGAGAAAAGGCCAAAAATCATTTTTCTCTTGGATTTTTGCATCCCCTATATATTTTTTTGCTTCTCTCATCCTTGATCAAATTGATATGAAAATATTTGTCAAAAGTTTTATTGGCAATTGCAGGGATACTACAGGCTCCCCTAATTTGCTGGTGGTGAGCAGGAGGGTCTCTTAAGCTAAATGGTCTCCCTCTCTCTTTAGCTAGATAAGGTCCCTGAAGTCCTTACTGGTCCTCCTAAATTTGCAAGTAAAATATTGTCTTTCCCTGTGATTACTATTAGCTATTTATGATTTTTCTTTGTGACTTTTTTTTGCCATACTGTTACTAAGAAAATCAAAGAAAAATCTCCCCTCAGATTTTTCATTCAAAAAGAATTGTCATTTTAATTTCTCAAGCAGAACAGAAGCCTAATTTGTGGCATCTAACTTTCTTCATGTTTTCTTGGTGAACTCTTAATATCAGGTATATTTTTCCTCTGTACATCTTGTTGTTTATCAATTAAAGCCCCATTTTATTATAGTTTATTACATGGTTTGTGTCATATTATATCCCTTTCTCCTTGCTCCCAAACCTAATAATCCCTTATAATAGAAGCATGCTATCAATGTGAACCTGTGACAGAATCATTCATTAACATTGCCATTTGACGTTAGAGTAATAAAAATACCTTTGGTACTTAGGGGTAAGGTTGAGGAAGCTAAATAGCAATAAAAGACAGGAAAAATTATTTGAGAATCCCCCTGTAATGGTGGACATTCTATAAATCAAGTCTCTATTTCTCATGCTTTCAGTGAAGAATTTAAAGGTGAGATTATATAAAAAGAATGTTAATAACAAATCTTTATATAGTGCTCTTATGCCTTTCATAATACATAGGTCATCTTATTTGATCAATTTCCATATTTGTAAGTAGATAGCTGTATGTTTATGCCTACACGTAAGCTGTATACACACACATATAAATATAAATATACATGTACTCAAATCAATTTTGAAGACAATTAAATTCAATCAAACTATGATTTTAAAAAATCAGTGAAATAGGGCTGTGTGACCCTGGGTAAGTCACTTAGCCCCAATTGCCTCACAAAAAAAATCAGTGAAATAGAATGAAACAATTGGGTTAATAGCTAAGATTTTACTGTTTAAATTTTTTTACCACTTTTCCCACAAACCAGTTTGCATTTGTAGACCCAAGCCTGTTGGGCTAAGATATAGCCTTCTTCAACTTACCTCCCCCTTCATACACATATGTAGGCATATGCACATATAGAGTTGTCTCAGAACATGAATTAAAACTGTGTTTCTGAGTCAGCGGTTGATATATGTGCATGTCTTTGATAAAAAAGGTGGGGTCAGTATATAATGGGATGAATAGGCTGCCTCATAAGGTAGTGGCTTCTTCATCAATATAGATCTTCAAGAGAAAACCAGATGGTCTTCAATGGGGAATCTTGTTCAGGGGCATTTGGACTAGTTAACTTCTGATATATCTTCTAACTGCAAGATTCTGTGATTCCATAAATTTGGGATCTGAAGTTGGTATTATGCAAGAAGAGTTCTGATGAATTCTTTCTAATGGTAGATCCTCATGGGACAAAGTTGAGATGGAAGGTTAAGGTTATAAAGAGAAGGGTGCCATCTTTCTTTATAGTTTTTGATCATTGGGTCCAGTGGTCTGAGTTTTGCTTTCTTTTAAGGTCCCACTAAAATTCCACCATGATACCTCATCCCAGCACGAGGGCAACCCCAAGTTCTTGAAAACTTTGCCAGTAGATCCCAAGTGCCAATGGGTCCTACAAGTCCTACAGATCTTGGTTCTGGCCTTGCCAGAAGACTAGATGCTTGGCATCTCAGGCCTAAATTAGCTAATGTCAGTAAAGCTAATCACCAGATAATTGGCTACCCAGTGATAAAGTTTTTGGTTGGCTTCAGTAATTCATAAAAACATTCCACCAAGGTTGCTATTTCTATTGATGGAAGGAGTACCCACATGGAAAAAAAAACAGGTCCCTGAAGTGCTGATGTTGAGAAGTGACCTTTTTTAAAATCAATTTTAAGAAGAATTTATTTCGAGGTGAAGGAACCCTTGAGTAATTTTTTCTCCTTTAGTAAGTAAATCATGGTGAATCCCAATAGATATCCAACAAATAATAATAATAATAATGTTGTTATTATTATTATTAGGGGTGAGGCAATAAGAAGATCCTACTGAAAATATATAATGGCAAACTCAGATATGTTTCATCTCCAACAGAAATCCCTGAGCATTATTGGCTGCCCAGCTCTCATTTCATTGTATACCAATTGGCATGGAGAATGGGTAAATGTCTACATAGGTCTTTCACTTGTGGATTGATCCTTTCCTCATTTGTTTAGGCTCCAGGGGAGGTGGTAGAAATGAAAGGGAGATGCCACATTCCTCAGCAGGCAAAGGACATAGATGCAGAAAAGATACAGCAACATGAAGGAGAAAAGATGTTCATCTTCCCCTACCTGGTATTAGTTAATGACACACCTACCGAATGTAGATATTGGTCATGCCCTCACCTTGACATCCCACTGGGTAGATCAACAGCAACCACTCCCATCTAGGTACAGTCATTGTCCGTGGGTTTTTTTCCAAACTATTAAAAATGCTCGGGGATCAGATGATGGTTAGAAAAGTTTTGAAAACTTTGAGACCAATAGACCGGAATATTGACTCCCTTTTAAATTTTGTTCCCCTCTATATTCATCTAAAGGAGATTTCCCTGAATATCTCCTGGCCCTAGGAAGTGAAGAAACCAAATGGTCCTTCCATCAGCCTAAAACTGTTTTTTCAGAGTACTTCCCCCCAATCATCTTGGATTTGATCAATCTATTCCTTGTTTAGTCCCAGCTACTTAAATCATCCTAAACATTACATAGGTCTACTTGATTCTTTTTTTTACTATCAAATGAAGCCCTGGCATTATTAGGCAGTTGTCAAAAGAGTGGTAAAAGGTCCAGCACCCCAATCCCTGAATCAGAGGACTACTGGACATTTGGGAGACTATATGTTCTAGGGGTCTTTGGTCAACTGAACTTGGGTACCCATTTTTGGGGGGAGTACCAATTTTAACCTGAATTTTTTCTATTCCTATACTATAACCTGGCCTATTAGTTATGTCAGGAGCTGGACCTCAGCTCTAGAGGAGTGATGAAACCAATGAGTGCTCTAGATTTTGTCATCTTTATGGATTTGAGTTTAAAAGGTGCTCTTCCTCAGATGGAAAGGTTAAATAGTTTTCATATAGAAAGTCATTCATTCACTCATCATTTAGTAAGTGCCCACTATTAGCAAAGCCAACATTAGGCACTAAGAGAGATGCAAAATGAATTAGGAACCTTCCTTGTCCTCCTGGAGTTTATAAGCTTCAGGGAAGATAAACCATATATAAATATGATCAATTGTCACCCTAGAGGACCAAGGATGAATAATGTTATCCATCTTCTGACAGAGGGGAATGATTGACTTAATATGCAAAATGAGACTCACATTTTTGGACCTGGCCAATGTAGGAATTTGTTTTGCCTATGTACATTTTTAAAAAGAGTTGTTCTTTTTTCCTTTGGGGAGGAGAGGGAGAGAAAAAATACTAGTTAATAAAAAATATAAAATTTGATTTAAAAAAGAATGTAATAAGTATGAATGAGAGGCATAGACAATGTGTTATGAAAATTCCAAAGAAGAAGGGAACACTTCTAGCTGGAGGGATCAGGGAACAAACTGGGGGTGTTTGGCTTGGAGAAAAGAAGACTAAACCATCTTGAAGACAAGATATCTGTCTTCAAGTCCTTGAAAGGTTGTCATGTAGAGGATTAAGGTCACTTTGCTTGGCCCAAGAGGGCAATACTCAGAGCAATGGGCAATTGTGGATAGGTTATTTTGGGTTCAGTATGAGGGGAAATTGCTTAACAATGAGAGCTAGCCCAAAATGAAATTGGCTGCCTCAGTAGGTAGTTGATTCCCTCTCTCTAGAAGTCTTCAAGTGAACGGTAGATGACCCTGTGTTAGGAGTAATGTAGTAGATATTCTTGGTCAGGTGTGGTTTGGAGTAGAGAAGAATAAGGTACCTCCCAACCATGAGGTTCTGTGATTCTGTTAGCCACCATAGAGTAGTTGCATTATTTTTTTTAGTTGCATTATTTTGATAGAGAAAGTGAGGAGGGAATTCTTGGTTTAGAAAGTGAGGTAAGCAAAGGCACAATGGTAGGGAAAGCATAGGATGTTTGGAGAATGGTTCAGGTAGAACACAGGGTATGTGGTGTGGAATTTTATGAAATATGGCTGGAAAGTACTAAACCTTAACCATCTCTCACCTTTAGCTAGAGACATCTGACTTGTCTCTGATTTCCTGATTCAGTTTCGTTCCTACTGACCTTGCCATGTCTATATTTGGTGTGTCAAAATGGTGGCTTCCAAATGGAAGTCAGACCCAGGAGGAATAAAGACGCTTCTGGTGTCTGGAAAAGATAGCTCCTCCCATGGCTTCAGGGCTCCTTCAGCCAAGAGTTTCCCCTTGACTTTGTCCCTTGTCTTTGCAAAAGAGATGACACCAAGGTTTTTAATTTGGGCAACAAGATGAATAGCAGTGTTACAGATCCCAGAATTGTAGGAAGGAACCTTAGAAACCTTCTTATCTAAACCCATGATTTTGCAAACAATAAAACTGTGTCAAGAGAGGTTGAGACTTGTCCATGTTCACATAGCAAACAAGTTTCAGAGAGAGGTTTTGAACCTGGGTCTTCCTGACTCCAAGTCTAGCACTCTATCCACTACACCATGATGTTTCATGTCATGAACAGAAACAGAAATAAAGGGAAAGAAGTTGGGAAAACAGCAAGCCAAGAGCAGAGAAAATGAGTGATTTGAGGAATGTTAAGTTTGGTTAGTGCATTGCATATAGTAGACATTTAATAAATGTTTGTTAGCTTGGATAACATTTCATTGAGTCAGATTAAATGTTGTATAAAATCTTTGAGAATAAGCCTCAGTTCAGTTGATTAAAGCCTGGTGTTGCTCTCATTTAGACACAGGTTCTATTACTTTCCCTCCTCCCCATAAAAAGTCTGAATTTCTTCTTTTTGTCTCCTATTTTAATTGTTTAGTTTCCCAGTCCTTTGCTGTGTAATGCCATGGGTAAATCTTTTAAAAAAAAACTGAAAATAGGGTGTTTATATTTTTTTAATTTATCAGTATTTTTGTTTGTAGAACACCTATGAATTCGTATTCTTGTTAGCTTAAGTTATGTGCCCATAAAGCTTCCCCCGACTCCGCACCCCCAAAATATCTCTTTTATTTGGGTTTGAGTTCCTGGAAGAAATATATCTATATAGCTTTATATCTATCTATATATATGAAGCCAAAATTCTAAGGCTTACAAATTTTTTTCCAGTAGCAAATTCATGAGAAAATTCCATCAAAAGGTGTTCCTTGAAAAAAAAATCTTTTAAGCTCATCCTACTGCAAAAGTAGCAATACCTCTGTGCCCATTTGTGTAGTCCTATATTATTCGCCAAAACCTTGTTAATGTAGATCTAGATACACAAGTGTTTTATATATGAACTTGATTTAGCTGACTTGGAGAAAAATAAGAAGGAATTCTTTTAACTTGGGCCTTTTTTTAACCTATTATTTTTTCAGGACAACTACTTGCAAAAAATAATGATGATGATGATAATAACAATAGTTAAATAAGGAATAGTTTGAATTGCCATATTAACAATTATGAATTATAACCTTCTTATTATTGTACTTTATTTTAATTCCTAGAAACCCTGGGTTTTTTTAGGTTATAATATGTGCTGCACTCAGAAGTTAAAAATTGAATTTGTTTTTAAAAATTTACAATTTTGACTTTTGATTAAATTGAACAGAATTCCTCAATTTTTCTTTGTGTCAAATTAATAAGTATTTACTCCTACTAGTAACTTAGAAATATTTGAATTTTGTAGTGTTAAAATAGCTCCAGTAGGGGCAGCTATGTGGCGCAGTGGATAGAGCACTGGCCCTGGATTCAGGAGGACCTGAGTTCAAATCCGGCCTCAGACACTTAACACTTACTAGCTGTGTGACCCTGGGCAAGTCACTTAACCCCAATTGCCTCACCAAAACTAAAAAATAAAATAAAAAAATGGCTCCAGTAAATAATCTTCAGTGGAATTATGTCTCCTTTGGTTGAGATAGTTTTCGCCTTTTAGAAGGAAAATATGAAAATGGCATTCTTTAAATGAAGGGCCTAATTTATTTAAAAGGTCCCATATCTTGACTTTGTACTCTTCTGATCAAGTTCAACAACAATATGTTGTCACTGGTATTTGGTGGATCTGAATTTTGCATGAGGCAGAAGTAAAAAAAAAAAAAACCAACAACTCCATTGATGTTTTTTTTTTTAAGACAACAGCAGTTTTTTTAGTTTTTTTAAATGTTGTCCTGTATTGACACATAAAATCTGGCTGATGTTAATACCAAGGTGCCCACAAAATTCATTGACCCTGATAGGCCACAGATTTCAACTAACAAGTTTGTCACATAGTTCCTCTCCATATGTGAAATGTATGAATGAAATGTATTTATAGATGGTCCACCATACATGAAATGGATACCTATTAAGACTGCCCTGAGAATCTTGACTTTTAATTGCTTATGATAATTTCTAAATGGGATTTTTTCCAATAACTAAATGAGGGGGTAAGGTACAAATAATTACTACTGAATATTTTGGTGAAACTCTAGGGGTTATAATGTTTTCTATCATTTTCTTATTTTGTATTGACTTGCTCTTCCAAAGGCAAGTCGCAGGTGCCTGGTAACTGTCATTCAGTTAGGCTTCTTTCATGGGAACATTTTTGGGGCAAATCTTGTATAAGATCAGTGGGCTCTTAGGGAATGATGTTTTGATTGATGTATACTGTGTCAGAATCAATCTATGGAGGGCCCTGTTTGTCAATAGCAGTGTTTGACTGCTGGTGTCTGTTTTCTGCAAAGCAAAGATCCCAATATCTGTTGTTGGGGAACTTAAGTGGCAGGGCAATCCTTTTCCTAGTGTAAAAGTTGTCATTGGCCAATCAAGTCTGTGGCCAGGGTAGACAGAATTTGTTATATAAGAATTATATAGCCCACCATGTTTACTTCTCCCTTCAGTATTTTTTAACTGACCTTCAAGGCATGGCTGTAGTCATCATGGAAGATGATGGGAATTGGAAAGACAAATGGCAAAGAACGTGAATGTTTTTGCCCAGTTCTTGAAAAGATTGGGTAATTGGATGGTGGTAGACAGAGTGTGGCACTTAGAAGTAAGACTGGAGCTCAGCTCCTGCTTCATACTCTTACTAAGTGACCCAACCTCCCTGATCAGAGGAGATCAATCAATATGGGCATTTATTATGCACCTACTATGTGTCAGGCATTGTTCAGGCTGCTAAAATGGAAATACAATAAATGAAACAATCTACTTTTAATCGTAATATATGACATGCTTTGTAAATGTTGAAGTGCTACATAAATGCTGACTATAAAAGCCCAGGCCCTGAAATTATACCATTAGTGATTCATTTAACTTCTCCGTGCCTTGGTTTTCTCATCTGTAAGATGGGAGCTTTGGATTCATCCTCTAAGATCCTTTCCAACTTTAATTTTATATTCCTATGACTTGACAGAAGGTGCTGATTCCTGGGGAGAATAGTGTCTGTGCCCATTAAATTGGAGGAAGACCAGAAGACCTGATGACTGATGCTAGTCACAGTCATGTGTCAATAAGGCAGGGAATTTCTTCCTTGTCTCTTCCTATTTCCATGTGCTGGGGTGTCTGTAGCAGTTGATCACCGGTATAGGAGTGAGGAGACCTGGCCTCTAGTCCCAGTTCTGTCATTAACGATATTAGTTGTACAACCTTAGGCAAATCATTTGATCTCTTGGTGTCTCATTTTCCTCATGTGTAAAAAAACCCAATTTGCCTATCCATCTCACAGGTCTGTTAAGGTAATATATGTGAAAACTCATAGGAACATGGAATTTAGAGCTAGAAAGGACCAGAGAGCTCATTTAGGCCCAATGATTCATTTTAAAAGTAAGGAAGCTGAGGCCCAGGTGTTCCAGGTAGTTTCAGAGCCAGGAGTCCAACCCAGATCCTCTGCCTCCCATTCTAGGACCCTTTGTGCAGTATCATGCAGCATCTCTGCAAAGTACTGCAGAGGTACACCCTGGTAAAATGGCTGCCACAGTCCTGGTTAATGCATCATGACCCAGCTCCACCATTGCAACAAAAGCTTGCTGTCACCTCATTTGACTGAACAGTGGAGACACAAATCAGATGGTCAGTGATGGGATTAGTTATCCTTCAGGGAAATAGCCTGTTAAAATGGCATGGATTTAAATTTCATTTAAGGAATTTCATTTCTTGTAATTTTCCTGTTCTTAAGAAGTGGACCTACCAAGATCTCTGTACCATGACTGGACTTTGGTGGGGTCCCTTGAGCCCCTATGTCATTAATTTCCTTGAACATCTGTCTACTCTACTGTTACAGTCTCCATATCACTTAGCACTACTACTTGTACATTCAACCTGGCTTCTTTAGAATTAACTGCCCCCTCTAATGTTGTTTCCCCTGACATTGTGCTTCATGGAACTAATTAGCAACATTAAGTATGTGTTAGCACTAGTGTTAGCCTTCACATTGCTAGTTCTTTTCTGAGAAAGCTAATGCTACAAAACCTTGCCATTTGAGATACAGGAAAATGGATGCATCTTTCTCTCCTGCATGTGTATCCAAAACTACAGAAAAAAAAATAGAGCTTCTCAGGGAAGAGGCTTTTGTTGGTGCACATGTAGCATAAAGGAAACAGAATATCTAAGCAAGGAGTTTTTAATCTAAGCTCCACAACTTTGCTTTTAAAATATTTTGATAATTGCATTTCAATATGAATTATTTCTTATAATCCAATGGATTGTATTTTATGCATTTAAAAACATTATTCTGAACAGAGGTCCAGAGGCTTTACTAACTACCAAGGGGTCTGAGACACAAAAAAGGTTACGAATCCCTCATCTAGATTGAAAGGAAAGGATTAACAATATTGAGCCAAGAACTTCAAGGACCTCAAAATCACAGGATGTTATAGCCAGGAGAGCCCTCCAAAGGTCATCTGGTCTAAACTTCTGTCTCCAGTCCTCCTAATGTCTAAATCATTCATAGTCGAAGCTGTCAAATATATGTTTAGAGCAATCTGGAAAGGGAGATTTCCTTGGGTGGGTTAGATCATTTAAACATCTCGGTTGGTCAGGAGATTTCTTCTTTTGTCTCAACAAATGGTCATTAGCTATAGTCTGAGCCTATTTTCCTTGATGGGATTCTCTGCTGAGGAAAGGGCCATGTATCTAGTGGCATCTGCTGTGGTCCCTGTGGCTAAGAGAAACCTTAAGCCCACTCCAAATTGCTCTAAAGTTCTCTTGGGAAGTCAGGGGCAACAAAGGTTGCTGATTTTTTATGTAAGTAGGGTCAACAGTCAAATCTGTATTGTTTTTGAGAGGCACCAAGAAGGCCTCTTGCCTCCCAGATATATTCTCCCACATAGTGAAGAAAGATTGTGACATG
The DNA here is from genome assembly GCF_019393635.1 of Dromiciops gliroides. Classification (NCBI taxonomy): domain Eukaryota; kingdom Metazoa; phylum Chordata; class Mammalia; order Microbiotheria; family Microbiotheriidae; genus Dromiciops; species Dromiciops gliroides. Next base: position 27,303,725 of record NC_057866.1, on the reverse strand, counting down.
GGAGAAAATGTAATGAATGTAGAGTAGATGGAGATGTGGGTTCAAATCCTGCCTTTGACACTTAGTGACATCATAGGCTAGTTGCTTTAACCACTCGGAGCCTGTTTTTTTTAGTTTTTCTTTTTTAGTGTGAACTTAACAAAGATCAAACTAAACATTCCGCTCAATAACAAACAAGAAAGAGAATTGTGTATGAAACCATGAGCTCTGGTTACCCCCAATTTGGTATACACACACACACACACACACACACGCACATACATACATATATATACACATGTACATATATACATACATATATATGTATGTATATGTGTGTAAAATTTAATATGATAATTATTAAAATGACCCTCTTTGTTTGTGTATCTTGTCTTTTTTTCTTTCTTCTGTGTGTTGATTGTTTTATTTATGTTCTTTTCTTCCTTTCATTTTTCTTTATCTTCCTTCTTTTTTCTGTTTCCTTCTTTTTCTTTCCTTCTTTTCTTCTTCCTTCCTTTCCTTTCTTCTTTCTTTCTTTCCTGTATCTCTATCACTTTTTTAAAAATTATTTTTAGTGAGGCAATTGGGGTTAAGTGACTTGCCCAGGGTCACACAGCTAGCAAGTGTCAAGTGTCTAAGGCCGGATTTGAACTCAGGTACTCCTGACTCCAGAGACAGTGCTCTATCCATTGCGCCACCCAGCTGCCCCGTCTATCACTTCTGAGTAACTTGAGTCCCCACTCCTATCAAATAAAATCCCTTACTTGTAACAAATAAATACAGTTAAGCAAAATAAATCAACACACTGTCCACAGGTGTGAAAATGAATCTCTCTTTCTGCACCTCTAGTCCATCACTGGTTCACCAAAAGGCAGGAAGCATGCTTTGTCATCAGTCTTTTGAATTCACAATAGGTCTCTGTAATGATTAGAATTCTGGAGTCTTTCAAAGCTGTGTTCCTTTATCTTATAGTGGCTATCATGTAACTTTTACTGGTTCTTGAGCCTCAGTTTCCTCATCTGTAATATGGGAAAAATAACAGCTGAATTTCTAACCTAATCAATCAAATGAGATCAATAAATATGAGCATTTATTAAGCACCTACCACATACAGCAGGCATTGTTCTAGCTGCTGAAATGGAAATACAATAAATGAAACTATTTCTACTTTTAAGTAACTTGTAATATATAATGTGCTTTGTAAATGCTGAAGTGCTACATAAATGCTGACTGTAATAATAGTTCAGGCTCTGAAATTTCACCATTAATGATTCATTCTTTTGGGTCAAAAATTTTTTTATCCATCCACCCTTCATTTAAAATGCAAATATTCCTGGGAGGAGTAACAGTAATTCACTAAACACCTTAGAGTGCATTAGTTTATCAGTTCCTTTCTCACATCATGGGACCCTAATGAGATAATGTTTGAGTTTTATTTCATATCAGGAATTAATTATTCATTTGTGCCAGAAACAAAAGGATAGACACCATCCTCTTTTAAACATTAATATTGCAAGAGACCAGCCTGTGGGACATGTGGAAAAATATCCTGGATCATTAGTGATTCCTCTACTACACTTTACAAAACACTGCTTTATAGAGAGAAGAAAAAGAGATATTGAGGAGTGGAAAGAAAATACTGGATTTCACATAAGTCCTGAGTGCAAATTACAGACATTTATTATGTGTGTGCCCTTGAGAAAATTCACTTTCCTGTAAAATAGGGGGTCACACCTGACAGCTCTAAATCTTTGACCCTCTTAGATCTAATGGTATGTCTAGTGGTACTCCAGCCCAGTGTGTGCCCAGCCTTGGAACACTAGGGTAATCTAGATCCCTGTACTTCAGCCATGGACAATCATGAAGTGGGGCATAATGTTCTCTACCATTCTTGGTCTCTTCCCCCTCCTACCTCTCCTGGACTTGGACCAGGAAAGCAAAGGTAGTAGCCACAGTAGACAAAAAATGAAGGCTGACTAGTGTCTATGTATAAGGAGTCATACTTCTAAACAGCTTACTTTCTTCCCCCCCCTTTTTTTTTTACTGAGGCAATTGGGGTTAAGTGACTTGCCCAAGGTCACACAGCTAGTAAGTGTTAAGTGTCTGAGGCCAGCTTTGAACTCAGGTCCTCCTGACTCCAGGGCCGGTGCTCTATCCACTGCGCCACCTAGCTGCCCCTCTCCCTTTTTTTAAAATCATAAAAGTACTTTATTATTTTCCAGTTACATGTAAATATAGTTTTCAACATTTGTTTTCATAAGATTTTTAGTTCCAAATTTCTCTCCCTCCCTCCTTTCCCTCACCAAGACAGAAAGCAATCTGATATAGGTGATATATGTACAATCACATTAAACATATTTCTGCACTAGTAATGTTGTGAAAGAAGAATCAGAACAAAAGGGGAAAACCTCAAAAAGTAAAAACAAAAAAGTAGAAACAGTATGGTTCAATCTGCATTCAGAATCCACAGTTCTTTTTTCTGGGTGTGGAGAACATTTTCCATCATGAGTTCTTTGGGATTGTCTTGGATCATTGCACTGCTGAGAAGAGCTAAGCTATCACAGTTGATTATCACACAATGTTGCTGTTACTGTGTTACTCCTGGTTCTGCTTATTTCACTCAGCATCAGTTCATGTGGGTCTTTCCAGGTTTTTCTGAATTCCACATGCTCATCATTTCTTACAGTTCAATAGTATTTCATTCATATACCACAACTTGTTTAGCCATTCCCCTATTGATGGGCATTCCCTTGATTTCCAATTCTTTGCCACCACAAAGAGAGATAAAACAACTTACTTTCAAGTAAGCCCATTAGACTAGAAAATCTCTAAGCTTCCTTCTAGCTCTGAATCTATGCTCCTGTGATCTGGAAGACACTTATCCAATAAACTCACTTATTCAGAATCTGGCCTAGAAGTCATCAGAATAATCCACTGAGAAGCCAAAGTAAATGTCCCAAAACTCACACACAGACTTTATTTTTTAAAACATGTTTCTGAATATTTCCTTTACCTTACTTAATGACTATTTACTTTTATTTTACAAATATATTAGATTTTTCTGGTTTCGTGACTCACAGCAGACCAGAAGCAGCAAATTAGAAGATTGTGTAAACAGGGTGTTATGGTTAGGGTTTGGGATATTTTCCATTTTGAATGATTAGGGGTTTTTTGTTGTTTTTGTTTTGTGGGGCAATGGGGGTTAAGTGACTTGCCCAGGGTGACACAGCTAGTACGTGTCAAGTGTCTGAGGCCAGATTTGAACTCAGGTACTCCTGAATCCAGGACCGGTGCTTTATCCACTGTGCCACCTAGCTGCCCCCAATGATTAGTATGAAAAACACTTTGGCATTTAAAGAGTTAAGTTTTGGATATCTAGAAATTTCATTTATGTGGAACCCCTTGTTTTCTTACAATGCCTGACAAAGGAGATATTACTATATTTAAAAGATTTTGGAACAATTAGGTGTTATTGCTTTCCTCCCTCCAGTGAGGCAGCTAGGGTACTGGACTTGGAGAAGGAAGACATGAGTTGAAATCCAGCCTCAGACGTTTATTGGCTGTGTGACCCTGGCTAAGTCACTTAACTTCTTAGCCTTAGGCTTCACACACTTCATGTGTGAAGTGGGGAGAATAATAGCACCTACTTTACAGTGCCTTGAGGATCAAATAAAATTGTTTATTAAATGCTTTAGAAAACTTTAAACTACTAAATACATGCTAGCTATTCCCTTCCTGTCCCTCTATTCCTTCTCCACTCTCCCATCATAAGAGCTTTGTCCTGCACTTCTAACACCTTGGTTTGGAGTAGTGGGTTTCAAAGTTCTCTAGAATGTTGAAATTTCTTTAGAATAAAATATGGTCTAAGAGAGGGGTCATTATGCCACATCCATCTCACCCCAGGAGAACCATGGGTTAAAGTTCTGGGGCTGGAAACGCCCTCATAGAGAAGGCCTCCTCTTTCTAGCTTGATGAGGCTGTTTTCAGAGTGTCTGTGTGTTGGGGAGCAGGGAGTAGGAGAGTAGGGAAAAACTACTTTAGTGGTTTTTCTCTGTTGTCTAGTCGAATCATGCATGATAACTTTCAGGGAATGAGGACAACCAGTAGCTGTAGACTAAGAGAGTCCGTCATCTGGACTCTGTTATTCACTATTTCCTCCTGGCACTAGAGAAGGCCTTAAATAAAAAACACCAATTTCTTTGCTGGCCTTCCTTTCTCCTTGCTCTGCTTCTCCCTCTGGTTGGTATGAAGTACCATTATTGTCACTATATGCTCTGGGAAAAAAGATCTAAAATTCATTCACACTGAGGTATAAACAATTGATAATGACTTCAAGTATTTTGTGTATTTGCATTTTAGCAGATATCCAAACCTTAAACTAAATATCCAACCTGTTGATGAGCATCAGACAGTGAAGGGGGAGTTACTTTTTTGGCCTGAAAGGTCTCCCTGACTCAATACCATCATATTATGGGCTAGGAATTAATCTTAATTATCTCTGTATCTCCTTGCAGCACATAATAGCGTTTGGCATACAGTAGGCACCTAATAAATTATGTTTGGATAAATCAAGCAAGGAAGCAAGCATTTATTAGGCATGAAATCTGTGCCAGATACTCTATTAATTCTGCAAATACCTAAGTCCTGCTTTTCTAGCTACCATTAGCTTCTATATTTATAGTTCTAGGTGAATAGCCTGTTACACCTGGAGGGGACCTCATAGGGATCATTCATTCTCCCTCTCTACCTTTCCAGTCCCTCCATTACAAACACGATTCTATTAATAATGTTTCTTACCCTAGTGATAAAGGAAATAGATATTTGGGTCTAATAATGCTAATTTAATACTAATACTAATGTTTATGAATAGAAGGCAGAAGAGATTACTAGTCTCTTCCAGGGCTGTGAGTCCATCTCTTTGAAAAATATTCCAGGGACAGCTACCACACAGTGGATAAAGCACTGGCCCTGGATTCAGGAGGACTTGAGTTCAAATATGGCCTTAGACATTTGACACTTACTAGCTGTGTGACCCCGGGAAAGTCACTTAACCCTCATTGCCCCGCAAAAAAAATTTTTTTTAAGTTTTTAAAAATGGAGGACGTTCCACTTGAATTCCAACTTTTCATAATACCTTGGACAGCTCTTGGTTCTTCCATTTCTTCACTTTAGGAAGTTGATAGGGGCAGGTAGGTGGCGCAGTAGATAAAGCACTGGCCCTGGATTCAGGAGGACCTGAGTTCGGATCCAGCCTCAGACACATAAAATTACCAGCTGTATGGCTCTGAGCAGGTCACTTAACCCTCATTGCCCCACAAAAATTAAAAAAAAAATTAAAATTAAAAAAAAAAAGAAGTTGATAACTTTGCTGACCTGTTTTGAGAAATGGCCAAGAAAACTAAGTCCCAGTAATCTGGAAAATATGAAAATACCAAAATCAAAATTTGCCAAATCATTTCCCCCCCCCTTTTCTATCAACATTGAAAATTGAGGTGGAGGAGGGGAGAATTAACACCTTTTCCTTTTAAATATTTTAAATAAAGGAACATCTTTTCATTTTAAATGAATTCATTTTAAATCACAATATTTAAATATTAATTTTTTCACTTAAAAACCAGATTCAGAGTGTCAAAGTGACTGCACAAGATGACAATAAGCAGCAAGGCTAGAACCTAGGAATTCAGTTTCCCAGTCTATCTCTCTTTCCAGATATAATTTACTTATAAGAAGTCTAATAGTCTAATGTCTACAACCTCTACAACACTGACCATTCCATTCTTTCATCATCTTTGCTAATTTTCTGGGTGTGGGGTGAAATCTCAGGGTTGTTTTGATTTGCATTTCTCTTTATTAGGGGGGCAGCTAGGTGGTGCAGTGGATAAAACACCGGCCCTGGATTCAGGAGGACCTGAGTTCAAATCCAGCCTCAGACACTTGACAGTTACTAGCTGTGTGACCCTGGGCAAGTCACTTAACCTTCAATGCCCTGCAAAAAAAAATCTCTTTATTAGTAGTGATTTGGAACATTCTCTCATAAACTTGTTAATAGTTTGCAAATTGTTTTAGAAATTATTTATTTATAGTCTTTGACTGGTTCACTTATTAGTGGACAGCTTTTGTTTTTCTATATTTCATTTAGTTTTCTAAATATCTTAGATAGTAAATCCTCATAAGAGATATTGAGTACAAAGATTTTTTTTCCCATTTGACCTCATCTATTGAAATAACCATGTGGTATTAGACGTTTCTGTTTTTAAAATGCTTAATTATATAACATTGTTTTCCTAATATTGAACCATCCTTGCATCTTTGGTATAAATCTAACCAGATCATCATTTTTTACAAATTTGCTGTAATTTCAGCCCTTCTCTCAAATGCAGAGCACAATTTAAAAAAATAAATGGTGAAATATATAATTAAATGATACTTTTATGCTCAGAAGTTCTCTGTTTTTATCCAGAACTTCGATCTGATCAGACATTATGGGGAAAAATTTAAATTATGAAGAATTATCTCCATTCTGACTTGAGACAAAAAACAAAAACCAGAAATGTTGCCAAAACCACATGGACCTAGGGAATCTATCCTTGACCATATTGACTATAAAGGAGTTTCAGCCCAGATTCATGTTGTTGCTGTTCTTATTGTTGTTGTCATTTTTAAGGATAGGAACAAAAGAGTAGGTCTTGGGAATAGGGAAGAAAATAGAAGAGTAGGCCTTACAAATAGAAAAGAAAAATATATTTAATTTTTTTAAATGAAAAATGTTTTCCCAGCTGTACAGAAGAAAAAGGTGAGTTTTTGATGTACAAGGAGACCTAATATCTGTATGACACTTCATTTTTTAAATCATTTTTACACGTGTCCTGGGGAAGAAGCAGAAAGTAGTAGCACCTGGATTCTAGTCCTGGCTTTGCTGATTCCTTGACTCGCTGGGTCAAGTGTGAGCAAGCTGCTTTTCTTTGGGCCTCTGTTTCCTCAATAATATCAAAGGTCTCTTCTAGTCCTCAAGATTATCTGACCATTATTATTATCTGATCACATTATTATGTGATCTTAGCAGAGTACTTTGCACATAGTAAGCACTTAAATAAATACTTTTCTTTCATTCTCTTTGTTGAAATGAACTGAATTGATTCTTTTTTTGGGGGGGGTAAGGCATTTGGGGTTGTGACTTTTCCAGGGTCACACAGCTAGTAAGTGTCAAGTATCTGAGGCCGGATTTGAACTCAGGACCTCCTGAATCCAGGGCCAGTGCTCTATCCACTGCATCACCTAGCTGCCCCAAACTGAATTGATTTTTACTAAAGTCATGAAGTTGGTAGCACTGGTAATATCTGAGAACATCTCATATTTATATATTTACCAAGCATTTGTAAAAAGTAAATACCATAAGGAGCATGGGACCAAGCAGAGATCCCTGGGGCCCTCCACTGGAAACCTCTACCCAAGCTAAAGGCCAACCATTGGTGATTACTCTTTGGGTTTGTCCATTCAGCTAGTTCCAAATCTTCCAAACTCTACTATTGTCTAGGCCAGAAGTGTCAAGCACAAGACCCATGCAGCCCTAACCCATTCCTGGCAGCCCCAAATTAAATTAAAACATAATTGAGAAATATGTAACAAAATAAATAAAAACAAAAAATAAATAAGTGAATGAATGAATAAATAAATAGAAACAGAATGAAACATTTAAAACCTAATCAAATTGTGATCCACAGGGATCCTTATGTATGGATTAGTGGCCCCATTTATTTTTTTTTTAATTTGTGGAATAAAACAAGCATTTTAATAATATAGTATAATAAAAAATATGATTGTGCAAGAAACTGTAAATCTGTTATTTACAACTAGCTATTCCTTTTAAATATATAATAATCATAAAGGTTTTTTCCCTTTTTTCCTTTCCTGCCCCTCCAGCCATCCTAGAGATGACTAGTTTGACACTACTAGTCCAGGTCATGTCTTTCCATCTTGTCCATATGAATGGCCAAAAATATTTTCCCAATTGCTTCACTAAAATGTAGGCAAATCATGTGTATAGAATTCCCCTGATTGACTAGTCTAATAACCTTGTCAAAAAAAAGAAAATGTGATGAGTCTGGAATAATCACTGCATCCCTTTCAATATATTCACTAACTATCTCTTTAATAATACAACACAATTATTAGAGAAATGCAAATTAAAACAACTCTGAGGTACCACCTGACACCTATCAGATTGGCTAATATGACAAAAACGGAAAATAATAAATGTTGGAGAAATTGTGGAAAAATTGAAACACTAATGTATTTTTGGTGGAGCTTTGAACTGATCCAACCATTCTAGAGAGCAATTTGGAATTATGCCCAAAGGGCTATAAAGCTGTGCATACCCTTTGACCACTATTAGATCTTTTTCACAAAGAGATCATAAAAAAGGGAAAAGGACCCACATGTACAAAAATATTTATAGCTGCTCTTTTTGTGGTGGCAAGGAATTGGAAATGGAGAGGTTGCCCATCAATTGGGGAATGGCTGAACAAGTTGTGGTATATGAATGTAATGGAATTCTGTTGTGCTGTAAGATATGATGAGCAGGCAGATTTCAGAGAAACCTGGAAGGACTTGTATGAACTGATGCTGAGTGAGATGAGCAGAACCAGGAGAACATTGTATACAGTATCAACAACATTATGTATTGATCAGCTGTGATAGACTTGATTCTTCTCAGCAATACAATGATCCAAGATAGTTCCAAAGGACCCATGATGGAAAGTGCTCTCCAAATCCAGAAAAAAAGAACTTCGGAATCTAGATGCAGATCGAACCATACTATTTCTACTGTGTTTTTGTTGTTGTTGTTGTTTTTCTTTTTTGAGGTTTTTACGTTTTGCTCTGATTCTTCTCTCACAACATGACTAATGCAGAAATATGTTTAATGTGACTGTACATATATAACCTATATCAGATTACTTACTGTCTTGGGGAGGGGGGAGAGGGGGAGGGAGGGAGAATAATTTGAAACTAGAAATCTTATGAAAACAAATGTTGAAAACTATCTCTAAATGTAACTGGAAAATAATAAAATATTTATATGGAAAAATAATACAATATAATTTTTTCTAGTTACTTATAGCTTACAGACTCCTATCTCTTCCCTTTGGAAGTCAGGATAATATTTCTTGTCCTGTGTTACCTTTCTCTTTCTTCACACTTTGTCAAAGAAGCATGATAACTAACAATGAACTACTCCATGCTTTTTCTGTTGGAGTACCTGTAGCCTGCCACTGGAGTCAGGGTGAGGAGCACAGTGTTCCTTGCTCTCTAGTTTCAGTCAAATTGCTGAATTGATTTATAAAGTCTAATCATGCTTTCTACTTGTCCAGCCTTCACTGAGAATTCACACATGAGAGATGCTTTGAGATCCCGAAATGATCTCAAAGGGCCCCATTTGTAATGTTATTGTTAGTAAAAACATAGAATCATAGAGTTAGAAGGGGCCTTAGAGGTCATAGGAACCTCCTCCTAATTTAACAGATAAGGAAACTGAGGTCAGGAAAGATGAAATGATTTGCTCTAGGCTCTACAGATTGTAAATGGCAAAGGTCAGTTCCTTTCTTTCTAAATCTGGCAAGCGTGGTTAAGTCATTTGTGAGAGATGGAGTAGAAACACAGTTGAAAGTGATTTGATATCATCCTGTAACCCCCTTCTCCCATCTTCTTTGCTCCAAGTCATCACTGTCACCTGGGGCCTAACTTGATGCTTTGCATATCATAGGCCTTTAATAACTGCTTGTTGGTTGGTTGATTGACTGATCGATCAACAAATGCCAGGGAAAAGTCCCTTGCCTTCCAAAGGATATAAAGATACCTTGATTCAGTCATTGTCCTTTTTTGTACCATATTTAGTTTATTATAGACAAATAATGTCAGGAACATCCAACAGCTGGAGAAGGAGTTTGATCATAAGTCTTCCATGCTATGCAATATTCCATGGGGAGAAATTCTTTCATTTATCTCCTGGAGAAATAATTTACTTGTCTTGGTTCTTTATCAAAAATAATTCATATTGGGGAAACCTTCTGGTGTGTAGTGTCCTTGTGTCATTGTCTTTTAAATGGATAGACTCAGTCTCCGTTTTATCTCACCATGACTCCAGAGCTGATGGTAATTAATTCAGGTCTGGCATTTGGTGGCAAGGGATCAAATAAGGGGTTGTACTTTCCAGATGACTTCAATAGGCCTTTTATTTGAGGAAAGGAAATAAGACCTCTACTCTCTTCCATAAGATTCTGTTCCCCAATCCTAGGAATCCACCCTTGCCAAGTAATCTTCCTCTCAAACAAGCTGGGTAATGATGTTACTTTTCTTTTTATTTAAATACATCTTTGTTACTTTTTTATGCTTACATCACCTGCATTTTCCCCCATGTGCCTCATCTACCCCTTCTCCAAGAGCCATCCCTTTATAACAAAAGAAGGAAGAGAAGAAAAAGTCAACCAAACTAACTGATACATTGAAATTTATTATTGAAAATTATTATTTACAATGTTCCCACACTCATAGGTCCCTACCTTCTTCACAGAGCTGGGGGCAGATGGAGAAGTATCTCTTCATATCTCTTATTTGGAACCTAGTTTGCTTATGAAAAATTTGCAACATTCAGTTTTTATTGTTTCGGTGTTGTTCTTTCCATTGAAATTATTGTCATCACTGTGTATATTGTTTCCCTGGCTTTCATGCTTCACTTCAATTCATGTTTTTCTAACCTTCTTTGAATTCATCATGTTTCTTATAACACAGTGATATTCCATTATATTCATGGATCACCATTTTTTGGCCCTTCCCCAAACAATGGACTCCTACCTGATTTCCAATTCTTTGCCACCATAAAGTGCGATGCTATAAATATTTTGGTGTGTATAGACTCTTTTTTCACTGATTTATTTGAGGCATAGGTCCAAAAGTGGAATCTCTGGGTCCAAGGACATAGAAATTTTAATCATTATATTTGCATAATTCCAAATTACTTTCCAAAATGTTATATCAATTCACAGTTCCACCAACAATGCATTCGTATGACTGCCTTTCCACAACCTCTACAACATTGACAATTCCATTCTTTTGTCATCTAACAAATTTTCTGGGTGTGAGGGGAAACTTCAGGGTGGTTTTGATTTGCATCTCTCTTTATTAGTAGTGATTTGGAATATTTTTTCATAAGCTTGTTAATAGTTTGCAAATCTTCTTAAAAATTATTTATCCATAGTCCTGGTTCACTGCTGGGGGATATTTTTTGGCTTTTCTATATTTCATTTAGTTTCCTAAATATCTTAGATAGCATACCCTCATAAGAGATATTGAATACAAAGATTCTTTTTCCCATTTGATCTCATCTATAGAAATAACCATATGGAATGAAATGTTTCTGTCTTTTGATATGTTTAACCATATACATTGTTTTCCTAATGTTGAACCATCCTTCATCTTTGGTATAAATCCAATGAAACCATTATTTATTTTGTCTTTATAATTTGCTGCAATCTTTTTGCTGGGGCTTTATTTTAAATTTTTGAATTATTATTCATTAATTATATTGGTCTTTATTTCTCTTCCTTTGCTTTCTCTTTTCTTGGTTCGAGCACTGTAATAATATTTATCTCATAAAAGGAGTATGATAAAGACCTTTCTCAATTTTTTAGAATAATTTGTGTAGCATAAACATTAATTATTCTTTTGAAATGTATAGAATTCTTCTGTAAATCCATTTCAATCAGGAGTAGTATCCCCCTCACCTGGGTAGTTTCTTTATAACTAGTTCCATTTCCATTTCTGATACTGGATAATTCTACCTGGTATTCTATTAGATTGGATATTTTATATTTTAAGGAAATCTCTTTGTATTCTCAGTTTTGTTGGCGTATAACTGTGTTATTTAATAATTTGACAATTCTTTTTATTTTTTCTGGTTTTGTTGCAATTTCTTCTTAATTTTTTAGTAATTTCATTTTTCTTTTCTTTATTTTTAATCAAGTGGAATAAAAATTTATTAATTAAATTAGTCTAAGAATCAGCTTTTAATTTGATCACTTCCATATTCTTTTTTGGTTTCCAATTTATTCCTCAAATTTTCAAGATTCCTTCTTTCTGCTTATTTTGGGTTAGTTTATTTTTTTTTTTTGCTTTTTTGTTTTTAAAAATGTTTTGTCTATTTTTTTCAGTCTATATTTTTTAAAATATAAATTTTCTTTTGAGGATTGCTTTAGCTACATCCCAGAAATTTTGAAATGTTATTGCATCATTGTCATTATATTTCATATGGTAACTGATTATTTGTATGATTTGTTCTTTATCATTCTCATTTTTTTAGGATTTTAAAAATTAAATCTCCTTTCAGATCTGTGTCTTTTTGTGTCTAAGTGCTCCTTGAAACAGTGACTACAGTCATTAGTCTGTAAAAAGGATTTGCTTAGTATTTGTGCTTTTTAACATTTATTTATAATTTCTCTGGGCTCTACTATATGAACTGTCATGTGGTTCTGACAAATATGTATATTCTTTCAATGTTTTATAGAATCCTCTCCTAAATCCATCTAGATCAGGAGATTTTTTCCTTCCAACACTGGTAGTTTACAAAATGCCATAAATATTTTAGTTCCCCATTTTCCAGCAATTTATTTAGTTCTATACAAGGTGTCCCAAAAGTCAGTGCACTTTTAAACTTTAATAACTTCAGAAGTATAAGTACTACAAACTTACTAAGAACCATTGAAAGGTTAATTATTTAAAACTTTAAGCTGTTGATATATTTCTTATTAAAATTCAACATAACCACTGTCTTGTGCTATATATCACTCTAGATAATTCTTGAACTTTGCAAAAATTTTCATCAACTGCTGTTTAGTGACTGAAAGAATTACATTTGTAATCCTAACTCTATGATCTTCCAACAAACAAAATTTGACATATTTAGGATAGTTTTGATATGACTACACAAAGTCAAAGTCTAATAGAGATAGATAAATTGAGGAAGATAGCCAAGGAAGAGGACTTTCTCAATCAAATCTAACAATCTGACAAAATATCAACCAGAAAATGAAATTAAATTTTTATCATTCAAGATTCAAAAAACTAAATTAATATAAAAGATATTTAAATAGTGAAAATTCCAAATATTTTTGTAACTTTGTAGCATTTATACTTCTGAAGTTATTAGAGCTTAAAACTGCACTAAGACTTTTGGGATATACCGCATTTTGCCTTTTTTTCCCTTTCTATTAGGTTTTCCCAATTCTGATAAAGACACATTAATTTCCCCTACTATTACTGTGGTACCATCTTTTTTCTTGATTAATTTAGGTGTTATCCTTTTTTCATCCCATATATTTAAAGTTGATTTCAATTAATTGACCATGACTCCTTTATAGTGTAATTTTCTTGTTTATCTTTTTTTAGAGTGTGAATTTTAATTTTTCCTTTCTTTGATGGCATTTTAAAAACACCTGCCTCAGGGCAGCTAGGTAGTGCAATAGAGAAAGCACTGGCTTTGGATTCAGAAGCACCTGAGTTCAAATCCAGGCTAAGACACTTGACACTTAACTAGCTGTGTGACCCTGGACAAGTCACTTAACCCTCATTGCCCTATAAAAACAAAACAAACAAACAAACAAAAATCATTAGAGTTAAAAAAAAACACAAAACAAAACTTTAGGGGCAGCTAGGTGGCATAGTGGATAGAGCACCAGCCCTGGAGTCAGGAGGACCTGAGTTCAAATGTGGCCTCAGACACTTAACACTTACTGGCTATGTGACCCTGGACAAGTCACTTAACCCCAATTGCCTCACCAAAAAAATTAAAAACAAAAAACACCTGACTTTTTTTATTCATGTGATTCATGGTAAATTTTGTTCCACCATCACATTTCAGTTCTGTGTTTGCCTTTTGCCTTTTAGGTGCCCTTTTTACAAAGAACATATTGTCAAGTTTTGTTCTCTTATCCATTCTGCCACTCTTTTATTGCTTTATTTGACCCACTTATATTTATGATTATGAGTTATGTTAGTGTTTTCCTTCATTTGTGTCTCTTGTATTGCTTTTTTTAAAAAAAGAGGGATTTTTTTGTTCCTATTCCTTTTTTAAATGAATACTCCAGGGGCAGCTAGATGGCGCAGTGGATAGAGCACTGGCCCTGGATTCAGGAGTACCTGAGTTCAAATCTGGCCTCAGACACTTAACATTTACTAGCTGTGTGACCCTGGGAAAGTCACTTAACCCCAATTGCCCCTCAAAACAAAAAATGAATACTCCAGACCTACAATTAGTTTCTTTTAAAAACTACTTTGATGCAACCATAGGCTCTCTTCCTGCTCACCTTACTCCCCTTCCCATTTGTCAATTGTTTCATTCATTTAGGGGTTTGCTTATTGATTTCCTTTCCCTTCTCTTACTTAGTTATCAAATTCTCTCCCTCTTTCCCCTTTCCTTTTCTCTCTCAGACAGTTATTTTTAAATCTCCCTTCCTCTGCTCCTCTCCAATTACTTTTGTTTGGTTGGTTTTTTTCTGAACCTTATTGTAAGGGCCTAAAATTCTAGCTATGATGACTAAAATCTAATGAGTGGTCACCTTAAATTAGAAGCTTTAGCAAGAGTTTTTAGACTTTTAAGTATTTATTAAATTGCATCAGAAGTTGGTGAGGAGAGAGAGAGAGGTAAAAGTCAAACTTCATCTAACTATCTGATAGACAGCCTTGCATCTCACCCACCAAAGCCCAAGTCAGCTTTGCCTCAGCGGCTTCTCCCAGAACCTCTTGTGAAACAAGAAACAGGGCTGTCCATGTACACACAGCTCCAAGTTAATTGGCTGGTAACAACTAATAGGTGGTAACTTCTGGACACTAAAGTCACATGGTTTCCTAGTTACATGCTTTCTCCTCATGGCAGAACTTTCCTGTAATATCTTTCTCAACAGGTTGGTAGCGCTCTAAATCTCACATTATTCTAAGGATTTCTTTCCCTTTTCTCCATATTCATTCTATTCCCTTTCAGTTTTTTCTGAACATTTATTCTCTGATCCAAGGACTATACTTGTGTTTGTTCTCTCTTTGATCTCTTTGAGGTCCTCATAGAATGGAAGGAATCTTAGAACATAGAACAGCAAAGCTGGAAAGAAGCCATCTAAGTCCTATCTTTAAAAAAAAAAAAATAAGGAACCTGAGAGCTAGAGAAATGAAATGATTTGCCCATGGTCAAATAGTAAATGGAATCCCAAGCCAAAGCTCTTTCCAATGTATGATTTAACTTTTTTAATGAACCTCAGTTTCTTCCATCTGTGAAATGGGGATAAAAATAGCAGAACTGTCTAATCTACTGTTATTGTTAAAATCTAATGAGTTAGTATATGTAAAGGTCTTTATAAACCTTAGTGCACCATGTAAGTTATTGCTGATTATTAAAAGGCATCTAGATGTTGTTGTGGGTAAGAGCACTGGACCTGGAATCAGGAAGACAAGTTAAAATCTTGCCTCTCACACTTAGTATCTGTGTGACACTAAGCAATTCACTTAACCTCTGCCTGCCCCACTTTCATTATACATAAGCTGAGGCTAGTTTTGAGGATCAAACGAGATAATATTTATAAAGTGCTTTGCAAATCTTAAAGCACTATATAAATGCTAGTTATTATTAATCAATCAATAAACACCTCCTAAATGCCAAACAGTGTGCTAAATTCTTGGGATAGAAAGACTAAAATGAAATAGTCCCTGCCTTCAAGGAGCTCACATTCTAACTGAAGAAAAAACGTATGATATTGATGTATTTATAGAATATATGCAAATTTTGTTGTCACAATGAGATTTTATAAAAGATTTGAAGCTAAGTAGATTTAGTATTCCTTTTCTGGGTCACTCTTCTAATGTGTACTCAGATTCATGGGTTAGAACTCCCAGAAGACAGCTACTCCCAGGTTTTAGGGTTACCCTGTGAGTCTATACTTTCATTTTTTTCTCCCCCCCCACTTTAGAGAAGGCTACAATTAAATGCAAATATATATATGCATATACAAATCTAAAAGCATACACATACACACATATAGATGTATGTGTGTGTGTATTTGTGTGTAAGACCATCCTATGCATACATCTGTTTGTCATTTCTTTCTGTGGAGGTGGATACCATCTTCCTTCACAAGTCCAAGCCTTTCCATGTTTTTCTAAGCCAACCAGTTCATTATTTTGTTGCTATTTTTCTAGCACTATAAAATATTTTTGGTAGTTTGATTGGTATGGCATTAGTAAGTGAAAACAAGTTGAATTATCATTTTTTATTACATTGGCTAAGACTACCTCTCTTTTATTTTTAATCAAATTGGATAAAAATTCATTAATTTCACTAGTCCCTTCAAAGAATCAGCTTTAAAATTTTTTGATCACTTCCTTATTATTTTTGGTATCCACGTTACATATTCATCAAATTTTCAGGATTTCTTCTTTTTTTGCCCCATTTTGGGTTAGTTGTGTTTTGTTTTTGTTTTTTGATTTTTAATTTTTAAAAATACATGTTTGGGGCAGCTAGGTGTCACAGTGGATAAAGCACTGGCCCTGGATTCAGGAGGACCTGAGTTCAAATCTGACGTCAGACACTTGACACATACTAGCTGTTTGACCCTGGGCAAGTCACTTAACCCTAATTGCCCTAAAAACAAACAACAAAAACACATGTTCACTTCTTCAATCCTTACCAATCCCAGAAAAGGCTTCAAATAGAGGGTGGAACATGAATTTAATTTTAAAGGAAACCATAGATTCCAAGAGGAAGAGGTGGGGAAAAAAGTAAATTACAAGCATGGAGGACAGTCAGTGCAAAAGGAGAGAGTTGGAAGGTCATGTGTAAGGAACAGCAAGTAGATCAGTGTGACTGTACTGTACAGGGTGTACAGGTGAGTAAAATGATATTGCTCTTTCAGTCAAACCAGGAGGGTCAGTGTGAAGCTTGAGAAAGTAATAAAAGTCCTGCTAGGTAATTGACCACAAAGGAACCACTGTGGATTTGATGCTAGTGAAAGAAAACCAACCAAAATAAGACATATTCCTGTTGGTTCACGGGTTGGTAACCCACTAGTAAAGGTCTTCTCCCACCAGCCTCTCCTTTCTCTAAATTCTAATTGTGGGCACTCCCTCCCCCCCTCCAAAGGAGCCCTCTTCAGAGAGGAGAGAAAGGAATTAGGCATAATTTTGAACTCCAACATTTTAATAAAAGCTGCTAATAGAGGGTCTGGATGCCAAAGGAGTGTATTCCCAAACTTCTCTTTGTTTGAGTGTTTGTTTTTTAGAAAAGTTGGTAAACATTAATTAATAGATGGACTTTTTTTTATTTTTTAAAATTCTGAACTTAATCATCAAAATGAAGATGTGTAGAAGATGCAAGAATATTGCATATGAAACTACAAATCTCTCATGCTGCTGCTTTGTTTAAAAAAAGGATATAATAAATTCCATATATTTTTAAAACTGCCCTGTTTTTCTATGCTTTCTTCTGAAAATCCTTTTGTATTTTTCTGTGCCATTTAGAAAAATGTTGCTATGATTATCTTTTTTGGCATTACTATTACTAATGCCTTCTTCCCCTACCAATTAAAAATTAAGAAGGGGGGAGGGAATACTTGTAACTAATAAGCATAGTCAAGCAAAAAAAAATTCATACTGTAGCCATGTCCAAAAATGAATGTCTCTTTTTTGCACTTTCAGTTCATCACCCTTTTCTCAGGAAGTGGGAAGCATGCTTCATCATAGGTCCTCTGGAAATATGGCTGTTCATTATGTTGATCAGAGTTCTTAGTTCTTTCAGAGTTTTTTTTTGTTTTGTTTTCGTTTTACAATATTGTTAACCTTATATAAATTGCTCTCATGGTTCTGCTCATTTTACTCTGCTTAAATTCATAGTACTGGGCAGATAGGTGGTACAGTAGATAGAGTACTGGCTCTGGATTCAGGAGGACCTGAGTTCAAATCCGGCCTCAGACCCTTGACACTTACTAGCTGTGTGACCCTGGGCAAGTCACTTAATACTAATTGCCTCACCAAAAAAAAAAAAAAGGAAAAACAAAAACAAAAAAACAACAACAAAATTCATAGTACCTAAGATTCTCTGAAATCATCTCTTTAGTAATTTCTTTCAATGAAATCATATTTAATTGCATTCATATACCAGTTTGTTCAGCTACTCACTTATTAATGGGCACCTCTCTTGGATTCCCATTTCTTTTCATTTTTCCTTTATAATCTCTCCTTCAGGATCAGAAAGTGTTTTGTTTTATAGATGGCTATTCCCTCTCTAGTATTAAACTTCTTCTTACCCTAACATCTCTCTAACTCCATTTCTTTCCCTGTTGAGGTTAACATTTGTTACCCTAAACTTTGTGTTTATGTATGTTCAACTCTCCTCTGTCTGTTTCAGATAAGACTGAGGTTCATCTGATGCCTGATTTCCCTACCTCTTCTTTCATATTTATATTCTCTTCTCACACAAGCCAGTTATGAGAAATAAGCCCTAGCCCTGGCTTCCTCCTTTCTATACTAATATATTACTTTTATCCTCCCTTTTCTTTCCTCTTTTAAAGCACTTGCAACAGAATTGATTCACCCTCAGAACTTCTATTTTTCTTATTAAATCCCTTAATACCCTTTGAAGACATTAAGTCTCTGAAAGGACATTTGTTTCTTCCCTTCATATTAAAATGTTTACACTGCATCATCATAGAACCCCTCCCAATTTTTCAAATAAACTTGCCTTTTTAGGCTTCCCTTTACTTATATTTGTATTTCAGAGTTCCTACTCAGCACTTATATCTTCATCAGAATTCTTTAAAATCTTTTATTCTATTTAATATCAAATTTCCCTGGAGGATTATACACAGATTTTCAGAGTAAATTATTTTTGGTTTTAAGACTATATCATTTGCTTTTTGGATTATTATATTACAAGATCTCCTCTCATTTAGAGTAGAAGATGCAAAATCTTGTGTGAGCTTGACTGTAGTTCCTTGGTACTTGAGCTGCTTCTTTCTGGTTGCTTGCAATATTCTTTTTTTTTCTCTTTGATTTGGGAGGTCTAGATTTTGGTTGATGACATTCCCGGAGTTTTTTCCTTTTAGGGTTTGTTACAGGAAGTGATTGGTACATTCTTTCTGTCTTAATTTTGTCCTAGATATAGGCAATTTTCACTTAGGATTCCTTGAAATAAAGCATTTAAGTTTTTAAAATTTTTTATTCATTTTAAACTTAAATACAAAATGAAAAAGAACATTTCCATGTACACAATAGGTTATATGAGAGGATTCAATATAAAACAAATAAGTTTCCATTTCAAGAAAACCTATGTAATAAACACTACATGTTATTTTCAAAGCCATTCAGTTTTTCTGTTCTTGCTTCTAGGTTTTCTTTTGTTCCTGCTGTGAACTTTTTATTTTATTTTTTCTCTCCCCCCCCCATTTTAGAGATGGCTACAATTAAATGCAAATATATATGCACATACATATCTAAAAACATACACATACACACATAGAGATGTATATGTGAATGTATTTGTGTGTAAGACCATCCTATGCATATATCTGTTTGTCAGTTCTTTCTGTGGAGGTGGATACCATCTTCCTTCATACATCCAAGCCTTTCCATGTTTTTCTAAGTCAACCAGTTCATTATTTCTTATATCACAGCAGTATCCCATCACAACCTTATACCACAGCTTATTTAGCCAATATCCAATTAAAGGGCTTCTATCATTTTAGCCAATCTGATAGGTGTAAGATGACATCTCAAAGTTGTTTTAATTTCCATTACTCTAATAAAAAATTATTTAGAGCATTTTTCATATGATTACATATAGTTTTGATTTCTTCATCAAAAAAAATCTGCTTGTTCATATCCCTTGACTATTTATCAATTAGGGTATGACTCATATTCTTATAAATTTGACAAATGAAACCTTTATCTGAGAGATTGTTAATGCCAATTTTCTCTCAGTGTTCTCCTTTCCTTCTAATCTTAGCTTCATTGGTTTTATTTATACAAGAACTTTTAAATTTGAAATAATCATAATTATCTATTTTACACTTCAACAATGCTATCTCTTGCTTTATATATGTGTGTGTAAATATATACACACATATTATATGTGTGTGTATAAATGCATATGTATATATGTGTGTGTATTGTGTATATGTATATGTGTGTGTGTATATACATACACACACACACACATACATATTTCTCCCATCCATGAGTCTGGTAAGTAACATGTTTCATGTTCTTCCAATTTTCTTGTGATATCTCCCTTTATGTAGCCATTTTGAACATATCTCGGTAAGTGGTTTAATATATCGGTCTATGCTCAATTCCTGCCAGTTTTAAAATCATTTTTTAAGGAAATCTACTGATTCTTACTTTTTTTCTCCTTAATTTTTTCCTGTTTGGCATTTTTGATATAAAGTATCTTATATTTTCTTCTTTTTAAAATCTTTTTATTTTAATATTTTCTGTTGTCCCAAGGAATCACTGATTTCTGTTTGATCTACTCTAGTTTTCAAAAGGTCCATCACTTTGGTAAGAATTACCAATTTCTTTTTTTAAACTATTCTCCTTCCATCTTTTATTTCATTTTTAATGTCTTGTTTCAATTCTTCTAAGTATTCATGTCATTTCTATGGAAAATACATTTTTTCCCTTTGAGCATTTGCTTGCAATTGTTCTAAGTTACTCCTACCTTCTTTTGGGGGATCCCTACATCTACATTAATTTTTTTAATAGTAGACTGTGTCTTCTTTGGATTACTCATCTTTGCAGTTTTATTTTCTAAACTGAGGCTTTGTGCCAGGGCCAGGCTCAGATCCTTGCTGCACTTTTGGGTAGAGTAGTTAGCCCTGCTTGGTTTCACTGTGGTTCACCTGGGTTCCTGCTGATCTGACCTCTACCTCCAGTGGTTGGACTTAACCCTGATCTTTAAGGTTCAGAGCACTGGATATGCAGGGCTCTCTGGCATCTTAGAACTGAGTGCTAGGGGCCTCAGATTTGCCTGTGGACTTTCAAAGTCATTTCTATGATTTCTGATCACCTTGGTGATTTCTGACCACCCTGGGACTTTCTTGGGAGAAACTCTTTCCTTTTCCTGCTTCCAGAAACATACTTGCAACATGTGTCTCTGACTCACATCTCCTTATCCTGGGAGGCAGCAGTCATCTGCCTGAACTGGCACTGACTTTGCTAGCAGAATCCTTTCCCATTGTCTAAACCTTCCAGCTAACTATTTGTGCACTACTGTGGTTTCTCATTGGATTTATTGATTGTTATTTGATTTGACGGAATTTCAGATTTTCACTGGAATAGATATATGGGAACTAGGTGAGGTACTTCTGTTTGGGTGCCAATCTTGATTGGAATTTTTTACTTTCCCTTTGGAATGAGTTTGTTGAAAGATTTGATCCAGGATTCACTAACAGTTTGGAGAAAGAATTTCTAAGGTAACTCAATGGAATAAAAAGAAAATTCCAAATCTGCAGAATGGACCCACCTCCTGTTTCTTCATCTGTCCCTGGAATATAATAGCCCTCACCCAATCCCACTGCCATATACCAAGAACTAGTCGCTGTCCAGTGCTTTGAAATCTCTGGAAGGAAGGTTGTCACCGAGGGTAGACATCATGAGGTTTTTCTGAGGCTACTGAGCAACTCTCCCAGTGAGTCATTATCAAGTTAATTTCAGTCACTAACTACCTGGACTGCTTATGAAACTCAGAGGTGAAAGGTTGTGTATGTCAGAGTAGAGCCCCTGAGTCATCTATCCCCTCTCATGAAGATGGTCAACAAGCTAGTGGGATGCTTCAGCTGAGCCCTTGATGCTGGTAGAGAATCTCAGTGCTCATTCCACAAAGACCTACTCATGTCCAAAAGCCTCCCCTCCATAATGATAAAAAAGCAGCCACCGGGTATAAGCAGTGCCCTGGTCAGCAAACATAATCACTGATATTTCTGTAGCACTTTAGAGTTTGCAAGGCACTCTCTAAGTAATATTTCTCTATATAACATATTATTTATTATATAATATTTCTAATGTATATAATATAATCTCTATATTAACCTTATTTCTAATTCATGATGATAAAGAATTATTTGCTATTATATTATATATTACAAAATATATAATATTGACCATCTCAATACTACAAGATACTCCCAGTACTCCTTGTACTACAGAAATTATTTTTCACTGTTTTACAGATGATGAAACTAAGGCTCCAAGAAGATAACAGACTTTTCCTATGGTCACACAGCTGGTAAGTATGTTTTAAGCACAGTTCTTCCCGATTCCAAGGGCAGCTATTCATGCTCCCACACTGCAGCTCCTAGAAAGAGTTAATGGACTTTCCTAAGTTTCTTTCTCCTAGGGACTGAGCCAAGAACTGAGAAGACCCTGACTCATGAGTGCAGTGGTAAAAAAAAAAAATGTATTTATTTGTAATTTTTAAGGCTACAATACCCATTTGAGCCTCTGAGATGAATTTGAAAGAGCTTGTATTTCTGGTCTTAAACCATTGCTTACAAACTGTAGTTTTGATAGTTAAAAGGCATTTTAGAAGAGATCTGTAGCCAAGCTTGATTGAGAACCAGGTTCTTGGAAATTTTCCATTGTGATCTGGGATCCCTTAATGGTTACATGGGTTCTTTTGTTGTTCCTTGGGGCTTTTCAATTGTTTTCTAACCACCATCTTTGTTTTCTTTTTGAAGAAACTTCCAGCTGAAGAAGGAACCCTGAAAGAAAGTCTACATATGTAATGCAAGACTTCCAGGGAGTTTTCCTCCAAGATTAATAATAGAACAATGCTGGCTTTAATTGCTTGTTTGATATTTTAATTTTCTATTCCTACTATCCCACCTGAAAACCCTTTGTTCATTTTGGGAAAATTATCCCTTCAGGCCATGATTTTTCAAAAAAATTCATTACATTGAGTGAAGAAATGGTGAGCCTTCATACTCCATAGCATCTTGATTTATTTCATAAGGAATTGTCTGAGGTAGTGCCTAATAACATCTAATTTGTTTCTGAATCAAAGAAGAAAAGATCATTTTGTGTTATATACACACCAAATGGCCTTCAGTTAACACATTACCCAAATAAAAGTGTGGTGTGATGCAAAGAGTTCAGGATTTGGAGTTGGGAATCCTGAGTTCAAATTCCAGCTCAGCACTTACTAACCTTAGCTAAAAGTCATTTCATCTTTGAAGGGCCCCAGGTTTTTCATGTAAAATGAGGGGGTGGAGTAGGTTTTCTCTAGGGTCCCTTTTAGCTCTAGAACTGTGATCTTAAAACCAAAGCCAAATTGCTATTGATTTCCCCAAATATCAATGTTCACTAAGGCAGTATCATATAGAGGATAATGACCAAGACTGGAGTCAGGAAGACTTCAGTTGAAGGACTGCCACTGATGCATACTAGCTATGCGACTATGGGCAAATCAGTTAACTGTTTGGTGCCTCCAAGCAATTCTATAAATTATTGATAATATTTCTGGTAAATTTACAGATCTGGACCAAAAAACAACAATAAAAAGCCACGGGCCATTAGACAGAGGAGAAAACACTGGATTTGTCATCAGAAGTCCTGGTTTCAAGTGTAGACTGCTACTTAATGCCTATGTGATCTTAAGGAACAACCTCTCAGGGACTCAGTTTCTTCATTTGTAAAATGAGGAGATTGGACTATATGGTCTCTGAATTGCCCCTCCCCTGAATTAGTCTAAATTCCAAAGCTACCTTCTTCTCTACTATGTTCTCAACACCCAAGGTCTCTTCTAGCTCAGACACACAAGGTTCAGTACTCTATGGTCAATTTTCTCCATTGTCATGTGAGGGGCTGGACTAGATGAGTCCTATGGTCCCTTTTAGCTCTAAATCCTATAATCATGGCTGTCAGAGGTAGCTCTAGTAGACAAATTATAGATTATTCACTAGAAGCCCCAATTAACTATCTGGCCTGGTTTCCCATTTGTTTTCTCTTCCATATTAGACTGTTAGACCTTAAGTTCTCAAGCAAAAGCCATATTGTATTTCTGAGTCTTTTGTTTTTTTTCTTTGATAAGCATTTCCACTCCCACCCTCCCCCCTGAAAACACTGTTAGCAAAGTATTATACAAAAGAATGTAGACTCTGTGCTCATCTTCCTTCTTCAACCCCTCCTCCTCCTCTTCCTTCTCCTCCACCTCTTTATCATTATCATCAGTCCTTCTCATCATCAGTTACCAAGGATTCTAAGAAGTAGAATTCTCATCTGGAGACTTTATGAGTGTGGCTCAAGGGTGTACAGTAATCCTCTTGTAGCATCTGTCACTATATTGACTCCACAGTTATTAAAAACAAAAATAAAACCAACTTGAGGACCATATAGTACCTTTGATTAGTGACAGACTCCAATTGCCATTGACGTCAATAGGACTTGAATGTGCATGGAAGGCAGTCAATCAGGCAAATAAGCTGAGGTGACTCAGAAGGCACATAGGGTAGTGGCAACCAGGCACTTGGTTGTCGAGAGTAACTCCATTTAGAATTCCAGGCAACATTTTTCCCTGGAGCATTTGTCACCCCTCGGCCCTGAGGTAAGTATTATTGGGAGCCCCTCTTGGTAAGTTGCTTCAGTAAACAAAAGCCTAAAGACTTAGAGCTACATGTATCTGAGCCTTAAAGAATTAGCAGAGTAAAAGGTAACAATAGGGCAGGGCATATGGAACCCAGCAAGTTTTCAGCAGGATTACTGTATTCAAGCATGGGACTTTCTGTGGATTCAAGCTATGACTGTTTCCCATTGTCTTAGGAGTAAACTTAAGTCATGTGTACCATGGAAGGCTTATAAAGTGAGAGGGTTTTTTTTTTTTTAAGGATTTAAAGATTTTGAGCATTCAGTCGATTAAGATCTTTGGCTGCTGAAGTGACTCCATGATTAGAATGAGAAGTCTTTACTGAATTGGAACCCCCTGGACCTTTCTCCTAGGCTTAGCTGCCTCAATGATCCTGAATGTGTTTCTGTATCAAGCCATGAGGGAGGTGCACTGGTTAGTCTGGGCTTAGCATAAGGCCCCTGGGAAATGGCCTTATATTTCAATTCCATTGGTAAAGGGAACATTTTCCATTCAGTCTTCCATAAATGAATGGGATTTGCCCCAGGGAGAAGGGAAATCTTTGGGTGGGGATTGGAGAAATGCTTTTCCCCCGGTGCTGCCCCTTGGTCATACCTTTCCTCAATGTCTGACCTACAAATACTTTGCTGGCTAGCACTACCTAGCTCCCCTCTCCTTTCAGCTGTTTTGGTCCCAGGTTAAAAAATAATAGTCATAACATAAATTTGGCCCAAAATTATATGAAGGAATCTGTTTATTCAATATAGTTTTTTAGGAAGATGTATGGCTATGAAATCAAAAGTGATTTAGAGGGGGCAGCTAGGTGGTGCAGTGGATAAAGCACCAGCCCTGGATTCAGGAGGACCTGAGTTCAAATGTGGCCTCAGACACTTGACACTTACTAGCTGTGTGACCCTGGGTACTTAACCCTCATTTCCCTGCCCGCCCCAAAAATTCCTTTGGGAACAGCTAGGTGGGACAGTGGATAAGGCACCAGCCTTGGATTCAGGAGGACCTGAGTTCAAATCCAGACTCAGAGACTTGACACTTATTATCTGTGTGACCCTGGGCAAGTCACTTCACGCCCATTGCCCTGCAAAAAAAAGTGATTTAGGGGCAGCTAGGTGGCGCAGTGGATAGAGCACTGGCTCTGGAGTCAGGAGTACCTGAGTTCAAATCCGGCCTCAGACACTTAACACTTACTAGCTGTGTGACCCTTGGCAAGTCACTTAACCCAAATTGCCTCACTAAAAAAAAAAAAAGGGATTTAGATAGTGCTAAAGTAGAGTAAGATTAAGGAAAAGCAGGGAATGGATAGCACAGATAATAAGGGGGTAAATTCAGTTCTCTGAGGTTTTTTCCCTTTAAATTGTTACTTCTATAGAGACCAACATTAGGAGTCTTTAAAAATACTTCCTTTCTTCATTCCTGTTTCTTCCTCTGCAAAATAAGGGAGTTGGCCAAGAGAATCTCTAAAATCTTTCCCAGCTGCAAAATCCTATGATTATTATTCTTTCCTTAATAATTACTTTAGTGATGCAAGAATCTGTGATTTTGTGATTTCAGTATTCAGACAACCTGGCCATGATGGAGGGAGTATAGTATAATGGAAAGGACACTGATTCCAAAATCAGAAGACCTAAGTTCAGATTCCTTCTCTGGCACTTATCACATGTATGACCCTACTAGGCAAGTCACTTAACATTCCTGGAACTCAGTTTCCCCATTTGTAAAATGAGGGAGTTGGACTAAATATTCTCTCAAACCTTTTCTAGTTCTGTGATCCTCCATCATCTTCTCCAACCTTAGCTAGGTTCGTCTGTCAGCAACAAACCAATCTTGACCATATGCCCTGAAACTATCCAACAGGACACATTCAATAGGTCAGGGGCCAAAAGAGAGCTACCACAGCACATTACATTGTAGGACTGCAGTTTGGAATGCCCTTGAGCCTCCAAGGTAAGGCAGGAGGAGTGAGTGAGCACAGTGGTTCAGTGGGTTCTGGACCAGGCTTATTTACTGATCCATCAAGTTCCAAGGACGGAGAGAGCTGGATTTATGCACCAAACATGACAACACCAATAATAGAGGTGAACAATAATGCCAACAACACTATCTCTTCACCAGGAAAGAAGTGGCATCTGTGGAAGTGGTACAGTATGGTCTTGTAAGTGACTAACCCAATAGCACACACACACACACACACACACACACACACACACACGCACACATGCACACCCCACAACTACTACCAACACCAAATTATTTTCATTTTTAAATAAAAACTCAAATGGCCTCTTATCAGCTGCAAATTTAGAAATACAATGATAGAGATCCTCCAGGGAGCTCTGTGTGTGTGTGTGTGTGTGTGTGTGTGTGTGTGTGTGTGTGTGTCTAAATGAACAAAAGTAAATCAACAAAAGCCACCCTTGACTTCTGAGAGTCTGAGCTTAAAAGTGCAAGTGCTTGGACCAACAGACAAAATGTCCCCTTGCTATTTGGCTCCATCATCCCTTGTGATCTACAAAGCTGGTTGGGTTCTTTTACTTTTCCTGGTCCCTGTACTTTGAGTCCCACCTTGGCTGTGGGATTTGAGAGCCAAAGTGGCTTTTATTTATCCAATAATGGCCATATCCACAGAGTTATTCAGCAGGGACCCTCAAAAAATTACTCAGTTGAGACAAAGCCTCAACTCAGTTAAACAGCTGGTTTGTCTGTCTGGGACATGATTTGGGACTTTCCCCTATATTACTGACTTGCTTTTTTCAGATAAAGAACTGAACTGATTGGTGGGGTTCAAGTAGGCATAGCTGATTATGTCTAGGAGACACACTTGAGTGGTAGGTAGAATAATGAAGATGGGGCTATGTTTGTCTGCTGTGTTATTTTTTTTTCCTTTTAGGGGAGTGATCTGGACCTGTGATTTCATCAGTATGGGAGAACTGATACAGAACCTCTCTACCAATTCAATTTAGCAACGTATCTATCTATCTATCTATCTATCTATCTATCTATCTATCTATCTATCTATCTATCTATCTTATCTACCTTCCTACCTATCATCTATCTATACATCCATCCATCTATCTATCTAATCTACTTTCCTACCTATCATCTATCCATCCATCCATCCATCCATCCATCTATCTATTCATCCATCCATCTATCTATCTATCTAATATATACATCCATTCATCAATACATCTATCATCATCATCTATCTATCTTCTAGTCTTTCTATACATGTTTGTAACAGTTTTTGTTTTTCTTTCTTCATGGGAGTGTGAGGTATAGATGAAAGAGATTAATTAAAAATAAAATTTAACTTGAAAAAATTCTAGTCTGATAGAGATCCCTGGAAAAGGGCGAAAACAATTATTTATGAAGCATCTCCTATGTGCCAGGCACTATGCTAGGTGCTTTACAAATATTATGTTATGGGGGCAGCTAGGTGGCACAGTGGATAAAGCACCGGCCCTGGATTCAGGAAGACCTGAGTTCAAATTCGGCTTCTGACACTTGATACTTACTAGCTGTGTGACCTTGGGCAAGTCATTTAACCCTCATTGCCCCACCAAAAAACAAAAACAAAACAAAACAAAAAAACAAATATTATCTTATTTGATCTTCACAATGACCCTAGTTGGCAGGCACCGTTACTATTTCTATTTTTCAGTTGAGGAAATTGAGGCAAACTGAGGGTCACAAAGCTAGCTAGTGTCTGAGACTAGATTTGAACTCAGTGCTTAGTATAGTGCCTGGCGTATAGTAGGCACTTAATAAATGTTGATTGACTGATTTGCCCCATAGAGCTTCCTGACTTCAGACCCAGTGTTCTAACTTC
This sequence comes from Dromiciops gliroides, assembly GCF_019393635.1. NCBI lineage: Eukaryota > Metazoa > Chordata > Mammalia > Microbiotheria > Microbiotheriidae > Dromiciops > Dromiciops gliroides. The sequence continues at coordinate 27,275,256 of NC_057866.1, read as the reverse complement.
TCTCACCTTGATGCCTCAGTGGCTGGGGCATACCCAGGGTCAGAAGTAGGAATTTAACTCATGTCTATCTGACTCTAAGGCCTACCATCTATCTATCCATTTCTCCATTCTACTGCTCATGCATTAATGTGGCAGTACTAGCCACTACCCTGGTTGACTAGAGTCTAGCTGGCACTGAGAATTGATGTTAATGTTATCCACTGTAATTTCCCCTGATGCCTGACATAATACTTTGCATATAGCAGGCATGTAATAAATACATGCTGAATCAAACTGAAAGAACGCTTTCCAAATGCCTCCTAGGTGGCTCTTACCTGGTCAATGATTATTGTAAAGGCTGTACTCCTACCGACGTAGGCTGCCCCACTCCTTGCTTCCCAAAAGAATAGAGCCAAAGGTTGCCTCAATGACCCAGATCCAGCAATGTAGCTGCACAACATTGTAAAGGTTCATTTTTTTGTGCCCTGATATAAAAGGGAATCCTTGAAACCCGGTCAGTCTAAACTCCTCCTTCATAAGATCCTGTATTAAGAACTTGGAGGGAACTTAAAAGCCTAGTCCAACCCCCTTCATCTTCCAAATGAAGAAACTGAGGCTGAGAGGGTTTCAGTGACTTGATCAAGTTCACACAGGTGATGAGTAAGGCAGAGAGAGGATTTGAAGCTAGCTCTTCTGACTGGATATCCAACCCTAGGCTGCCATCTCTGAGGGATTTTGCCTGGAAGGAAAGCAAATAAGACACAGCTTCCTCCACAGAACTCAAGTTATTTGGCTAAGACCTGGTTCTTCATTTCAATTTAGACATTTATTAGTTGCCATTATCATAGCCCATAGTTTACAAAGAGAACAGAGAAACTGTGCCTGCTCTCAGGGTGCTTCCATTCTCCAGGTTTCCTGCTCCCTTCAGCTCCTTAAGGTGGCCAGTTAACTGGGTTAATGGTTGACACGCCACAATGGCAGAACCAGATTGATGGATGCTCCCCGACAGCCACTTCCAAAGCACCCAAAACCAAAAGAAAACCTTCCATACAGATTTTTTAAAAATGAATTTTCCTTGAGTGATAAACCCAATCAATTAAACAGAGTTTGAATAGATTTCCAAAATTTAAATTTCTGGGCCAAGGTCTTGTTTTTCCAGTTTTGACTGCCTGGGAAGAATTTATTCTAAATGGCTGAAAATAAGGGATTTCATGCAAGTCTTTTCTCAGCAATAGGAATTGCAGCTTCCGATGCTATAAACTGACCATTCCTGGAACGTCTGATTCAATGATTTTATTAACTCTTTCCATTCAAACATAGGACCCTCGATCAGGTAGGAAGATGAGGGACAGTCATAAAGTCTCAAATTTTAACATTTTTCTCAAACAATATGCAGAGAGGAAGAAGGGCTGCCATTGGGCTTCTAGAAGGGCCAGGAAAAGGACAACATTCAGGTGTCAGTCAATAAGCATTTATTAATTTTTACTGTGTGCCAGGCACATCGATGTACCCAATTTCTGTCTAATGCAAATTGGCTAATTGCTGCTTTTGGTCCTATTTTCTAAAAATGATTACCTTAAATCATATTCAGTGGAACAGACCACTCTTGAGTGCCCACTGGGTATTTGGGGAATTGAATGCAATACTTTTTGTTTTTGGCATCTCACTTTTTTTTTTTAAGTGGGGGGAGAATTCTTGTTTACTAATCATTAGGGAAAAAAGGAAAAAACCCAAAAGGTTATTCCTACCCACAAAGTGCTGGAAAGAATGCCTTCCAGGTTATAATTTCTGTAATAGCAGTTCTCAAAGTGAGGTCTGAAATCCTTTAAGGCATTTTGTGAGGTCAAAACAATTTTCATAATAATACTGATTATTTCATTCCTAATACAATAAATATCAAGAGATATAACCTATATAAACAAAACTCTTTGGGATTGTCCAATAGTTTTAAAGAGTGTAAAGGGGTACTGAGACCACAAAGTTTGAGAACCAGTGCTACAACATAGAACATTCCTTCATTTCTCTAAATGAAGCCAAGGTTGAAATCCCAGTTTTGCCCCTTACCAGATGTATGACAAGCAAGTCACTTCCCTGCTCTTGGCCAGTTTCCTCCAATGTAAAATTAAGGGAGTAGACTAAATGTTCCCTAAGCTCCCTTCCAGCTGCAATATTCTGTGTTCTGAGTGCCTTTCCAGCTCTACCATTCATTGTCCAAGCTGCCTTCCAGCTTTGACTTTTTGTGCTAAGATCCCTTGTAGCTCTAACATCCTGTGTTCTAAGGTCCCTTCCAGCTCCAACATTCTATGTTCTAAGGTCCCTCCAGCTCTGACATTCTTTGTTCTAAAGTACCTCCCAGCTCTGACATTCTATGTTCTAAGATTTCTTCCAACATTTTGTTCTAAAGTCAATGTTCTAAGTTTTTTCTAGTTCTGACACTCTATCTTCCATTTTTTCAAGTTCCCTTTAAGCTCCAACATTCTTTCTATGTTCCATGACCAGTTTACTAATCCATAAATTAAAAGGAGTCTAGAATTGATGCTTTCTATTGCCCCTTCCTAACCTCACCATCCATGACTCTACTTAAACTGATTGATCTTTAAAAGAAGGGCTGACCAGAAAACAAGACCTAACTAGTTTTTAAAACACATCTGCCTATTTGGGGTGGGGAGGAGGGGGACCTGGGAGAGTCCAATCAGATGGAAATATCACAGGGCTTCTGAAATGCACTATCCTCATAGTGTGGGTGAAAGTAAATTAAAGGAAAGTTAAGACACAAAATATGGTGATCAGACTGCACTAGCCCATGTCAGCCCTGAAGCTTGTACTGGTGGACAGGCTGGTAAATTTAGGTGGGAAAGGGAGGTGATGATTGTGATCATTTAAGAAAGACAAAACAAAAATCACTAAAAAGTACAAGAAGAGGGTTTGGGTAACCTTGTCTTCATCAACCAAATTCACCAAAAATTTGCACTCCCATCTAGGGTTAGCAATTTCGTAAGATCACAGATTTATACCAGGAAGGTCCTCAGAGCCCACTGAGTCCAACATTCTCAGTTTTATAAGTATTTTTTCTACTATAATCATTCTTAGAAAAATTTGAGAACTCATGCCTGATAATAATTGAAAAAGAATAAAACTAGAGTTTACAGGGTTATCCTTCATAAAAACAATAGAAAATGATTTTTTAAAAATAGAGGCTAGAATAAAATAGAACAGAGGACCTAGGTTCAAATCCTGACTTTATTATTTTATAGCTAAGTGACTTTGGGCAGGTTAGTTAACTTTTCTGGACCTCATCTAGAAAATGAGGACATTGGACTCTGTGATCCAAAACCCTTCCATCTCCAAATCAATGATTCTGACAACCCATTACCCATCACATTAGGCAGCAACTAACCATCTGTATCACTCTGAAATAATCATTTAACATTTCTTGTCAAATTTCCTCTTTAGAAACAGATGTTTATATAAATAATCAACAAAGTTGGGGTGGGTGGAGGAGACACAAAGCCAGGAAGGAGATCCCAGAGAATTAACTCTTTCTGCAATGTTTTCTTTCAGGTAAGAGAAGAACCAGAAGATGAGAAGACTTTGTCAGCTGTCCAATTTGTACATCCAATGAGTTCAGTCAGCCCAGCCCAAATGGTATTTGTCAATGTCCTTGTAAAATATACATTTGAAGGAGTTAATCTTGATGGAGAACGTCTAGTACACAACTTAGTAATTACCCATATACCCATAATTAAATGACAACCAAACTTGGAAGATATGGGTTCTCAAACATGAAAATAAATAAATGCATCGGTGGAGGCTTTTAACCATCACATAGCTGCCAAGATTTTAAAACAAACCAATCTTTGTAAATCTCTACAAAAAAATTGTCAGAAAAATAGGTATAAGATGGTTCCAGTGATTTAGAATGCAAATCTACCATCCCCACAGCACTAAAGTATACAGAAAAATTGAAGGAATACTAACAATAGATGAAAATAGAATACATTGACATTAAATAGACTTTGAAAACAACTCATGACCACAACTGTCCTTGGCTCCCAAGCATATCATCTTTCCTATGATGGAAAGTTAGAAGCATGGTATTTAAACCAAGAACAAAGTTAAATTATTGCAAAACTGAAAGCTTAGTAATTAGCACATTTCACCTCCCATATTGACTTGTGAGAGGTAGTTTTCACATAATTATTGTGATTATTTTGTTTTTTCCCCCAAGAAAGACTAAACCACTTAGAAAAATGAAATGAAAGTTATGATTTTTTCTACTTAACAAAACTGCATTGTCAGAAATCAGCTTCCCCAAATTGCTAAACAAGTATAGTAATAGAGTAAAACAAAACAAAACAAAACAAAATTACTACCACCCCAAAATCAACTGCACCAAATTAATGTGGTAATGTAGTATAAAACAAAACAAAACAAAAATAACAACAGCAAAAACAGCTTCAGTAAATGACATAGTAAAAGTAATAAAAAAATTTTAAGGAACAACTAAATTTTGTTTTAATTTAGCTTTTAAAATTTTTCATAAACAATTTGCAAAATTAAATTAAAATCAATGTAAGTAAAAGCATTCTTGAAAATATCAAGAGTAGAACTACTCTCAAAAATTTAACATATTACTGGTTATCAATTTCCAGCCTACTGGTTATTCTTGAAATAACCATCACTTTATCCTTTTTAATTTGTTGTATCATTTTGGCATCAGAATAATTTGCAGATAAAATTTCTAATACCATATTTTAGAAGTTCCAGCCCCCTTCACAACAAATGAGCGAATTGCAATTAATTTTAAGAAAGACTAGGTTTTAAGCAATATACCTTTGATTTTGGATTTGTCCATTTTGGAATCAAACATGCAGGAAAGATTGTTTAAAATATATTACTTTCAGCTTAATAGCATTTGGTTTTATGTACATATAAATTAGATTGCAGGTTGCTGGTTGGGATTTTTCTTCTTCTTCTTCTTCTTTTTTTTTTTTTTTGAGGACAGCTTTAAAAAGAAGCAACAGAGCAGAGATCCAGAAAACACTGAAAGTTAAATTGCATCATTTTTACCAAGTCAGAACATTTCAATGATGGCAAATTGACAACTAATAGAAGTCCATTTTCCATTGAGCCTAATTATGTGTGTTCCTATCATTCTTAAAAATGAGAAATAGCTATAAATTCAGAACTTGGGTCTAATCCTCTAGTATTTGGTCTGTTCAGATAGAAATAGGATTCTTTATGTTCCTCCTAAATTTAAATATTACCAATTTTATATTTTAACATTAAACAATAATTAAGCTATTCTCTTATTAATTTCTAAATTCTCCTACTTGGAAGAAAACTTTCATTAGGAATATTTTCAAGTCTGTATTTGATCTGAAAAAACCAAACAAACCTTAAATACCTTATGTTTGAATTACTGAGGATAAGATCAGTTTTCCTGCACTGAATTCATGGGGTTATTTTCATGAAAATTAGGCAATTTCTTAAAATACCTAAAAGCCTTTGTCTCTGAGTAATATATGTTATTTTCTGTCATCTTAAATTCTGAAAATCTTGTATAGTTTTATAGCTTTTTCTATGGGTAGTACTGGTTGTTTTCTTTCATCTTAAATTCTGAAAATATCATATATATAATATTTTCAGAATATATATATATATATATATATATATATATATATATATATATATAGAGAGAGAGAGAGAGAGAGAGAGAGAGAGAGAGAGAGAGAGAGAGAGAGAGAGAGAGAGAGAGAGAATATAAAGCTTTGGATTTAAAAAAAATTTTGGATCTTTTTTTTTAAAGAAAGAAAGAAACAGACCCCAGAAGACTGTCTAATTATTTGAAATACATTGGAAAAAGTCTCTCTTGACCATAAACAGAATCATTTATTTTTCTAAAAAGAAAGGCTATTCACTCCCTCTGCCTATTTTTTATGGCAGTTCCAAAATTGGTTGATCTAAATGGCTTGTTTATATTTGAGAAATCTGGTTAAATGGATCAGGGGGTTATGTTTTAGCTAAATTCAAAGTCTTTCCCCCCTTAGACTTATAAATTAAGAAATTTCTATTAAGAATATCATGAAAATTTAAAATTCTGTTTTAAATTGAATTGAAAATTGAATTGAAAATTTATTAGATATTATGATGCTCCTATTTCTGTACCCTTTTGGTTAGAAGAAAAACCTCTATTTGTTTGTCTGTATATTTTAAACACTGGGAAAAAATCTAGTATTTTTTATTTGGGTATATATTGTATTTTGAAAAAAATACTGTTCTGTCCAGTATTATTAACATGTGCAATATGTGCATATATAATTCACATGTAACATATGCACATATGTGCATTCTTTATATTTGAAAAATGAATATTTAAGGAATTGATTTATGCTTTGATTTTTTTTTAAAGAAATTAACTAGCAATAAGTAACAAAGCCTATTACATAAGCATTTTTCCCCTTCATGGTTCTTAGGATATTAATCCAGAGAAAGAATTTCAAAGCAAAGGGATCTTTTGATTTTGTCTAGTTCCCACTATTTTTATGGATAACATTACTAAAATTATCTCCCTCTTCAAATTTTTCCATTTGTCTACTCTAAGACTGAAATAACAGCAGCTGTAGCTGACCAGAAGCCTCCTGTGCTGCCCAGTTTTGCCAAGAGAATGGTAAGTTTTCCTTTGAATATTTCTTTAGAAGCAAAAGTAAATAGTTTTGTAGGACTGAGGTTTTAAGGTTTGTTTGGTCATTTGATTTCTATTACTATACCTATTATTGACATCAACATTAAAAAAAAAGTATGAGGGGAAAAAAGAAAACAGTATGATCTGATCATATAGGTAGGAAAGAAATAAGGTATATGGAGAATAGAACCCACCAGAGAAAAAGACTTTGCCAAGAAAAACTTTAATACAATTTTTAAAAAAATTAAATCTGTGACTATATCTAACAATGGAACTAGAATATGTATAATTTTGAACATGATTAGGAAGATAACCAGGCACAGCCAAATTTTAGCAGAAGCTAATGGCAGGCATAACAGGTTTCAATTGTTTTCCTGTTTCAAACATATAAATGTTTGACATCAGAGAAACAAAAAAGCTGTAGATGATTTTTTAAAAAACAACCCTTTTTTATCTACGTGTTTTAGCATTACAAAGACTAAATGATGACTTCTCTTCCATATTGATAGTGGATACAATAAGCATGAAGAAAAATGTTTATTTCTTCTTGAATCTGGTCTCCTAAATGTCTTAATTCTTAAAAGGCTCGTGCCAATTTTCATCAAAAATACTATTAATGGCAGCATTGCATTTTGCTTTTTAAATAAATGCAATACATATTTTATTTGTCAAAATGTGGGTTTATGATTTAATACATTTTAAATGAATTCATAACAGTATCATACAGAGCCAAAGATTGAAATGAAACTATTATACTATTTTATTATTGTATGATATTCTAACCTATTCTTTAGATGCCCCTAAAAACTATTTCCTCATAAGAAAGACATTTTAGATCTAATTTTTAAATTAGAAAGGCCTTTTAAATCTTTGCAGCTTAAAACATATCTTAAATTTTAAAAATCATTTGCATAAATTCCAACTCTTAAAACAAATTTCAAAACCTATTTTAAATCACCTTGGTCATTTTCCTCTAAAATAATGTTGCTAATTAATTTATGTCCATTAATTAGATAGAAAAATACCAATATAATCTTCTTGAAATGCTCATTTAAAAAATCCTGGTCATGGGAAATTTTTGATCATGCCTAAAGATATAAAAATCTATCCTATGTTCTAGAATTTAGTCTGTTATCCTAAAGGGACTTGTATTTCCCAGATATCATTTTCTTTGATAAAGTATTTCAAAATTATCAATAGGAAAGAAAGCATTTGCTAGATTTTTAAGGTCCTATTTTTTAATATTGGCAATAATGTTGTCATCTATGCAGAATGCATTATTTTTGTAGCACTTTCTAAATATCCATTAATTTTTTTTTTGAGCCTTCCATGAAGAGGGAAATAGCAAACAAGTGCTGCTTTGAAGTGTTATGGGATATAGGGTAAAGATCCCTCTACTCCTGTAGGTAAATGCAACTCTCTTTCCTCTTCCTGCTAGTTCCATGTGTCTTAATGTGTGGTTTTGCCACCTTTTTATGGAAGAAGGCTCCATTTAAAACTTTCTTATGTTTAACCCCCCAAAGAAAAATGTTTAGTCTGGGGCCATTCTAGGACCCCCATTGACATGATTATTGCCCAGTGCTTGGTAACTCTGACCTCATCGCTTTGGAATCCAAATATTACAGAAAAACCTCTGGTCTTGATTGCTTTTCAGCCTTTTATTTAATCCATAGCTCAGCTTCCCTATGGCCTGAAAATATTTTTAATCCTTAAGTTGTATTAATCATGCAGATGGGGTACTGGCTCACAAATCTAAGGCCCAAAAGAAATCAGATGGTGAGAAAATATATGGAAAAGAAGACCCACAACCCTATTATTTCTGTAGGCTATTGGCATGTGCGTAGGTATATTTAAGACACTATTTCAGTGAGGATTAATGGGGAGGACCCATAAAAATGTGCCCCATTGAAGACTTTGACCAATAAAAAAAGTAATTGGCATCCATCTGGAAAGCTTTGTCATTTGCTTCTTAAGATATTCATTTAAATACCATTTTATCCACACAAACCAAGTGGAATTCATGTTGACTGGGAAAGGCTACATTTAGGGAAATACTTTTCTTCTTTATCTGGTCTCTATGGTTTAAACTCTAAAATATTCTAAAATGACATTGTTTAACCAAATGGTACTGTGCTGTATAATCAATGAATGCATCCCAGATTGTCTATCCATTATGCGTGCTTCTGGTTCCAGCTTTGGTTTTGAGTTGTGGTTTTGGTTTTGGATTCTGGTTTCTGGTTGTTTGTTTTGATGGTGGGAGTTTGGTCTGGACTTATAATTGTACAGGAGTGGGGATCTCCTGATGTGAAGCAATTCATTTGCAATATAGATTTAGACGATCACTTGGGGCATTGAGAGTGACTTGCCCATGGTCATGATAGCTAATATTTGGTAGGCAGGCCTTGCATCCAGATCTTCTTGACTACAAGTTTCCCTTCCATCCAGTATATCACATTGTCTCTCTTTTCATCTATATGATTTCCAAATGAGCAGCGTGAACTTTTATAATGTCATATGATCAATTCATCTAAAGTGTTCAAGATTGTGAATTGAATCAGTTTAAGAATGACATAGATTCTGATTAATTACCCATGTAATTAACCTCTATAAACATATTCCACACAATGGCTGAGCCTTCAGGTGGTTGAAATTTGAATTTATTAATTTTCTACTATGTGATAGGCACTGGGCCAAACACTGAGTATACAAAGACAAACAGAAAACAGCCCTTGTCCTCAGGGAGTTTACATTCTACTTGAAGAGACACACATGTGCACACAGAGAAGAAAATGTCAAATATAGGCAAACTAATTTGGGGAAGTAGAGACAGAGCACTAAGCTCACTAAGAGAGCACTAATATCAAGAAAGAACTGAAAGAAAGAAAGAAAGAAAGAAAGAAAGAAAGAAAGAAAGAAAGAAAGAAAGAAAGAAAGAAAGAAAGAAAGGAAGGAAGGAAGGAAGGAAGGAAGGAAGGAAGGAAGGAAGGAAGGAAGGAAGGAAGGAAGGAAGGAAGGAAGGAAGGAAGGAAGGAAGAAAGAAAGAAAGAAAGAAAGAAAGAAAGAAAGAAAGAAAGAAAGAAAGAAAGAAAGAAAGAAAGAACTCAAAGAGGAAGTATCTAGACTAAAAATATCTTTCCCTAGTGGATATTTCCCTGCCCTGGTGATTTTCCTCAATATCAATGGATTTGTATCTGGTTCTACACAAGGAATATCTGGCCAGGGAAATAGGTTAGATCTGGATGCAAATGTGTTTTTCTGTCCACACTACAGTTGTTTGTTGTTCAGTCATTTCATTCATGTCCAACTCCTTATGACCCTGTGGACCTCTGTCCATGGGGTTTTCTTTGCAAACATACTAAGGTTAAGTAACTTGTCCAAGGTCACACAGCTAGGAAGTTTCTAAGGCTGGGTTTGAATTCAGGTCTTTCTAATTCCACGATCAGTGCTCTGTCTACTGTGCCACGCAACTATCACAACTACCTGTTTACTGTGTTCTAAAATATTGCTGTTTAATGGAGGCTGTGTACATTATCTAGCTTTGGAATTTGCCAATTCAGATAAAAACCAGTTCCAATCATGAATCTTCTTGGACCTGGATGGTATTCACAAACTTCCCTTGATGTTGTTAAGTGGTTCTGGGCATTTATGCTGATGAATGCTAAAATATCAAGATAGTTCTACTAGAGCTAGATGTTGCCAAAATAATTAATGTTAAATGAGATGGTAGCCAGTAGTACTTTAAAAAATTATCAAGTGGTGGAAAAGCAGGGTCCTGTGATGGTAAGTCTGTAAAATCTTCAGGCAGAGGATTATTTTTGTTGTTGCCGTTATCCAGTCATGTCCAACACTTTGGTTATTTGCTACCTGTGTGATTTGTGGCAACTCATTTTTTCTCTCTGGATCTCAGTTTCCTCAACTGTGATAAGAGAGACTTGGACTTGATGATATCTAAGTTGCCAGAAAGCTCTAAGTTTATAATCCTATGAATAATCTAATCCTAATGGCCTTGAATTTTTTCCTGGCCATTTCAAGAACAAATCTGGTCCATTCTCTAAACTTGCCCTGCAAAATAACTGTGGGAACAAAGAATAGAAAAGCAAGGAACTAAATTCTGGGTAGAAGTAGAGTACCCAAATACCTTGTCCTTTGTATTTCTGTGAAGAAGCACGTGGCATCTTAGAGAGTCTAGCTCTATGATGATTCAGCAAATGAATATCCTAATTCATATTTTACTTCTATTTAAGTTGTTTGAGTGAGGTCTTTGGGCCTCAAGAAAGGAGGCAGGTTTTAATCATTCTTCCTTTTTGGGAAAAAAAAATATGCTCCTTTATTTCTGAAAATGGGAGCTACTTTGTTACTTAAAAATATAGCTTATTAAAAAAAACATAGCTTACATTGTGAAATAAAGAAGGCAAAAGGCTTAACTGAGTTAGGAGATATGTCGTTGTTCAGGATTTTTCAGTAGTTTTTCAGTTGTGTCTGACTCTTCATGACTCCATTTGGGGTTTTCTTGGCAAAGATACTGGAATGACTTGCCATTTCCTTCTTTAGCTCATTTTACAGATGAGGAAATTGAGGCAAACAGGGTTAAATGACTGGCCCAGGGTCATAGTAAGTGCCTGAGGCTAGATTTGGACTGTTCCAGGTTCCAGGTATGATGCTCTATCCACTTGGTCACCTAGCTGCCCAGAAGATAAAGTAGTAGGATTTTTAGTTTTTAAAAAAGATCATCTTTAAGTCTGAGTCTGTAGAAACTTGGGTAGAAAGAATGACATCAGGAACATGGCATTTCAGATATCTCTTTATGAGGAAAAATGAGGTTATGTTTGCCTAGACTACTTCAGAAATTGACAGCAGGTCAGTTCCAAGTAGAAGTCTGTAAACCATCTTACTTCTGAATGTCTTACCTTTAAATCCCTATGAGAAAAAATTTTTCATATGGTCAGTGAGTAGTGAATTCTAATTGGCTCTCCCTGATGCTATCTCATTAAAAAAAAAAAAGCTGGGCATCACAAAAGTTCCAAACTGAGGCACAATTTGGGTTGTAGACAGAATGAACACAGAATGAATGGAAAGCTGTACCCCCTCATTCTATCATTCTGACATTGTAAATTTCTATGTATCATAAAGACCTAGATACCCCTTTGGTCACTGTACATATTCTCTGGTGTTCTGGCTAGCCCAAGATATCGTGCAAATCCATATGAGAGCAGTTGGTAGGTTACAAAATGTGTGCCAGGCACTATGCCGGTCACTGGGAAAACAATAAGTGAAATAGCCTCTTCCTCAAGGAGTTTATGTTCTTTTGGTGCTTTTTATTTTTTTATTTTTTGCAGGGCAATGGGGTTAAGTGACTTGCCCAGGGTCAGTCACACAACTAGTATGTGTCAAGTGTCTGAGGCTGGATTTGAACTCAGGTACTCCTGAATCCAGGGCCAGTGCTCTATCCACTGTGCCACCTAGCTGCCCCCCAGTGCTTTTTAATGTATGCTTAGCCAGGTTCTCTTCTTTAATATGCAGGGGAAGTAGGTTACTCAGTGCCCTTCTATTTTCCTGCTCATTCTTCTTATCCGGACACACCTGGATGGAGAGAGGAATGGAGAGATGACTATTGCTTCATAACCCATATAATGGCTGTGGGCTTGCAAGTACTATAGTTGTTTTACTTTCTGTGTACTCCAAGGATAAGAGAGTCCTCCCTCTTTCACATCTTGGTAGAGTATAAGCATTTGGGGAGTAGGGACTTTCTCATTTTGTCTTTGTATCAAAGTAGCACAGTGCCTAGCATATGGTGCTTGTTGGATTTAACTGGATTGAATCTAGTAGTCCAACCCATCCTACATTCCTTCCAGGCTACATAGGCATGCTCTCTCTGTGTTGCTCTGACAAAAGGGATTGGAAAGTATCCAATGTTGTGATCCCATTGTGTTGGGAATTAGAATGCCAAAGGTGGCACATTGAATAACTGGTTAGGGTGAATTCTCTAATTTAAAAATAAGCTATAAGACAAAGTCACTTTCTTAGGAGAAAAATTTTATGGTTACCTAAACAAAATGTCCAGTCACAGTATTTGCTAAATGCTTCAGTGCATTATCTGGGGAGGTAAAGCCAAATTGTCGGCAAATATTATTGTCTACAAGGAATGCCCAGCTGTGTATCATAAGATCATAGATCTAAATGTGGAAGGGACCTTAGAAGCCATATAGTTCAATATCTTTGTTTTTAAAATGAGAAAAATGAAAGACTATGAATTTCCCATGGTCAAATTGATAATGAATATCAAAAGTGAAATTTGAACCCAGGACTTTTGACTCCAGAGCCATCAGTCTTTACTTCCATCATCTGCCCATGTAGTCATATGTGTTTAATACATGTATGGCCAACCCAATTATCCAGGGACTATTTATCTCCCTTAAGGATGATCTAAGATCTTTTTTCCTTTCATCATTTCTGGCTACCTCTTTTCTATTCTAGGACTTATTAGCCACTAAACCAGGTAGAGATAGAAAGAAAAGGAAATGAAAAGATGGCAACTGCTCATAAATACTGGCAAAGGTTTGGGGGCAGAGTTAGGGACTTATCTTTAAATTACAGTTATCTATGTGATCCTATTATTTAAGATACTAAAGTGTTTGTTGCTTTGGTATAAATACTGCATCTGGCTTTCATAGGAAGACAGTATGCTACAATAGAGAGTTGGATTGGACTCAGAAAGACCTAGCTTCTAATTTTGTCTGTGATACATACTAGCTCTGTGACCATGGGCAATAAACTTAAATTCTCAGTGCCTTAGCCAATTTACTAAGATTATAAATTACAGAAGAACTTCTGGCCTGTATTGTTGAAGGGGATTTCTAAACCAAGAGTTCTCTATTAGAACGAAATCACAGATATAGATAAAAATAAAGATGCTTCTGTAGCTGTGTACAAAGCATGGTGGCATGTTAATGAACAGGGGCCTCTTAAGTGAGGAAATGCATATTTTATTCAAGCTACTGTTTTCTTAGTTAAAAAAAATAGATTCAAGTGGAATATCAGATACTTTTGTTCCTATGTGAGATTAGAGTTGTTGTTTTTTTCCTTCAGGAAGAAAATCCAAATGAGCTGGGCTCCCAGAGAAACAAAATGTCTCTTCTTTAGCAAAGCTCAACCACATGTGAATCAATAAAATAACATACTTTTAGGAAAATAAATCATAGAACATTTTTTTAAAAAAAGAGCTTAATGGATTTAAGTGGGAGGAAAATGGGGAGGAAAGAGAGTTGCTTGTGTATTTCTGGCAGTGTTCTGGTTCGAGATGGCTCTTTCAAAATGGCCTTAAGACAAAATAGGAGCTAGGCAATCCCCCCACCCCCTCCCACTCACCCCCACCCCCCACCAAAAAAAGTATTGGCATACCTTGCTCCATAAAACTGAATTAGAGAACCACTGATCAGGATGGGAGCTCAGAGATCAGCTATGCTAATCCATAGCTGAGAAAGAATTCCTTGACTAACATCACCACCACCATCATCATCGACCCTGGCATTTCTATGGTACTTTAATGTCTGCAAAGTACTTTATAAATGTGCTCTCATTTGATCCTCATAACAACCCTAGGAGGAGGTGCTGCCATTATTCCCATTTTACAGATGAAGAAACTGAGGCTAAGAGAGGTGTTACTGAGAGTTCAGGTCTTACTGATTCTACTTCCAACACATGATCCACTGGGCTACCCAGGTGAGGACATCTGCAACAAATGGTCCAACCAGCCCCTGCTGGAAGAGATCTATATGGAAGATGAATTCATTATCTCTTCTGCAATCCATTCTTCTAGAGGACAATATTTTTTCCTCTAGCAGAAATCTACCTTAGCTTTGTCCCATCAGTCTCTCCTCTTTGAATAATTGCCTGTACTTAGAACTAAAGAAGAAAGATTAAGGAACCTGGATTCCAAGCTTTGTTCTTCTTCGTTCTTCTAGAAGGACAGAACTGACCCTTTGCTTCATTCTCTCTAGTAATAATTATGAAACTGACAGTTTTCCTAATGTCCTTTCTTCCCTCCATTCTCTTTGCCTTGTGTGCACAGTTAGGGAAAATCTCCCTGATGGTTTATAGGAGAGATAAAGTGGCCCCTGGTGATACCACTGATAGCTTGGAATAGAATGCTAAGGCATGGGGGCAGAGGGTTTTCTCCTTAGTGGGGTTCAGTGGAATTAACTATTTATTAGCAAGTTTTGAGATCACAAGTTCACTTCAAAACCACCCAAGAGCCATCAATCCTAGCAAAGTACAAATACAACCCAGGAAACCTTGGTTTGAGTCCTGGCTCTGACATCAGGTCTCAGTTTCCTCATTTGTAAAATAATGGAGAGTTGAACAAGATGGCCTGTGAGGTCCCTCCCAGCTCACTATGTCTGTAATCCAATGAGCTCCCATCTGTATGTCCATAGGCAAGTTCTTTTAATTTCTTTGAAAGTGAATGATCAGGGGCAGCTAGGTGGTGCAGTGGATAGAGCACCAGCCATGGATTCGGGAGGACCTGAGTTCAAAATCCAGCCTCAGACACTTATCACTTACTAGCTGTGTGACCCTAGGCAAGTCACTTAACCCCAATTGCCTCACCAAAAAAAAAAAAAAGTGAATGATTTCATTCATAAAACAGGAGTCATAGGAACATAAATGTCATGCTGGAAAGGACCATAGATGTTGTCTATTTCTTTTTTGTTTTTTGGGTTTTTTTTTTTTTGTGGGGCAATGAGGGTTAAGTGACTTGCCCAGGGTCACACAGCTAGTAAGTGTCAAGTGTCTGAGGCTAGATTTGAACTCAGGTCCTCCTGAATCCAGGACCGGTGCTTTATCCACTGTGCCACCTAGCTGCCCCTGATGTTGTCTATTTCAACCCCTACTCTATTTTACAGATGAAGAAACTGAGACCCAGAAAGGCTTAGTGATTGCCCAAGGTTATGCAGAAAGTAAATGGCAAATGAAGGTTGTTATGAAGAAAGTACTTTGTAAATGTTCTAGAAATAGGTTCTCTTCTTTTACTTTTTAAGCAAAAAGAATTAAAAAAAGACATATCTTCCAGAGATATAAATCCCCGACTTTTGAATTTGTGATCTTGAATGGAGAAAGATGAGCGGGTCTCAAGTTGTATATACAGTCCCATAGTCCCATAGACTCACCCAAAGTACAAAATATGCAAGAATATAGAAGTTGTTTTTTTAACTATCTTTTTTACTGCAGAGTTGGATTTCCATAAAAAGATATAAAAATAAATATTAAAAAGAATCTGTGTCTTTAAAATGGTATTTTGTTAGTTTTGGCAATTAAACTCTGTATAGCCTTCCCATTTCAGCTAGGAGAGCCATTAAAAACCAAGTGTCAAAAAAACTAAATTTAGAAGCATACTCTTGAATCACTGTATCACAAAGTGTTAAACCAAGCTTTTCAAAAATAATGAAGCTTAGTCAACCTCATTGCTTGCACTAAAAATATTTTACATTAATAATGTTTAAGGGAGAGCGAAAAGGGTTTTCTACCACTAATAAATAAAATGATTTAAAAAAATAATGTGAAGCCATATTAGTGTTTTAGCTATCAGAGCAGAAGTCCTTTATGTGGGCTTTTGGTCCGTTTCATTTTGCTTTGGTGGCTGTTAGGACTAGGTGGGGGAAGTGGGTCACCAGACTTTTTTACCCACCAATGTTGTATAATGACTGAAGAATATAAGGACCATAGGGGTGGAGAAATGAGAATCAGAGAAGGAAACTGACCTGCTGGGTATCCTTGTGTAAGTAGAAGGAAAGGCAGCACCAAATCATGTGAATCATGATAGTATCAAGTGAATGTGTCCTGATGAAAGAATGGATTTATCTGCACAGCGTGTGTGTGTGTATGTATATATATATATATATATATATATATATATACACACACACACACACACACACACACATACACATATATGTGTGTATATATGTATATATAAATATATTATATATATATATATTTCAGTTGCTTTTTGGGTCATGTCTGACTCTTTGTGATCCCATTTGGGGTTTTCTTGGTAAAGATACTGGAAGGGTTTGCCATTTCCTTTTCCAGATCATTTTACAGATGAGGAAACTGAGGCAAAGAGCCTTAAATTAAACTCGGGTTCATACAGTTAGTTAAGTATCTAATGTTGGATTTGAACTCAGGTGTTCGGACACCAGGTCTGGCACTCTATCCACTGAGCCACCTAGCTGCCTGTTGATATATCGAGGTTTCTCAAAGAAAAAAGGAAACCTGTTATGAAATCATAGGTCTGGCACCCCACCCCTCCTTCCCCCCAAAAATTGTTGGGGGAGAGAGAGAAAGGCTACTATCTATTAGAGAAAATTAAGATGTAGATGCTGTCTTGGAGGGAGATGGCCATATAGTTCTTCTTTTCTAGCAATAATAATAGTTGAAAATAATCACTATTTTTTCTAGTGCTGTCAAATTAAGCACACATATATTATTTCATTTTGTCCTCATAACAACCCTGTGAGTTAGGCATAATGAGTATGATTCTCTCTGTGTTATAGATGAGGAATTTGGAGCAATGGGTAGTTTAATGAGTTGACTACAATCATATAGCTACTAAGTGTAAAAGTCAGTTTTGAACCCAGTCTCTTCGCCTCCGATCATAAAATCAAAGATTTAGAGCCGAGAGAAATTATAGAGTCATCTAGTCCAAACCCCTGCTCCCCCCAACATTTATCCCAGACAGGTTAAGTGCTCTGCCAGTATTATATGGCCTGTATCTGTGGAATCAATCGGTCATTCAGTCAGTCAACAAGCATTTGTTAAGCACTTATGATAGGCCAGGCAGTATAATAAACACTCTGGACTCTGAATACAAAGAAAGGCAAAATAAACAAATACACATGCACACAAATTTTTTTTTTAAATCCACTCCCTGCTTTCAAGTTTCATCTATCTAATGGGAGTTGGGGGGATGGAACCTATGCAGAAATAGGTACATGTGAGATATACAGAGGGGAGATAGAAGGTATTCTATGAGCAAGAATGGACCTGAGAAAATCACACAGGAAAAAGCCTGATCCACATTCTTTTCTTTCTTTTTTTTTTTTTTTGCGGGGCAATGAGGGTTAAGTGACTTGCCCAGGGTCACACTGCTAGCAAGTGTCAAATGTCTGAGGGCAGATTTGACCTCAGGTCCTTTATCCACAGTGCTTTATCCACTGTACCACCTAGCTGCCCCCAACATGGGAATTCTTAACGCTTTTTGTATCATGAACCCCTCTGGCAGTCTGATGAAGCCTGTACACTGCTTCTCAGAATAGATGTTTTTGAATGCATAGTATTACAACAGAAACTAATTATAATGAAATACAGTTAACCAAAATAAATAAATAAACAAATAAATGAATGAATAAAAATAAATAAATAAATAGATTAAGTTCAAGGATCTCAGGTTAACAATCACTAACAAAACATGTCAGAGCAGGATGGGATCTTAGAGCACAGAATGTCAGTTCTGGAAGGGACAGTAGAAAATAGAATGTTCGCGTTAGAAGGGACCTTAGAACAGAAAAAAACAATGTTAGAGTTGGAGGGGGCCCCAGAAATGCTCTTCTTCAGTCCCTTCACTTTGTAGTGAGGGATTTTTGTAAGAATGAGGTTTGCTGAAATATATGCCACAAATGTCAGTACAACAGAACCTGATGAAAACCAGGGACCTTTATGTGTTTTGTTTAGGGTCTCTCTTGTAAAAATGGACTTTAAGGTGGGGAGCGGGAGACACCTGAGAAAGCAGGATCTAGTGTTTCATAGCTATGCCTTGTTGAGAGAGCTCAGGGAAAAGAAAGAAAAAAGGGAAGAAAAATCTTCCCTTAACTAAAATGCAAGAAAGAAAAGCAGTCGATTTTTTATACTGAGTGGTCTTGGGTTGACTATGTGTCTACTGTTTAGAAAGTTCATGGTAGGGGAAGCATGTGTTGGGTGTTTTCTAGAGAGATGTGTACCCCAAAGAGCAAAAGGAATTCTCCAGAAAGATTGTCTTTCAGACTCGATGGTCAAAGCATTTTATTTAAAAATTTAGTTTAGTTAGAACAACCTGAATCTTTGCAAAACCTCTATTAACTAAGTTAATGCCTGTTTTTTATTCTTTTATTCTCTGTCTCTCCCTGTCCTTTGTCTCTCTCCTCCCTGTCTCTCTGTCTCTGTTTCTCTCTCTGTGTGTCTTTGTCTCTCTCCTTTCTATCATCTTTCTGTCTCTCTCTGCCATATCTCTCTCCTTTCTTTCTGTCTTCCTCTCTTCTCTGTTTCCTCTTTGTCTGTCTCTGTCTACCTCTTTGTCTTTTTCTCTCTCCTCTCTATCTATGTTTCTCTCTGTTTTTGTCTCTTTTCTGTCATCTTTCTGTCACTGTTTCTGTCTCTCTCTCTGCATTTTCCCTCTCTCCTCTGTCTCTTTCTGTCTTTTCTCTGTCTCTCTCCCTCTGCCTTTGTCTTTTCCTCTCTCCTCTCTGTCTCTGTTTCTCTCTGTTTTTTCTTTCCTATCTGTCATCTTTCTCTGTTTCTGTCTCTCCCTGCATTTCCCCCTTTCTCTTTCTGTATTTCTGTCTTTTCTCTGTCTCTCTCCTGTCTTTGTCTTTTTTCTCTCTCCTCTCTGTCTCTGTTTTTGTCTCTTTCCTGTCATCTTTCTCTCTGTTTGTGTCTCTCTCTGCATTTTCCCTCTCTCTTTCTGTATTTCTCTGTCTTTTTTCTGTTTTTCTCCTCTTTGTCTTTCTCTCTCTGCCTTTGTCTTTTTCTCTCTCCTCTCTGTCTGTTTCTGTCTTTTTCTATCTCTGTCTCTTACATTACCTCTCTGTTTCTCTCTTTCTTAAAGTTATGGGCTTCTGTCTTCTCTTTTCCATAGAACCTTGATGCTTTTCCTTTATAATTTTCCTGACAACTCTACTGATATTGAAATGGCTTCTTAAGGTTTTAAAGGCTCCCCATTGGGCTGGGGGACCCAGTCTCCATAGCCCTGAGTTGCCCAGTAAGCCTCAGATAGGAAACCTGCCCTGACCACTCTAGGTCTGATTTGGTTCAAATAGAAGAACAAAACTGAGAAGGGGAGATGGTTAGGGTCACAGTTTCAAAGTGTCTCTTTCTTATCAAGCATTTGGGTAGCGTATCAGTAAGTTAAGGTTTCTGTCATCTGGGGTAGGGGTAGGGGTAGGGGATGGAGTTGTTTTGTCTTTTTTTTATATTGAAGCCAACTGTTCTCCAGCACATTATTTCTTGTGAAGATTCTAAGTGTGGGGAACACTTGAGGCCCTCCTTCTCCCTCCCTCCCCAAGGTCTACTTGATGGGGTCCTGAAAGCAGGGGCAATATTCTTGGTGAGGACATGGGAGGAAAACAATGCTGGTTTGACAGGCTTCTTTCCTGCTTCTTTTTGCTTCCTGATTAGCCAGTTAGTCATGAGATAAATCAGGGGAAGATATGTGCTAAGCACAGGGGGTTTAAAAAAAAAAAAAAGAAGTAAACTATAGTCCCTGTTCTCAAAGAGCTTATAGTCTAATGATCACTTGGGCCATCTTGGACTGTGATTCCAAGTCCATACATGAGGAAAAAATGTCATAAGGGAATTATAATGGCTTAACCCCTGACTTTCCAGGAAGGAGGTGACAGGACCAAGACAGGAGACAACCCCTGTTTGACTCACTAGGCCTTGCAGCCAGTTGGTTTTCCCTGGAACTGGCCAGCCATCTATTCTCAACTCAATTAGCTTCAATTAGTATGTAATAAATGCCTACTTGTTCCAGTCATTGTGCCAAGTGTTAGGGCTACACTGACAAAAATTAAAAGTCCCTGACCTCAAGGAGTTTATAATCTACTAGGGGGAAAGTAACATGTATGTAGATAAATAAATGTAAAATACATACAAATGAGGCCTTCCATTTTTCAGAAGTACAATCGTATTTACCAGCAAAGGAAATCATCAGTCAGACAGTCAAATACTAAGCCAATAAACTTTTCTTAAATACCTACTATGTGCCAGCTAAATTCTGGAAAAAAACATTTTTAAAGCAAAAAACAGCCCCTACCCTCAAGGAGCTCACATTCAATGGAGGAGACAAGAAGCAAAGAAATATATTCTTCTCATCTCCTTTGAAAAGATAGCATTGGGAGCCTAAGGCCCCATGAGGGACATAAGAGGAAAATGTTATTTTTTTAAAAAAGTTTTTGAAAGGATTGTGTTACTTTGACCCATAAATATCAGCTATGAGTATAATTCTTTCAGTGATGGAGATAGAATCCATTTTTGTGAGCATCCTCTCCCCCTATTCCAGGACCCCACTGGATTCAACATCTTTATGTCTTTATATGAGGGGTCCAAAGGACCCTGGCAGGCCAAGATCCAATTAGACAAGACCCTAGTTTAATACCTACTAAAGTCTAGAAAATAGAGACTGTTATTTATGTGTTTAAATAAATGAAATAAACCCCAAACCAGGATGTGCCCTCACATGCTAGAGAAGGACAGTCAGGCAGACCTTGCTGTCTTATCAGGAAAGTTCAATAGAGTATGACAAAAACCACTTGGGGGATATCTTCGAGTAAAGAATTTCCAGGGGAAAAAACAGTGGGGGAGAAAACTTAGCAAGAATGATAACCTTTCTCTTGCCCTTCACAGTTTAAATTAGTGAATCCTTATATAAAGAAAAGCACAGTAACATTGATTTAGAGACAGAAGTGCCTTAGAGGTCATCTAATCTGATCCCCCATTTTTCAGATGAAGAAACTGAGGCCCACAGAGGTAGTGACTTCTCCAAGTTCACATAGGTAATTAATGGTCATATCCAGGAAAATATTATGACTCAAAAATTTCTCTGTGAAGAAAATGGATTTCATTTGTAGAGAGAGAGTTAATTAAAATTATCAAACTGTACAAAAAAATTTATCAAACTGTAACATGGAGGAAAAAAATAGAGAGGATGTAGGAAGAAGGGGTAAGGGGGGGGCAAAATGACAAAATCAGTGAATCCTATTCTTACCCTTTTAACCATAAATTTTCCACATCAAGGTTGTTAAAATTTTCAGATTATATCTCTCTTGAGAAACTGAGTTGTAATATTCAAATGTAAAGACCCTGAGAAAATTTGAGTGTTCAGTTAAAGTTATAAATTTTCTGGCTGAGATATTTGATCTTTCATATGTCAGTTTGAAATCCAAGATCTAGAGACTATGGGTTTTTTTTTTAAAGGCATTGTTTTGTGCTAAAATGCATAGTTTACAAGAGGGTAGAGAGGGAGAGTTCATTATTTAAATATCATGAAAAAATATAGAAATGATTCATTGAGACATGAAAAGGACACAGTATTCTAAGATAAAAATATAAAGTTTATATTTTAGGTGGAAAGCAGCAGCTTGTTAAGACAAGCTGGGTAGGGGCTGAAAGAGCATTTAAAATTTAAAACAAGGCATAAAATTCTTCAGGATCTTGAATTTTAATTCATCACTTTTTTTTTTTTTAGTCTCTATGCTTCAAATTAGCACTTGGAAATCCAAATGTCCACATTGGCCTTGTGCTTTTCAAGGAGCTGTACTTATCATTCAATTAATTCGCCCCTTTTCTTTCTCATTTTTTGGTAGGAAAATTAAAAGTTTCCTGTCCTGAACTGGATGCCTCTTTTAAAAGGGAAACATCTTGTTTTCTGGTAAGAAAATTTTCAAATATTCATTATTGCCTTGTATCCCTATCCTGTTGCTTTCTTGAGAAGAGGGACTTTGAATTAAAAAACATAAGCAAGGAGGAAGCTTCTTTCTACTTTTTGAAGTAGATGCTGTGAATGTTATGGAAATGTTAGGAAGGAGAAATTTTTTTAACTTAGAAAAAAAATCACAGTAACTAGAAATTGCCCTGATAAAGTCCAGGATGTTGAAAGAAAAGCAAAAACCTTATCCTCATATTTTAGCTTAAATAACAGATATTTGTACCTGGGGGTGACCATTTTTATATTATAACAAAACAAACATTTTTTAAAAAGGAAAATTATTTCTAAAGAATTATCTGGAGGGACATGGCTTGGAATATTTTTGCCAAGTCAAAAATCACAGCAGCTTTTTCAAGTATCTAGAATATTCCTAAGTGTGCATGCAAATTGACAGGAAGAGAAGGTGGGGAGAAACGAAAGGGGGTGAGAACCTCATTGAGGAAATTTAAAGGGATCTTGATTGCTTTAAAAGCAGACAAGGGAATGAAAGTTAACCAAGATATTGGGCAGTAAAGGAAAGGCTCTCAACATAATACATTCTTAAATAGTGGGTAAATCAAGGCCCATAGCGTCAGAAGGTAAATGTAGACATCTTGGTCAATCAGACAAAAATTTACTTTTTCAGTTGTGAATAGTTGTTTCATAAAAGGAACGTTAGAGAGACAGACCAAGTTGTCTGATATATTTGTTTTGTATTTCGGGTATATGCTCTATTGGCATAATTTACATGTAATAATGGTTTAAATTCCATTTTTGAAAAGCAGATATTTTAAAGCAAACAAATCAACCCCCATGAAATTGGAAAACTTTTGAAATATTTCATAAAGTCAAAAGAAGAAGAAAGATAATTAGATCTTGAATAAAATAAAATTTAAAAAAGACAAACATTTGTATATCCTTAAGTTCTGCTACAGATAGAATTTTTGAAAAAATAAATATGTTGCCCTGTTGTTTTTTCTTTTCTTACTTATGTTATGGAAAGTAAACAAGGATTCTATTTTTATGAAATCAAATAATAAGGGCAATTCCAATAAAATGTTATTCATAGCATCTGAAAAATATTTGTGTCAATTTTTAGGTTTAAAAAATACATTTTGTTTCAAAAAATGCAATATTTTAAAGCTTTGGGAAGCAAATGACTCCATTTCTGTGTTTGGTTTTGGAAAAAAAAATTTCTAGACCTCTTCCCCCTGCCCCCCTCAAGCTGCTAGAATCATTTTATTAGCTTTAAGTATTTGGGTTAAGACTGACTTAAAATTGCTTAATTAGGATATACCAAAATTCTAAGTGATTTTAAGAAAGAAGGATTATGGTGATCTGGGAAAATATAAAAATTATTTCCAATACAGTCTTTAAGTAAAATCCTTTAACTTGTCAGTTTAAAAAAAAATTAATCTTGGAGGTTGAAATAAGGGGGGGAAAGGAAAAAAGCAAAGTGTTCATGGAAACTATTATATCACAGCAACAAGGAGGGACTTTGTTAGGTACTTGGGAAAATGTATGGCTGTCAGTTACATTTCTAATTTGACTTTTGAGCCTTTTTCATGAAGCTAGGAGTAGGTTAACATTAGAAGGCTATATAAAATGTAAAGAAAATACTTGAGGAATGATAGTTGAGGAAATATGGGGAGAAAAAAAAGACTGCAACTTTGCTGGGTTAAATTTTGGCTAAAGGTATTTTCAGTGGAAAATTGGGGGGGAAAGACAAAAGTAAAAATTAGTGGAGTGAGCTAAAATTACAAATACATATATTTTTATGTTGCTAGAGTATTTGTATGAATTTCATGGAAAACTACGGAGGGTACATAAGTGGAAATGGAAATATTGGAGATATGCTCTCTCATTGTAGTTTTCCAGGGCAAAATATTGTTTAACAGGATATATATTACATGCTTAAAATTAGACATTTTGGAGGTTGTTTGATAGAAAATAAATCCCTTCCATCAGTTTTTGTAAAAAATTGTTTTGATTGTATTTTCTGCTTCCCTCTTGTAATTGGCAATACAGGTTGTACTTCAAATGTACTTTCAAAAGGCAGAATGTTTTTATTTTGAAAAAAAATCAGGTCTAGGCTCCATTTTATTTTGTATTTTAATATGAAAAAAAATCAGTTGTTTTGCAGTAAATTTGGTCGTTTCAGAGTATAGATTTTTAAAAAACAACTAGATTATTGTTTGTCTATCACCCAGTTTCACATCTGAGCATGTGTTCAGTCTGTGGCCTGGCAACTTAAGGGCATTTAACTTCTTTTTGTAATGCCCTGATACCCAAGTGTGATCTGGGTGAAACCTCTCAAAGAAATGTGTTTATTGTTGTTTGTTGTTTTATCCTGTTTTTAATTAGGAGACCTCCGGGTTTCATGAATGAGGGTGGCAGTTAAGGTGTTTGCTGATTACCATCCCCCCCCCTCCCATTCTTAGTGAAATGTCTTGTCTCTATATTGTCAGTTGCAGTTACTGTGAAGCCTGAAAGACAGAACAGTGGGGGGTCCCCTGGCTGTCTCTTCGTGCCCCGGGAGAAGGTGGGGAGGGAGAAGTTTTGGGTGGACACAACGGTTCTGTTGGGATTGGGGTGGGGGGAAAGGTGGTATTCTTTAGAAATCACCTTTATTTTGGGAGGAGGGCCCCTGGGATTCCTCTGGAGTATTTCACGGGCTGGAGAGAAATGGGGGCACTGCAGGGGGCTTCTCTGGTGGGAAGGGGGGGTAAAGGGATGGCTGGAAGGTCAGGGGTCAGCAGCCCTTGTGAATTGCAGGGGTGCTTGCCCCACTGCTCAGAGCCCCGCTTACTGGGGAAGGGAGGAGGGGCGCTTGGCCGGCCTAGAGAGTGGGGGTGGGGAGCGGGCACCCCCAGGAGCAGCGGGGGCGGGAGCAAGGGGCTGAGGAGGGGGATGGGGAGTGTAGGCCCAACGCGTTCCCAGCCGGCCAGCAAAGGGTTAACAGCCCGGCGGCTCCGGAGCATTGTGGGACTTGTAGGCGCGAGGCATTGTGGGAGTTGTCGTAAAAGGCCGTCCACGTGCTTTCCTGTCATGGCTGCCTGCGTGAGGGTTCTGCCTGGTGGTTCCGAGGGCTCGCCGGGCGTCCGAACCGACCAAGGGACCAGCCTGGGAGTTGGGAGATGGCGTGACCGCGGGAAAGGACCGTGACTTGCCCGTGCCTCGGTTTACCCGCCTGTCAAATGGCGGGAGTGGCCTCGACGGCTGGTCAGGCCCCTTCTGTCCTCTCTGGGCATGACATTTGTACACAGTAGGCGCTTAATGAGCGCTTGTTGCTGTGTTCCCCCGCTCTCAGAGAGCCCTGACCTCCTGGGAAGGAGCCGGTGACCTTTGGGGGAGAGGGGAGCGGTGGTGACCCCCAGGGGTCAGGGCGGCCTGGCGCTCCTGGGTCCGGCCTTTGGCCGCTGCCAGGGGCTGCCCCTCAGGAAGCTCTTGGGGAATGGGCGCCGGGCCTGGCGCATGGCCGGCCCTGGAGGGTCTCTTGGGCCTGCGCCCTCTTTCATAAGGGGAGGGGTTCGGGAGCTTCGGGCTTTCCGAGCAGAAGCTCTGGTCCCCCTCGGTGTAATGGGCTCCTCGTGTGTCTTCTTCATGCCTCTCCAACACTGCCCTGAGCAGGGGCTGAAGTGGAGATACATGGAGATGGGGTGGGGGTGAGGTTATTAGTTTCGTGGTGGCAGTGCTGGACTGGGAGTCGGAAGACCCGAGTTCAAATTCTGCACACAGCGCCCACCTAAAGATACTTAGTAACTGTGTGACTTTGGGCAAGTTTCATAACCTCTCTGTGCCGTTCCTCATATGTAGAGCGAAGTGCTTGGACCCAGTGGCCTCTGGGGCCCCTTCTAGGTCTGAATTTGGGATTTTCGGAAGTTATGGTTCTAAATCCAACAGTGTTTGTGTAGAATGGGTCACGTGGGTTTGTGCAGTGTGTGTGTGTGTGTGTGTGTGTGTGTGTGTGTGTGTGTGTGTGTGTGTGTGTAGCTTTGCCTTGTAGTGTGGTATCATGTCTTTTTGCTACTTGTGATGTTAGTGTTTGACCCATAGCCTTGACTAGCCGTAGTGGCTAGAGGACCAGCCTGGGAAAGGCCCAGTCCTTCCTCTTGACACCTTGTGGTTGGGCAACCCAAGACTTAAGCTCTCTGTGTCCCAGGCAACTTTTTTGCTTACTTAAAAAAAAAATCTGTATTAGTTATGTTGTGAAAAAAGATACAGACACAAAGGGAAAAAACCCTCGAAAAAATAGAGTGAAAATAGTTTGCTTCAGTCTGTATTCAGACTCTATTAGTTTTTTCTCTGGGGTTGGAGAGCATTTTTCATCATGACTCCTTTGGAATTATCTTGGATTGTATTGCTGAAAAGAACTAAGACATTCAGAGGTAATCATCATACATTGTTGCTGTTACTGTGGACAGTGTTCTTCTGGTTCTGCTCACTCCATTCAGCATTAGTTCATGTAAACCAGACAGCTTTCTAAAGACGACCAGTAGCCAGACATGCCATGGTGGAGTTTCCTTATTTGCATTTCCCATGAAAACAGGTCCAAAAGAATAAGAAAGGAAATATTTGGTGGTTTGCAAGAATGGTTTTTTTTTTGGGGGGGGGTTGTTTGTTTGTTTGTTTTTTAGTGAGGCAATTGGGGTTAAGTGACTTGCCCAGGGTCACACAGCTAGTAAGTGTTACATGTCTGAGGCCGCATTTGAACTTGGGTCCTCTGGAATCCAGGGCTGGTGCTCTATCCACTGCGCCACCTAGCTGCCCCTGCAAGAATGTTTTAAAGAGAGCAAATGTCATTTATCAGAAGGAAAACTAAGGGAGACAGTTTAATAATTGTAACTGCTTTTAATGTTTATTTCCTCAGATTGTTAAGGGAATGAATGGGCAGAACCCAATTTTTGTATGTTAGTGGATGTTCATGTTAACCTATCTAAATGAGCCAGTAAATAATTAGCCTGTTAGAGTAGATATCTGTATTTCACTGCATTTCACTTTGACACCATATTGATTGACAAGGATCTCAAATCTTTTGGTGTGTGTGTGTGTGTGTGTGTGTGGTGATGATGATGATGATGTAGACGTAGACCAGAAAGGTATAAAAGTCTTCAAGGATAGTTAGTTCCTCAACGCCGGGTATGTGCAAGAGACTGGTTGATCATTGTCAAAATGGATCCAGTTATGTAGTGGGGACTATATAACTAAGGTTACTTCCAACTCTTGGCTTCTATAACCCTATGAACATTGTATCACTATGTACTATATACATATTCATGCCCCACTGGTGAGATATTTCTGCTACTGTGCTCATAAATTCTACCTTATCTTTTTTCCATATTCTTTATAATCTTATTAGCGCCTAATTTAAAACATCAAAACTCCAGTTATATCGACTTTTGAAGTTTTATCCTTGAGAAAAATTGGCATAAGGAAAGGAAGTTGTTTTTGGTTTTGTTTTTGTTTTAATAGGCTAAGTGAAACAGATTCACAAAAATATTGCAAGGTACTATTTAAGAGTGGTTTTGCAAAACCATCCCAAGTCTCTAGGATATCTAGAAAGCAATCAATAAGTTATTCAAATAAACATCAAATGCCTGCATATGCTAGATTGGAAACCATAAGAATGGGAAGAATTAACAGTTCAAATTTATTGCTGTGTGAGTTAATGTATGTAAGGGGTCTGTAAATTTTAGGGTCTTTTGCCATTGTCTTTGTGGGTGGGAAGGAGAAGAGACTGGACATGTGATTCCATTCCACTGCAGAATGCTAGTGTGGAAACTTGTGCACTGATGCCAAGTAACTATCCCTAATTTATAGTCTTACAAGAGAGTTGCTTGGAGCACCCTGGTCACGTTAGTATGAATCAGAGGTAGGATGTGAATTCAATTCTTCTTGACTGCAAGGGATTGCCTCTCTTGTCTGTTTTTAGATACCATTATTTCTTGATGTTTGGAGGCACTAGTTTGTCATGAAAATGGGTGTGTTTGGTGTGGTGTGGTGAGGGGTGGGGTGGGGTGGTTGGTCTGGTGTCCTGAGTATCCTCTGATTTTTTAACGGGGGTTGGATGCAGAAACTGGTAACAGCCATGGTGGGTGAGAGGTTGTATATGTATGTGTGAGTAATGTAATTGGAGGTAAAGAGTATGGATTGATAGACTGATGGATCAGTATTATTGGATGCGGGAAAGGGTGGTGAAAGTTATTTACCTACCCCCTATCACTCTCCTGGGAAGTACATAAATGCTAGTGATGGTTGTTGTTACTAACTGAAATAGGGATATATGAATAAGCTTGTGTTTTTGTGGTACATGGTATAGTCTTATAGCTGCTACTACAGTGCTCAAATAACTTAAGAGTCCCGTGGCAGCTGGCCAAAACTGATAATATGCTTACCCCAAATTTGTGTCTTCTATAGTAATTATTTCCACTATCAGAGCCTGCCTGTTTAGTTCCAGATCTTGAGTAACATTTTAATTTCTGGACATTTTTATAAGTTGCAATGTGTTTGCCTTTTTTTTGTGTGTGTGTGTGAGGCAACTAGGGTTAAGTGACTTGCCCAGGGTCACACAGCTAGTAAATGTCAAGTGTCTGAGGCCGTATTTGAACTCAGGTCCTCCTGAATCCAGGGCCAGTACTCTATCCACTGTGTCACCTAGCTGCCCCTGCGTTTGCCTTTTTTTGATTAACACATATATTACAGGTTTCATTTGCTTCAGATTTTCTAAGACATATATAATAAAGCCATACTTAAGTGACAGTCACGGTTCCAGTTCTACAAATAATATTTCTATAAGGAAAAGTGGACTATGATCTGCCTATTCCTTGATTTAAAAAAGAAAAGGAACAGTTTAGTCTAACTTAATCTAAGATCTCCTACTTTTAGCTTCCTGCGGCTGTCTTAGCTGATGGGGAATCATGAGAGAATTGTGCAATGTGGAGTAAAGGCCAGTAGTATTTACCCTTAGGTAAGAGTGATCTCAAAACCTTGATGGGTGGTGGCGTGGTATTTGATTTGTTGACTTTTTCTTTCTAATTTACTAAGTTTTAATTATCTCATGGCCTTTTAACTGCTGAATTACTTTCTTGTAAGATAACTGCAGTATCCACTGGTGGACTCTGTGTAATAGCATTTCCTTAGAGAATTGTTTCCTTGGGATCATGGAGGTAGGGCTGTTGGAAGGGACCTGAGCCGTCAGCTAGTCTAATTTCCTTGTTTTGGGGTTGTTTTTTTTGGTTGTTTGTTTTTAGGGCAATTGGGGTTAAGTGACTTGCCCAGGGTCACACAGCTAGTAAGTGTCAAGGGTCTGAGGTCGGATTTGAACTCAGGTCCTCCTAACTCCAGGGCCAGTGCTCTATCCACTGCACCACCCAGCTGCCCCCTCATTTCCTTGTTTTATAAATGAGGAAGCAGCAGCCCAGAGAGGTTAAGTGATCTAGCCCAGGTCAAATCTCAGTTTTATGACTCTGAATCCAGTATTCTTTCCATAAATTTGCTCTTTTCTGGACGTTCTGAAGGGAAAAAAAATTTACTTTTCTAGGTGAAGGAGCCGCTTCAGAAGGAAGGTTTCCAAAGAATTATTAATGTTCTTGAGTAGTCTAGTGAGCCCTTTTCCTCATGTCCTAAGTTGCTTTTTATTCCAGCAAAAATGTTGCCCCAGAATTTTCTTTTTCTGTATTAAAAGGCAGTTGAATTGTGTATAAATCTTCTCTATCAGAAAATTCCATTATTTAGTTATATTTGAAAAATGAGCTTTCACTTTATCTGTCACCTTCCTGACCATTTTCTGCTCACCATGCCACCCCATGCTCACTCCCTTCCTAGCTCTCCTTTGTGTATTGTGACCCACCATTAGAATGTTTTTGGGTTTTTTTGGTTTTTTTAGTGAGGCAATTGGGGTTAAGTGACTTGCCCAGGGTCACACAGCTAGTAAGTGTTAAGTGTCTGAGGCTGGATTTGAACTCAGGTACTCCTGACTCCAGGGCCGGTGCTCTTTCCACTGCGCCATCTAGCTGCCCCTCCACCATTAGAATGTAAGCTCTTTGAGGGCAAGGACTGTCTTCTTTCCTTATACTTGTATTATCAGTATTTAAGCCCATTGCCAGACAAATAGTAAATACTTAATAATAAATGGTTTATCATGTATGTTGTTTTTGAAGTTTTATAAAAGAAAAAAAATTCTAGAACTTAAAATTGCAAAAGCTAAGCTTACACCAAAACTTTGCAAAAGATTAGAAATTTCCTGTGTGTAGAATATCTTTTTAATATCTTTTTAAAAGTACTTGTAGGGCAGCTAGGGGGTGTAGTGGATAGAGCACCAGCCCTGGAGTCAGGAGTACCTGAGTTCAAATCCGGACTCAGACACTTAACACTTGTTAGCTGTGTGACCCTGGGCAAGTCACTTAACCCCAATTGCCTCACCAAAAAAAAAGTACTTGTACACACACACAGCTTTATTTAGTTGTCCAACTTTGAGATCTACATTTCTGAAATTTAAACTTGCCAAATATTTTTAAAGAAGACCCAATAGCAATAGTGCACCTTTGAAATGTATCATTTAAAAATTTTTCTACAGACAGATTAAGTGCTACAAGATTGTTTAAATAAGATTTTACTGATTTTTAAAAATCCAGCTAACAACATGTCAACTGAATTTCCTTCTTAACCATTCTTTTGACTATTCCCTATTATAACTACAATTTAGAGTGTGACATAGGAGGTGGTGACCTTTAAAAGTTGGAATCAAAAATTGTAGTAGGATCCAACAAGGATCTGTGATTTCAATACATGACTACTACGATAATTTAGCAAATAAGTCTTAGAGAAGTTTCCTGAAATTCAAGTTCACTGACCTGCCCAGAATCACACAGTCACATTTGGGATTTATATTCATGTATGCCTAACTCCCAAGTCCAGCAGTCTTATCTCCTGGGCCACATGCTTCTTCAGTGGAATGATAGCCTTCTCTTTGTTAGATAGGCTACTAAAAGCAATATGCTTTGTCTTCTGAATTACATGAAATTTGCTTAATCAAGGGACTTAAAATGTTTCCCACTGCTTTTTTTCCTTATTCTATCCCACAGGAATACATTTAATTATACTTAAGTTTACCAACAACTCTCCCCCTTGCATTATAATTGAACTTTTCTGTTGAAAACTAGGTTGTAGCCCTTACAGTTTGCAGAGGGGATGCTACGAAACTCCATAAAATTAGAACAGCCTAACTTCATGAATACATGAAAGCTAATAATCTTGAACCACTGGGAGGATACAATAGGTTTTTCCATCTTGACTTTCCATAAATAATGTTCAATCATTATGACAGCTGTTTCCATATTAAGAAATCTTCGGGGGTGGGGCAGCTGGGTGGCAAAGTGGGTAAAGCATTGGCCCTGGATTCAGGGGAACCTGAGTTCAAATGTGACCTCAGATGCATGACACCTACTAGCTGTGTGACCCCGGGGAAGTCACTTAACCCTCATTGCCTCACCCCCAAAAAAATCTCTTGGTTAGTTAGAAATGAATTAAACTCATTGAAAAAATTCTCTTTCACCAAGAACTCAAGTCCCCCTCAGTCTTCTTGACTATATATATATATATATATATATATATATATATATATATATATATATATATATATATATTTAATTTTATTTATTTATTTAGTGAGGCAATTGAAGTTAAGTGACTTGCCCAGGGTCACACAGCTAGTGTTAAGTGTCTGAGGCCGGATTTGAACACAGGTCCTCCTGAATCCAGGGCTGGTGTTCTATCCACTGTGCCACCTAGCTGCCCTGACTATTTTGCCACAAAACATTCCCTTTTTAAACCTCTCGTTCTTGATTCAGACAATGACCAAGAAAATCAGAGATGCTGTTCACATGTTGGTGTGTACATCAGTGTTCTTATGCTATTAAACCATTTGTGCTGATTTGGAGCAATATCCAGAAAGACAAAAAATGGTATACCCTTTGACCTACTGATACAACTATGAGGCTTATACCCCAAAGAGATAAAAGAGTGTGAGATTTAAAATTGGATATTAGATCATAAATCTCCCCTACTTAACCTTTCCCTTAATTTATCTCCCAAACTAGTAAATGGAAGCAGCTTTTGGTTTTCTAGATAGACCTTTTTATTTATAGTTATGATAGTCACAAGGTGATGTTGATTAGAAGGATAGGAAAGTAGAAACACAATACAAATCGTCTTAAGTCTAAGCTTAGTCTATATTCCTTATAAAAACTCACCAAACCGAAAAAAAGGCCACCTTTGGAGAGAGAGTCTGTGCCGCGCCGTCAGGAGTCCCGCCAAGCAGGCAAAAGGGCTCCTCTCCTTCTCTCCACCCCGGAAGTCAAAAAACCCGGCAGGCAGTCTGACATGCGCAGCAGGCGTACTGTACCTGGCAGGCAGTCTGACATGCGCAGCAGGCGCACTGTACCCGGCAGGCAGTCTGACATGCGCAGCAGGCGGACTGTCGCCCCTCTGGACAAAACTTTCCTCTCTTCCTTTTCTATATTGTTGTTCACATATTATTAGTTAGCAATAGTTATTATATTGTTTTTACTGTTCCGTCAAGGAAACATTTTGTTTCTTGAGGAACAACAGGGGGGACTGTAACGATTGGAATGACGCCACCTGCTGGATACTTACTGTAGAAGAGTTCTGCCCATGAAGGGAAGGTCTTTGAGGGCAAGACCAGGAGTCAGGAAGTGACGTGGGCTAGTGGGAGGAGGAAGGAAGAGACTGGCGCTCAGTCTCGCGCTCTCTTTCCTCTGGACTCTGGTGGAGAGCGGAGCTAGAAATGTGCTCTCCCTTTAATAGATAGGAATATAGGCCTTTCTCTCTCTCTTTACCAAATTCTTATTCTCCTTAATAAATGCTTAAAAGTCTAACTCTTGCTAAAGCTTATAATTTATTGGCGACCACTCATTGGCTATTTTAGACAGACTAGCTAGAATTTTACCCCTTAACAAGAGGAAAAGGACCAATATGTAAAAAACCAAAAAGTTCATGGTATCATTTTTTGTTGTAGCAAAGAGCCAGAAACTAAGAGGGTTACTATCCTTACCACCACTTCCCAGACTCCACTCTTCCCTGCCCAGGCCTGCTGATTTCACCTTTTATCTCTCAGATACTACTATTGGTAGTAGCTGTCGGTGGGTCTGTCTGCCTCACTCTCCCCACTCCAGTCCATCTTCCATTCAGGCACTAAAGTGATTTCCTAAAGTATAAGTTCCATCATGTCATGCCCTAGTGTCTCCCTATTGCCTACAGAATCAAATAGAAAGTGCTCTATTTGGCATTCAAAGCCCTTTATAACCAGCTCCCTCCCACCTTTGATCCAGTAACACAGACCTTCAAATAAGACCCTCCATCTCTAAGCTCCAGGCATCTTCTCTGTCCCTCCTACCTGTAATCCTCCTGGCTTCCTTAAAGTCCTACCTCCTACAGTAAGCCTTCCTCATCCACTCTTTTTTTTGAACTCGGGTCCTCCTGAATCCAGGGCCGGTGCTCTATCCACTGCGCCACCTAGCTGCCCCTCCCCCCCCAATCCACTCTTAATTCTAGTGCCTTCCATCTTTTGTTTCCTATTTATCCTGTTTACAGCTTGCTTTGTATGTCTATGTCTGCATGTCATCTCCCCCTATTAGGTTGTAAGCTCTGTAAGGACAGGGACTATCTTTTGCCTCTTTATATCCACAGTGCTTACTTAGCACAGAACCAGGGACAGAGGAGACGCGTAATAAATGTTCATTGAATTGAAGGGTGCACATCAATTGGGAGGAACTGAACAAATGAAATGTAAACATAATAGAAATGGTGCCATAAACAATGCAGAAGGCTAGATTCAGAGAAAATGGAGATTTCTATGAATTGAGGCACACATGGGAACACCCAGGAGAATAGTTTATACAAAGATAAAAACATAAAACAATTTTGAAATTCTTAAGAACTTTGATCAATGCCCTGACTAACCACAGCCCCAGGAACCAAGGATAAAGCTTGCTACACATCTCCTGAAAGTAACGTAGTGGACTAGAAATGTTCAAATAGACCTACATTTTTGGACGTAGCCAAGGTTCGGATTTGTTTTTGCTTAACTCTGTTTATTTCCTACAAGGAAGGGTTTTTATGTGTCCTGGAGGGGACAGAGAGTCTAGGGATGTTCCCCCTAATAAGAGCGTTATTGAAACATTTTTAGAATGAACAGAAGGAAATTCAGAGGGAGACATGAACAGGGCAGGTTTTGAAACATTTGTTGGATTATATACTTTTTTGTTTGTTTTTTTAGTGAGGCAATTGGGGTTAAGTGACTTGCCCAGGGTCACACAGCTAGTAAGTGTTAAGTGTCTGAGGCTGGATTTGAACCCAGGTACTCCTGACTCCAGGGTCAATGCTCTATCCACTGCGCTATCTAGCTACCCCTCGGATTATATACTTTTAAAAAGAATCTGTAATGGAGATTTGCTCTTTTTTATTTTTAAGATATTAGTGCTTTCACTGATAAAATACCCAAAGATCATATCCGAGAATATAAATCCGTGGGATAAGTGTTTGTTCTCTTGTTGCTCCAGTGCCCCAAATTAGTGAAAAGATCCGAGTGTGTCTTAGAAATATAAACTTTTGGAACAGTACCTACTCATTTGCCTCAACATGAAGCCTTGGTAAAATTAGTAATGTTGCAAGTGGGATTGTCTGCCTTGACTGTGTTACAAAGCAGGGCTAGTAAATGTTTCAGTCAGCCAGGGAATTCTTTGTGGAAAGAGAGAATTTGCAAAATTACTTTACAGTCATGGTCTCCAGATAATGAGTGAATGACTATAAAAATAGAAGGAGAGATATAGTGGCAATAAGGTCCATCAAGAAGTACAAGATGGGGGCAGCTAGGTGGCGCAGTGGATAGAGCACTGGCCTTGGACTCAGGAGGACCTGAGTTCAAATCCGGCCTCAGACATTTAACACTTACTAGCTGTGTGACTCTGGGCAAGTCACTTAACCCCAATTGCCTCACCAAAAAAAAAAAAAAAAGGTACAAGATGCTGTGAGTCTAGACAATGTTTGCGGGCCTCCTGAAGGATTTCCAAAAGAAAATCGTGTGTGGTGAAAGCTAGATTTAGCTTCTCGAATGTGTACCTCTGGACTTTGACTTCCAAGAATATTTCTAGTTATCTTATTTGCCATCTAAGAGTGATTTAATAAATATAAGTTATCTGACCTCAGTGAACTTTATTCTTGGGTACTGAAAGAAGTAGTGAATATGATTTCTAACCCACTCCTGGTGATATTTAAAAGATCATGGAAAATGAGAAGGGCACCACAAAACTGGAGAAAGAGAAACATCCAAGTTTTCAAAAAGGAGAAGTGACAAACATCTGTAAAACCAGTGAGTTTTGGTTCATTTCCAGAGAAAATTCTAGACAAATAACAAAGGAGACATTGAGTGAATGTCTAGAAAAGGAAAAACTGATTACAGAGACTTCTTTAAGATAGGCCCTGCCCATCACTAATGACCAAGCTTGGACTAAAGAAAACAGGAGCTGATACCTCCCCAATGCTTTCTAGAGGTTAGAGAAAACTGTGGGTCTAAAATACCACGTTTATCAGGCTTTTTTGATATTTGTTTTGCTGAGCTATATTTTCTTTGAGAGGAAAAGGAGCGATACATTATTAGGAAATGACATAAAAGCAAAATAGCAAAAATTTTTAAAATAGGTATAACAATTGGAATGATGCCACCTGCTGGAGACTTACTGTAGGAAAGCTCCACCATGAGGACAAGGCCTCTGAGGACAAGGCCATGCAGCTTTGGCCTCAGGAAGTGGCATTTACTTGTGGGAGGAAGAGGGGGTGAGGCTGGTGCTCTGACTCTCTTTCTCCCGCATGCGCCCTTTTTTTCATCAGGACTGTGGTGGAGAGCGGAGCTAGAAATATGCTCTCCTTTTAATAGATAGATGAATCTAGGCCTTTCTCTTCACCAAATTCTTATTCTCCTTAATAAATGCTTAAAAGTCTAACTCTTACTAAAGCTTATAATTTATTGGTGACCACTCATTAGATATTTTAGACAGACTAGCTAGAATTTTAGCCCCTTACATAGGTCATATGAAATTAACCTTTATTTCTTTTTTTGGCTGTTTCTAAATTAGTAAATTGGAAGATATTGTAGATTTAATTTGCCTATTTCCACAAAGCATTTGATAAAATTTCATACTATTCTTACAGAAAAGATGGAGAGATGTGGGCTAGATAATAATAGATAGGTTTGGAACTGGTTAGTCATATATGCATTGTCACTGCCAGAGAGAGACACACACACTTGACAGTAGCTGTGTGACCCTGGGCAAGTCACTTAACCCTCATTGCCTCCTCCCCCCCCACACACACACAAAAAGAATGTGGATCAGGCTTTGAAGGCCATTCTATAAGGGGCATCCAAGTATGTTGTGATCAGTAAAGTACCCATCTTGATGGGTCTTATCCCCTCTTTTGCATTACTTCTCAAGTTTATGTTCAAGATCTATAGATACCAAAAGAAAGATTGAGAGAGAGAGAGAGAGAGAGAGAGAGATGCAGAAAGGACTTGAAGGAAAGAACCCCCTGTATAATATAAATTAGAGGTATCAAACTTGGGTCCATGGGCCGTGTGCTCTGCAAAACTCCCTACTGAGGACTGAACTAAAGTGTGGTTGGAAACTATTTGACAACGTAAGTAAAAGTAAAATACTGCATATACATAAAGTCAATTTGTGGTTTTCTAAGTCAAGATGTGGTCCACAGGAATGTTCTATTTGAGTTTGACAACATTGTAGATCATACCACTGTGATTGATTTCATCATGGAGAGGACTGGATTTAGCTCACATTGGACTTATCCCTAAAGATTAGTCTTCTCTGTGCATGTGGTTGGTGAATGTTGCTTGTGGTATTTTCCTTATTTTCATTCATCTTATGTAAATTTTGGCTAAATATTATGCCTTCTTGTCATGAACAATCATTTTGTGACTCCATCTGCTTATAATTTGCATTAGATTTTCCATAAATATCAATGTTCTTCAAGAAACTGTTCTGATTTTAGTTAAATCAGCTGTTTAGTAGAATTACAACTTCCATTCCCCAAAGTGATTTCAATAAACAGGATTTGCCATAATATCTCTAAGTGGTGTCATAGCCAAATAGAAGTAATTTTTCCTTTAAAAAATCAGGCATTTAAAAAAATTTTGTTAGCACCCATTTTAGTTGTAATCAGGGGGAAAAATTATGTACAGGTAAAATCTTTTCCTACGTATTTTGAATATACTAGATCATCTGTAGCCAAATTTATTATAGAATCGATAAATTATTATTTAAAAAATTTTTGTGTTTGTAGTGAATTTGAATTCTTTAAAGATAATTTATTGTTTCATAGTTTATGCTAGTGATTGCCACATGCAGTCATGAAATGTTCTTGAAACTGGTTTTCCCTGTATATTTCTGGAAAACTCATGAATTTTTCATATCCCCCTTTAATTATTAACTTAAACGTTTCCTTATTCATGTTATGTTTAAAAATGATCATTTAGCCAAAAAAAGTTATTAAATGCATTGGCTTCTATGTTTATAAAACTAAAGAGAATGCAGTTAAATAAATTTTTTAAACATTTTCCATCAGTTAAAATTATTCAGGGAGGGCTGTCTATTCAGTACACATGCTGCCCTTAAAAATACATTTAAAACCAAGTGTAGTGGCACACACCTTTGATTTCTGCTACTGGGGAGCCTGAGGGGGCATGATTGCTTAAACTCAAGTTCTGAGATTCAGTATGGCTAAAGACCATTGGGTGTCCAAACTAAGTCTGGCACCAATATGGTGAGACTCTGGGATTAGGGATGAGGAGAAAGGAAGGAGGCACCCAGGTTCCCTAAGGAAGGAGCAAATCAGCCTGAATAGGAAAGTGATCAGGTCAAAACTTCTTTGCTGATGTGAGAAATAATTCATTTGGTCCCCTGCTGTATTGCAATCAGTTGATATGGTTTCATAGAGTTAGTGACTGAAAGTCCACTTGTTTAATCATAGGAAGGTAACTAGAGGTCCCCCACCCTTTTTTTTTTTTCCTTGTCATGATTACTAAGCTCACAGTGCTCTGGTGTGAGAATAGCAGAGAACCTTTATCTATACCAATATCTGTGACATTCCTGTGCCATAGTTGAACTCAAGCCAATCTCTTGGTCATTGCCAACTGAATTCCTTTGTAAAATAGCTGGATGAATGCTTTTCCAGCATTTTTTTTTTAAAAGGTTACCTTTAAGGAGGAGATAGGTGGTTTCTTCTTCTGCTCACTGAATTCTGTGACATCTTAGAGTGAGGAAACCTGTGCTGAGTGAGTTGTTTTGGAGTCTATTTTCCCATCACCACTTCTAATTGCCCAAAAGCCCTTAAGTAAATTGATATGAACTGTGCATTTGTAACTATGAAATAACCAAAAAGGATTTACTAGAGGAATTAAGTAAGTAGAAGAAAAAGTAATGTTGCATAAGGAAATAAGAAAAGTGAAGAATGAGGTGAAAGGTAAAGAAAGTTGGAGTCTCTTTGCACTAATAGTGTAAATTCAGGGTTTGAAAGTAAAGGGTAGGGGGCAGCTAGGTGGCACAGTGGATAAAGCACCAGCCCTGGATTCAGGAGGTCCTGAGTTCAAATCCAGCCTCAGATACTTGACACTTACTAGATGTGTGACCTTGAGCAAGTCACTTAACCCTCATTGCCTCGCAAAAAAGAAGGAAAAAAGAAAAGGAGATTTCAGAGAGGGTCTTAATCCCACTGAAATAGAAAAGATTTAGGAATTTCTTTTAAAGCAATGTCCCTTTGGCAGCTGTTACCTGTCTTCCCCAATTAATACAAGACTACAAAATGTTTCGTAAAATGCCTGTTGATTGATAGGGAAAGGATTATTTCTTTGCTCTGGTTTAAATAGTTATGCTAAAGGATTAGTAATTTAGAAAATTTAAAGGAATTGGTTTGGCTCTTTGGGGAATGGAAAGTTACTGGTAACGTCACCATCAATTTTTTAACATGAGTTAACTAAAAATAATGGGACCTTGTGCAAACTGTTTACTTGCTGCTAGTAGTCATTATAAATTGATTGGGTTAAAAATATTGTAATGGTAGTAACTTAGAAAATCTAATCAGTCATTGTGTATACAAAGGAGATAATAAATATCTACACCTATCTATCTCCCAGGGTTGTTGGGTGAAACACATAGTTGTGAAGTGCTTAATATATTGCCTGGCTTGTGTAAAGAATGAACACTATACTATTCACACCTTGTAGGAATACAACTGAAAAAAAAAATACTATCCTGTTTATAGGTACTTTTTCTAATTGGCATGGAATGTTAACAAATTGAGAAATTATAGACTAAACATTTTAAAGTATCATTAAAAACAGGCTCAAGAAACTTCCAAGGCATAGAAAAAGCCTGGCACATGGTGGGCACTATATAAACTACTATGATTAGCATGAAAATGCCTGGGGTAATAAGATAAATGACTTTCTGTGAATTAATAACTTTGAAAGGTATTTAACTAAATGATTGTCACCTGATCGATTGGTGATGTTTTAAAAGCAAGAAGGCTAAGAGAAGCTGTTCAAACAACTGTATTCCTCTTTTCAGCCTGAATATTGTTACATTATACATGTATGTTACATCATTATTAGAGTATAGTTTGTGTCAAGAAAGTAGGAGGAAGAGGAATAAGAAGGATGAGGAGGAGGAGAAGAAGAAGGAGAAGAAACCATTTATGCTACTGTGGTATTGTAAATTAAAAAGAAAAAACAAAGTAGTTGTTAAATATTGAAACCCCTTCATCACTTTTGGCTCACCCTGTACAAAGCCTTGGCCTCCCCTGTGTCTCTGAGCTACTCAGAGGCCTGGAGTAACAATGGTACCCAGTCAGGAAGAGTTGTGAGAGCTTCATGTAACTATGGGCACAGTCCATAGAGCTTCTTGTGAGACTACTATAGACTTCTCTTCTTTCATGGCCATGACCATCATATGTGAGACTCTGGCAATAGCTCTGGATAGCTCCCTTCCTTCCCCTTCCATGTCCCGCTGTGGAGGGGTCAGTGACTGCCCTGGTGTAGAGAATCCTTCCCTAGTTGCCTGTCTACACCATCTACACCTTTGTGCTCCCAACCCATAGGCGTTTCAAGTCACAGCATGTAGTTTTCCCTTATGTGACTTCAGACACACCAATCCAATTCAGTAAATATTTATGAAGTGCCTACAATTTGTCAGGCACTGTGCTAAGCACTGGGAAATACAATAAAATAATAAAGAAAGTCCTGCCCTCAAAGAGCTTACATTCTAACGGGAGGAGATGACACGCAAAAGGGGGTAGGAAAGGGCAGGGGAGGAGACCAGGAGGTGCCTGGTGCACAGGGGCATATTGTTCTATGGAATTGAGCAGCAGATATGGAGTGTAATGGAGTTGGGCGCTCCACCCTCCAGCCCTCTAATTGGAGAGGAGAGGAAGATGGTATCAGTTAAGGCTTGCATTGGCAGCACAGTGATGGGATGAGAGATGATGAATTTAACCTGGGAGGGGCATCTTGTTTGGTGAATTGAAACCAGGTGGGGCAGCAGGGGAATGGCTGGTGCAGTCATTTAGCTAAGCTCTCTGGCTGTCTCCTAAAAAGTGCATCAGAAGGGATATTGCCTTGTGCAAGTTATCTAAACTCTCTGGCATCAAATTTCCCATCTGTAAAATGAAGAGCTTGGACTACATGGCTTCTAACTCATTATCTATGATTCAGTGATCTGTAGCAGACAGATATTGATCATAGTTTCACATTCCATTCTGACTAAACGACCTTCTTGTCTTCCTCTGAAGACCCATTTACTGTATTACTTACTGGTTAGTAAAGACTGACCCAGTATACCAGCCATGTTAACCAAAGGATATTCTGGTTTATAAAACAGGTTCCTCTAAGTGGGAATAACATAAGCCAGGTTTCCTGAGTCCTCACCTCATCCTCGAGTGATCCGGCATTTGAGTCTCTGAGAGCACCAGAGCTGAAGAAAAGGTGACTAGGCCTTCAGTCAACAAGCGTTTATCAAGCATCTGCTACATGGGGGACACTGTGCTAGATTCTGTAATGTTTAACAACAACAATGGCACGTTTATGTAACTCCTCAAAGTTTGCAGAGCACTTTGCAAAACATTTACCACTCTATCTGCTGCCTATTCAAAGGGGAAAAAAGGGAATCCGTCTCTGCCCTTATGGAACTTACATTACAATCTGAGGAAACAACATGGAGACAGCTAGGTGGTGCAATGGGTAGAGTGCTGGGCCTGGAGTCAGGAAGAACTAAAATTTAATCCAGCCTCAGACATATACTAGCTGTGTGATCCTGGGGGAGTCACTCTCAGCCTCAGTTTCCCCATCTGTAAAATGGGAACAACAATAATTGTTGTGAGGATCAAATGAGATCATATTTGTAAAGTGCTTGTTGAAATGCTAGCTATATGTATAACATGCATATACACATAACTCTTAAGCCATCCGTGTCAAAAGTCATGGCAGCCACTTTCTTTGGACTATCTCCAGATCCCTCTTTGTTTACCTGGAAGAAAATATGCCAGCAGCAAGATCAGAACACCATCTTGTGCTGTTAATGTCACAATACAAACTTTGTTGCAGAAAGGAGACAGCCCAAGGATTCTTAACCTGGGGTTTGTAAATTTGTTTTTGTTTATATTTTGATAATTGTATTTCAATAAAATTGGTTTCCTTTGTAGTGTTTTGTATTTGATTTTCTTTTTTCTTTTTTAATTTTTTTTTTTTTTTGGTGAGGCAATTGGGGTTAAGTGACTTGCCTACAGTCACACAGCTAGTAAGCGTCAAGTGTCTGAGGCCGGATTTGAACTCAGGTCCTCCTGACTCCAGGGCTGGTGCTCTATCTACTGCACCACCTAGCCGCTCCTGTATTTGTTATGAATTTAGAAAACATGATTCCAAAAAAAGGAGTCCAAAGTTTTTGCCAGATTGCCTAAGGGATCCAGGATACAATGCTGTGTGAGTTGGGGAAAGCAAAGCCTCCTGGGTGATTGTTTTGGTATTGGTGTCGAGAACACCGAATTGCTCCTTTAATCCAGTTCATGCCCAAGAACTGTTTATCTTTGCTCACCTTTTCCTTTCAGTGGCGTTTCGGCACATTGACTCTCCATCGTTGTTATTTATCCTTTCTTGAAGAGGACCGTGACAGAGGCAGGAATGTCAGGACTTTCAGTGAATTGATTTCAGTGAGGCAGGGCTGTGCAAAGTCATCAGCCTCACTCTCTCCTTTGGAGCCATCTGGTTCCAGTGGCAAGATGTAGATCAGGACAACTGGAGATGGCCCTGGATATTTTTAAGGCAGTTAGGGTTGGCACAGCTAATAAGTGTCTGAGGTGAGATTTGAACTCAGGTCTTCCCAACTTAAGGGCCATTGCTCCATCCACTGCACCACCTAGCTACCCTTCACTAAAGGGAGCTGAAGAGTCCCAAACTCGGGAGGTGATGGTCTTTGCTACAGTCTGCTCTGGTCAGACCACGTGGAGAGTATATGCTAGTCAATCTTGGATACCACACACCAGGAGGGGCATTTGTAAACTGGAGAGCATCCAAAGGAAACAGCTGAGATGGTAAAGTGCCTCAAACTCCTATCTGAAGTTCAGTAGGTGGATTTGGGGGTGAAGAAGAGGACACTCAGAGGAGGGGGGATGTGATGGCTCTCTTAATTATCTGCAGGCCTGATGCATGAAAGAGGGATTAGATTCCTTCTGCTTATAACCAAAGGGGAGAATGGGGAGCAATGGGTGGAAGTCCAAGAGAGGCAGATTTAGGATTGATATAAGGGGAAACTTAAATAGGAACGGCTAGGTGGTGCAATGGATAAAGCACCGGCCCTGAGGCTGGAAGAACCTGAGTTCAAATCTCACCTCAGACACTTACTAGCTGTGTGACCCTGGACAACTCACTTGACCCCAGTTGCCTTAAAACATCTAGAGCCATCTTCAGTTTTCCTGCTGAATGTCTTGCCACTGGACCCCGATAGCTCTGGAGGAGAGAATCAGGTTGGTGATTTTGCATAGCCCTCTCACTTAAATCCTCTTCAGTGCAAGTCATGACATCACCTCCCGATGTCCTCTTCTAGAACAGAGGACAAACAACAACTTAGAAGTGGGATACGCCACCTCTGGGAGTGGTGACCTCCCCTCCCTGGAGGTCTTCAGCCAAAGCCTTGGTGAGTACTCCTCAGATAGGCCAAAGACAATGCTTGTTCAGGTAAATTGTGGACTGAAAGGCTGCCGCCTTGTACTTGATAGTCTCTGATTCTGTGAATGGGGCCGCAGCAGCATCCGGAGGGGTTGGGCTTAGATTTGCCTATTATTGTGACATGATTTCATGAATATAGATTATATGATAGGGCCCAACGCTGACGAGGAAGGAGAAAAAAACTAAATTTATTAGATACTTTGCCTTGCTCTAGGATAACATCTAGTGAGAAGGAAAAAAAAACTAGAATTTTTAGAAAAACAACATATGGGAAAACATAATATAAACCTTAAGAGTTCCCAAAGTCATCACATAATGCCAATGGGAGGCCTGTGAGGGGCAAATATTTGTACAAGTGCTTGCACAATGCCTGCCTTCCCTTCCTCTTCCCTCCTTCCCATCTAAGATGGCTTCTTTACCCAAAAAATGAGCCTCCAGGAATTAGAATTTATGACCTGTTAATATGTAACAACAGTAGAGTAGAAAGAGTACCGGACCATGAGTCAGAGGACCTGGATCTATCTAGTCCTGACTCTGCCCCGGACTTGCTGTGCTCAGCTTCCATGTGTCTCAATGTCATCTGTAAAATGGAAGCCATATTACCCAGCCTCCTGACCTCCCAGGGTTGTAGCCAGGCTCAGGTGAGCAGAGGCATAAGAAAATGCTTTAAAAACTAAAGCGCAGGGCAGGTGTAAGATAGGAGTGGTATTTCTTTAAGCCATATCTAGACATCCTGACAATTAT
Organism: Dromiciops gliroides; assembly: GCF_019393635.1. Taxonomy (NCBI): domain Eukaryota; kingdom Metazoa; phylum Chordata; class Mammalia; order Microbiotheria; family Microbiotheriidae; genus Dromiciops; species Dromiciops gliroides. The sequence continues at coordinate 27,230,838 of NC_057866.1, read as the reverse complement.
GTTGTAACGAAAAGCATCAGAGGACCTGGGTTTGAATCCCAGCTCTGCAACTCACTACCTATGTGACCTTGGTCAGGTCTCACCTCTCTAGTCCTGGTTTCTCATCTGTGAAATGGAGGGAGGAATTGGAGTAGAAAACCTCCAAGGTCCTTACCAGCTTTAAATTTCCGATCCCCCAAAATCCACAAAAAATGTTCTGAGATATTTCTCCAGGGTGCACACATCCCATGTCATTCACCAATTAGAGATTGTGTTCAGCCACAATACATTTATCTTCATCTCAGCTTGAAAACCTGCTTGTGAGCCAGTCCTCGCGCATGTGATGCCATAAATCTGAATGTTGATACATCTACATGACTTTAGTGCTTGTGAACATCTTTTTCACATTAAAGAATTCAGTGAAATCAAAGGTTATCCTCATTTCAATAAACCTGAGACTGAAATTCAAAGGTGATTGTGTCCTGAGTATTTTATTTGGGAAACAACTGAATATTGCTTGTGTTTGGTCCCTGGGGCCCTTGCAGTCGGGCAGTTGACCTTACTTGAGCCTATCATTGGGGCTTCATCCATAGTCACGCCTTTCTGATCAGTTATGCCTCCAGTGGACAGGCCCTGTTTCCAAAGGTCAAGTTCATGGGGGAGTTTGGAATAGTTAAGAAAAGGCGCAAAGACTGATCTGGTCTGTTAAGGCAAGGCAGAGGCACACGAGAGATCACCCTGAATACCAATCCTGCCTGTAATACTTAGTAGTTTTATGGTCACAGACAAACCACAAGATCATCTATTTACAGCCAGAAGGGACTTAAGGGATGATCCGGGTCAAGCCCCTCATTTGCTCAAGGACTGAGGACCATTTCCAGAGTCTTGGAAATGCAGCTGGGCCAGAAAGAATCCTGAGATGGGAGGGAGACCTAATCTTCTAATCTTCTCTTTGTAATTCATTTTATGACAGTAGGCAAGTCACTTGATCTGACTCAACCTCCAGTTCCCCACTTAGTAGAGTGAGAATAAAGTGAAGCCTTGATCTACTTGTTATGGAAAATGAAATAAGATAAGAACTTTGGATAGACAAAAGAAAAAAACACTTTAAATGGAAACAAAAGAACACTATTACCG